>NC_133951.1:4193983-4548274 GCF_031877795.1 Strix aluco
TACTAAGAATGTACATACTGTGCTCTGTATTTTAGCAGAAGCGCTCCAAAAAGATGCTGGTGAGATAGCACACAGCTATCTTTGTTGCTCTCTCACAGAAGTTTCTCAAAGCATTGCTAAGTATTATGGAAAACAAAGCAGAATATGCTCTTCTAGCTTTGGATGGGCAAAACCATTGACGTTAGAGAGAACTTCAGTTTATCCTAGAAGAAAGACAGAAACTAACCAAAACTAGAGAGCAGACATCATGCATTTTATTTTATTTTACTGTAACCTGATGGCACCATTTCAATTCTGCATTGTCAAATGTTTTATCTTAACCTTAAGTCCTGTGAGCGATGTGATGATACCTGTGAAGCTTAGAAGTGAGATAATCTGAGATATTACCAGCTGCCCAACTTTTATGGTGCAAAGACTAAGAGGAGTCACCATCTGAGAATCTGGCAGTGATCTGAGCTGAGAACAGTGCCACAGAGGTCATGAAAGGTGGAATATCTTCCATTTACCAGCAAAAAGTCTGCAGCATGTACAGTGAGTACAGTGAGTGAGAGCACAGCTTGAATTTGACTGTTACATTTGGATAACAGAAGCCTCAGAATGATTTTGAGCGATATCCTTATCCCATAATGAAGCACGTAAAACCTGCTGCTGTTGTGTAGATGTAGGGAAGAAGGGCAGCAGCCATTTCTGCACTGAGCACTGAGCATTGCACAGTGAATGCACAGAATTTATCTGCTACATCTTGCAAATACTCTGGAGTAGCTTGCAGGTTACCTGAAACAGTATACAATGCTTTTCATGATTGTCCATTTTCTGAACAAGTTATGAAGCTTTTATTTGATTCTCTCCCAGGAATACATTGTAATGGGACATTTGATCGATTTGTTTGCTGGCCTTACTCTCCCCCAGGAAATGTCTCTGTTCCTTGTCCTTCATATTTGCCGTGGTTGGAAAATGGTAATGTGAAAGTAGTAACTTCTCTTTGAGTTTATGCTGGGAATCCAGCTAAAGGACAGATGGTGCTTGTCTCTCTTGTTCCAGTGTCCTTTGAAGTGTCTGAGAGCTTTCTTGTCTCATCTCTTTTCACCTCTTTCCTGAACTGAGGCACAAAATTGTTGTCAATGTTTAATTATTTACTCTTTTTCTCCATCTGTGCTTGTTACAGCTCCATATTGCCTGCTATAAAGCAACTTTTCCAAGATCGTGTAACTGTACTGCCAGGCCTTTATTAGCAGTAACAGATTTGGGGTTCAGCTTCTAAGGTTCAACTTCTGGGGTCCCCACTGACCCCAGACATGAAGCTCTCTCCCAGAAAACTAGAGTAACTAAACAAAGCAGCAGTCCAAGCAGTCAGCCCTCCGGCAGGACAAACTGCACCATGAGCAACTGGTGTGGTGAAAAAACAAGCTCCCCAAGCAGCCTTTTCCTGAGGGACTGCATCAGGGAGACTTTCAGGAAGGGAAAAAGAGTAACATCTGCCAGGAGCAAAACTGTCTAAAAGCAAACAACATTCCCTTTCTCCCAAAGAAATGAAAGGACATTCCTACCACTGCAGCCTAGCATTTCTGAATCCTGCTACACAGCCTTTCTTAGCTATGTGTGGCTTTCTTAGCTGCATTTCTAATACCACTTGGAAGGACAAATTGTGTCTGAGTCCTTTAGTTTATGGGATACTACTACGGTCTGCTTATCCTAGCTTTCTCCAGCCCACCCCACACATGGTTTTTCTGTAATGTCATCTTTTGTACTTTTTTGTGCTTCTAAACAGAAAGGGACCCAGCTTCTATCTAGTTTCCCAAACAATGGCTTCTGCCAGCCATTTAGAACAAATTCAGCTCTTCATAATAAATATAAAAGCATCTTCCTTCCCTCCTTGTCATGGAGACTCTTTTTCTCTCCTTTTCTGTCTAAATTTCTACAAAAGCAGAATGTAAGACATTGCATCAGGTTATGAAGTTTTAATTGTGTTCACAGTGGGGAACACAGTGGGGCTGCTGTGTTACAGCTTCATCTGGCATTCTCATCCATACCACAGCACCGTAGGAGAAGAGGCATTAGAAACAGCCCAGCTGTCTGTTTGTCCTATAGATTTTCACAGGACTGGGGTTAGGGTTCCTTGTGGTCCCCGTTTCCATTGCTGGTCCCATTTCCAAGGAACAGCTATGTGTGTTCTGAAACACCTATGGACCTGGACCAGAAACATTTGGAAGCTCAAAGTAAATTTATTGTGGATTGTCATCACTGTCAAGCCTGACCACAGAAAAATTAGGAAAGTCTAGAAATGAGATTTCTGATCACGTCATAAATACCTTCAGGTTTTTTTCAGTGTCTAGTCTCCACACAGAGCTCCTGCTCCATCACAGCAAACTGTTCTCCCAAAGCAGTTCTCTCAGTTCCAGTTATCCTGAGCGAAATGAGATATTCTGGTTGTTGCTGCAAGCCTTAAACACTTTCTAATTCAAAAATGAATGAAAAAGCTCAAGTCTGATTAGAAATAAATGGAAGGCATCTGTTCAGGACAACATCAAACAAACATCAACCAGGGTCTCCATACTATTATTCTGATGGCAAATCCTTAATTAGTATGAACTAGGATAATGGAGTGGAAGCCAAGAAAGCTTCATGGGTTCACATCACCTGCTGATAGGTCCCCAAAACACCTAAATAAAACACCAGCCACAGGTCTTTCAGAGAAAGATCATTCTGTAATCAAACCATACTCTTCCTCCTACAATTTTGACTGCACAACCTGGGCAATGTGTTACCCATACTTGATGGAATTTATGAACCTAATGAAGAAAAAGGAATAAAGTGAGATGTAAGCTTTTGTTTTGGGTGATATAACTGTATTTTTTGTAAATACCAGGTACATTCTGGGAATTTATTTCTGCTAGATTGCACTCCCACTTTGTATTATGTAAATATGAAAAATATACTGTCAAAGACAAAAGAAAAGTGGGTTTTATTCCTTTTCTGAGTGGGGGTGGGGTGGTGTCTATTGCTGTGGTATAAGGGAGAAATCTTTAGAATGTGCATGAAAAATGAAATCTTTATTTTGACCTTTCAGACTAAACTTCTGTTTACTTTCAGGAAGTGTAGGAAACGTATACAGAGTCTGCTTGGATGAAGGGACTTGGCAAACAAGGGAAAACTCCACAGACATTTGGCGTGATAGTTCAGAATGTTCTGAGAAAAATCATTTCCAAAAAAATGTAAGTAATATTTATATTATGGTTTAATACTGTAATCTTCTTAATCCCTTCTTGAGTAACAGATAAAACATTTCCACTGAATACCTGCAAAAAAATGTGCAGATTTTATTTAGATTGCCAAATAGAAACCTGTTAATTTATTTAGAAGAAGCGGAGGAGGAAAGCTTAGGGAGGGGGATTCCTGCTTTCTATGTCACAAATTATTTTTTGTTCAGAGTCCAGTGTTCACGTGTGCTGAATTTTGCCTAATAAAACTGAACAAGTCTGCAGCTTGACAATCAAGTAACTTAAATTCAAAGGATTCCATCATCTCCCCCAAGAGTCTGCAAAGCCCAGACAACTTCATTCCCAGCCGCTTCCTGAGACTTTTAGCATTTAATGAGCCGTTAACTGATCCTTTCAAATGTAGGTAGTCACAGACTGGAGGATTTATCATAATGCAAATGCTATCCTTCCGGTCTGATATAGCATGCAGCCCAAGCGCTGGGCTTTGTCAGCAGGGGAAATTGGCTCTCCTGAGCTGAATTAAGAGCAGACTAGATACTCTCACCTCGACAGAGCTCAGGACTTTGTACTGAAGATAAAATTAAAATAATTACTGATCAACTCTAGTTTGTGAAGCTGGGAATCGCATCCTTGGTCTGTATCTGCCAAGAAGCCTGGCTCGTGTTCTCTGTGATAAGGCAGTTTGCAACCCAGCAAGCTCACTTCCACCACCCAAGTTAGGTTTAAGGTAAAGGATGATTAAAGCAGTAAAACAGGGATCTGATCCTGTCACCTGCTTGCACAACTGAGCAATGACTTGCAACAAATGCAGCCATTTCAGATATCAGTAAAGCATGCAGCTTATCTGGTTTCATCTTCTTGTAACGTCATTGCCATAGAGTTCAGCTTAGCTGATGTCAAAATGAAGTCTCTTAGGTCAGCACTATTACTGTTGACTATTTTTTACTTTTTACTACTTTATTGGGTGAGCACTGTTACTGCTTATTACTTTATTGAGTAACATTACTTTATTGAATACTTTATTAAACACTTTTAGTTCAGGATCCCCATGTGCTACTAAGTTTTTACTAAATTTGGTGAGTACATGAACTTCCAAACTTACAGTTTATTTATACAAGTGTGATAAATACTTGTAAGTACTGAGAGTTTTCCATGGTTTGTTGACCATTCTGGATTGCAAACTTATGGGTGGGAGACACATTAATTCATCTTGTGTGACAGCAGACCATTTCTCTGAGAGCTTTAATCAGCTTTCTTACCAATGCTAAATGTGGTTTCGTACCTGTTTGTTCTATTTAATGGAAAACCCCAGGATATTAGAAATAACCCAAAGCTAGTACACGCACACATCAGAGGAATCAGCTTAATTTCATTTGCTTTGGTGTTGCAAAATTGGCACAGTCATGAAGATAACTTGTGGTTTTTATTGGGTTTGTGCCTGTTGGACTGTTTTCATGGAGCAGCGACTAATGGCTGTGCTACAGGAATCTTCTGCACCCACACTGCTCTCCCTGGGCACTTTCACTCTCTCCAAGAGAGGCACAGTTTACCCATGCTATCCAGACAGCACTCATTAGCATAAATTGATTAGAGACAGCTACTGGTAGGAAGACGGTGCTAAAATCACTGGTGCTGAACAGTAAAACTATTCACAAAGAAAACAACAGAATCACTGAGGAAAAGACACAGGTTCCAAGAAGATCTCTGCAGGCCAAATATGGATTATGAAAGCCACATATCCTCTACCTCGATGTCCCTCTGCAGAGAAACTTTTCTTGAGCCAGAAAAGCCATATGAAGAGATGAGAGGTAGACATAAGCAGCTAAATGGAAAAACTTACCAAGAAGAAATGTTAAATGAAGCGAGGTGTGAATGACCCCCTTCCTCATCTGAGGTCTTATTTGTCATTCAAAGACATTCTAGACAGCCCTAATATAATAATTTTGATTTTTTCCTTTGAGATCATTGCAGAAGTAAGTCTATTTCAATGACTCTAGTCAGAGCTAACTCTCAGAATTGTACAGACACAACTGATCTGTAATTGTGTCTCCAGGCCACACACATAGTAATTGCACTTGTGTGTACAGGTTGAGTGAGCTGATCTCTGCAGTTATGAAACCACCATGATCCATTTAGTGCATGTAATCATGGCAATGATTAGCTGTAAATCAGACCACGAATGGTGCTTGTGCAGGATCAATCTGGAAATGAGACTGTGAGTGCCTTCAAATTTAAAAAGAAACTAAGGCTGTCTGAAAGTGGCTCTGTCATGCAATGATTTCATCATGCAGTGCAGGGAGCAGGCATCAGAAACCTTCCCTTCATACCTTGTAACCCAAAAAAGTTGAATCTGAGCGGTGTTTGTGCCCTGCCCACTTGCCTGCGTGTGTAACACATTTTTCTTCTTGTTCCTAGGAAGAAGACCATAAATTACTTACCACATTACAGCTTTTGTACACTATAGGACATTATTTTTCTCTCATCTCACTTGTATTAGCTCTCCTTATACTTTCTTTACTCAGGTTAGTACAAATTTACATGCATTTTAAAAGTACAGACTCCAGTATTCACATTCTTCTTTCCATGTAATCGAGTTTATTGCTTAGCTTCCTGTGTAAATAACTCATATTTTCCTAATAAGCTTTATAAAAGCAATTCCTAAGCAAAATCCATTGATGAATGCAACGGTGGTTTTTCATTTATGCAAATTAAATGTATTCCATAGGATTCATACATTACTTTTTCTCCCACAGAAAACTGCATTGCACAAGAAACTACATCCATATGAATTTATTTGCATCTTTTATCTTGCGCACCACAGCAGTCCTTATAAAAGACACTGTATACAACAATATTTACTCCAAAAGACCAAATGATGAAACTGGATGGATATTATACCTCAGTCCTGAGGTAACTTGTTAGTTCATTGTTAATAGGTAATGTGTGCTGCTAGTGGCTGTAACAGTTACAGTTTGGGAAGTTTGCCATATGGCAGTAAGCTTTGAGGTGTTTGTTAGTTGAGCTTTGAATGCTGAAATTTTGCTGATAAATCTCGGGGTAATAAAGAAAAAAATTCTGATTTGATAAATTGTAATAGGTTGATTCTATATGAAGTCTTGTATAGAAACAACAGATTAATCAGTAGTTATATTTAGAAACATCCAATTAAGCAAAACAATTTACAACTGCATTGTTTAGGAAGAAATCTACACATTTATTTGGCACTTATTCTCTCTTGGTATGCAATCCACACAAATCTTGCTTTTAAGACAGAGTTATCAAACAATGAGTTTGCTGTGTAAGAACACTAAGAGAAAAAAAATAGCTTAAAGGCTTTCCTGTACTAGGAAATTGTGCTAATTTTCTTACACTTGTTTAGATAATGGAATAACAACATCTCTCGTGTGACTACTGTGGATAAATTATACTTGTATGATGTCGTATGAATATAGTTTGCCCATGTCAACAAGCAAAATTACCTGCAAGATGTTAATGGTGACTATGATTTTAATAGCTTATCAGCAAAAACTCTGATATGCAGATCATGATAAAGAACACATACTCCAGTCTATGCTGTCACTTTTTCCTACTCGTCACCTCCACTCAAACTCTCTGACAATGCAGAAGCCTTTAAATTGTTGCAGTCCCCTCCAGCCTCTCCCAAACACCAAGCAGAGTCTCGTGAGATATGTGACCAAACCCCAGTTTTACCACAACCATGTGTTAGTTTTTAAATGGTTGCTAAAGTAACAAGAGAAAACCAGGATTTGTCAGAGCTTTTATATATTAACAATGATTCCCGGTCTCTCATTTCTACAGATTATACTCATTTGTAGGACTGCCCAGTTTCTCATGCATTACTTTGTTGGGGCAAATTATTTCTGGCTATTAGTAGAAGGAATTTATCTGCATACGCTATTGATAACTGTTGTACTCTCTGAAAGACGACTGCTACAGACATATATTGTGATAGGATGGGGTAAGTACATAACAGTTTCCAAGTTCTTGATTCTGTGGTACTTTTGAGTCAGTGATGGATACTTTTTAATGAAGAAAGAAAATATTTGAACTCTTTTTTTTTGGTTTGTTTTGAAGTCAATGATTTTAATGAAGGTATACCAACAGTGATACATTCATTACAGTTGAGCTTGATCTGCAGATACAGGAAATGGGTGAATTGTTCTGTAAGAAAACAGTACCCTTGTATACAGAAAGAAGAAATTTGAGTGTATTTGGTCTGTATTTTCTGCCATCACTGAATATAGTGGTACTATCAGCAACTTCATTTTCTTCCTCTGTAATAGAGCACCTATGTAGCAAAGATGCCCAAACATTAAAAATTTTCTTTTATAAGTTCACCTTCCGAGCTCACCTTAAAGTTCTAAAGTGTGCTTTAACTCAGAGGACAACCTGAAACACTTCATGATTCGGGTCTTATATTTCAGGCATTTTTCATGTAATAAAGACAATGTAAATTTAGTTACAAGCAACTGAACAATATTGTGTAAATTATGTGTGTAATCTGACAATTAGGTTTGTTGCTTACTCAGAGATCATAATTCTGTATCTTGTCTGTACAAAGGAGAAAATTAAGGTTTCCTAATTCCCAATAACCATCTAAAATCTACCTGTACAACTTGCAGACCTTTGAAGATCTGAAAACAAAAAATGTACTCTTAGACAACACATAGGTTTGTTGCAAGAGTTATTGAGTCAAATCCAGTGGCTTGAGTTAAGGAGGAGGATAGGATGGATGGCCATAAGAACTTCTGACTATAAAACTTTTATTAGTGTATGGCTTTACAAGCCAGTTCACTATCACCACGTCTGTGTATTGAACTGTATTGTCAAATGTAAAATTGTGCATCCAGGACTGTGAGACTATAGTGTATAGCCCACTTTAAAAAAAAAAAAAAAAAAAAGAAAGTGATTTTTAAAAGGATTTTATTGTGGTGGATGATTATGTAGTTGTAAATAAATTAACTCTATATTTGCTGTGCTGCACTGCTTGCTAAAATTATCTACCGAGGATGAAGAGGTATGATTTTAAAGAGGTGTTTGAACTCAAACATAAATAGCTGAAGCAAATGGCAGCTACAATTGAAATTATAATCATTACAATTAGAATGCTACAACATTTTAAAGGAAATATTTGGTTATTGTTATCAAGGTTGTGGCAAACTCCCTGTCAGTTTGACAATAATTCACGTCATTCAATTTTGGTTGTGTAATAGTTATACTAGGCTCTCTCTGTAACAATCACAGGGAATGAAGACAGCTCACTTTACTTCTCTTTGACATCTACCTTACCTCTTGAATTTTGAAATGAGAATTGGATAGCATCTAAAAAAAATAGTCTACTGGGGAAATTCCTAGAATTAAGTGAATTTCAGATAAGGCCATTTTAAATGCTTTTCTAATGTGACGGTATTAATTTATTAAAAGAGAACCATTGCTGTAGAAAAATACCAATGCTTAAAGCAAGATCTGAAACAGGTCTTCAGTATCTAAAATACCACACAGGGAGAAACCTGAGCAAAAAAGTTTCAAAAACATAATATAAAACCCTGTTGAAGCACACAAGATAACCTAATTTAGGGCAGAACAATCTGGTCTGAAAGAATAAAGATCCATTAAAGAACGCAGAAACCTTAATTGCCTTTTATAGAAATGGCTTATGTTTACTACTAATGACAAGACTAAAAGATGTCTGACTTTTGTTCTTACACCATTTGAACCAGGTTTTGAATATGCATTAGATAATACTGTATATATTGTTCAGAAGATGTCAATACAACAGATTGCTTCATTTTGTGCATTGTGTAATCAAGTCTCTCTCTAGAACCAAAGGAAGAAGACAAGTACCTTTGAAGAGTGAATTATTTCACTGTTTAAGAAAAGTGGGATATTACTTTAATCCTTTTGTACATCTCTGGATATAGTCACATTGGAACTTTTCTTATTTCCTACAGCATCCTTTTCTCTAGCCTTACCTGTATTCATCCACTATGCTGCTGTGAAGATTATTTTTCAGGCTTGCGGTTTTGAACATGCTATCCATTTTTGGCATCCCTCTTTTTCCTCTTTTGCTTCTTCCTCCTCAGACATTAGCTACTTTCCTTCATTTTCACACTCATTCCTATCCTTCCTCATCTATTTAAAGTTTCTGTCAAAGCATGCCACACTTCATTGTCCATTGCTAAACCTCTGGGCCTTCTCCTCTGCTGCACCTTACACTTTAGAGGGTCCTTCTCACCATCCATGCCTTGATTTTTCTGTTCCCTCTCACATTCCTCTTTAAAGATTCCTTGTGCTATATTAATATGTGTGTATTATCATATAGGCTGCTGACACACCAAGACCACTTTCACGCTGTCTTTGATCATAAGCTTTGATCACAAGCTCATTGAAACAGAGACTAACCATTTTATTCCTTGTTCAAACTGCAATAGGACAAGTCTGTTAAGAAATTTGCTCCCTACTGTAAGAGTCTCAGTCCCTCTCCATTGCTCTCATACCTGTATCCGCTGATTTCCTTAAGGCCTTTTCCCATTAATTAGCTCAATTTCTTATTCATATTTATTGGAATTACTACTAAGATGGGACACCTGGCAGTTTTCTTATGGACATTTGTAGTATCGCTGCTGATGAACCAGCAGGGGTGAACCATGTTTACACCTACAGAGATAAACTGCCTCAGCTACTGTCCAGGAACTGCACTTGACAACATCACCTCATTCTCCTGGGTATTATCTTTCCCTATGGAACAACTTCATATTTGTAGCATGTAGCTCCCTTCCCAAGTGGTCCATGTCCTGATTGTTCTTTCAAATCCACTTGTTGCATCAATGCTTTCTCCCACCCAAGTGAGACCCTTTCTATCTCTTTCCCCATTTTAGCCACTCAGAGGTCTATTATCTCAGAGTATTTTGTTTCTGGTCCTTTCCCAATATTGCTGCACTCCACCTTTTCCCGTGACCTTAGCTAGTATCCCAAAATCCTGATTAGATCCTGTTCTGGCCCCAGTGATCCACATCTTCTTTCCTTTCTTTCTGCCACATCCACCAGAAAATCTCCTGTGTGTTATTGGACTGAGAATCCAGTTGAACACCTGCCTTTTGTAGCTCACATGCCTTGTGCTTGTGATTGAAGCTTGTGCCTGCACATTTGTAGACCACTGTAGTAGTGTAGCAAACCTTTATTTCAGAGGGTTTTTTCAGTCTGCAGTCTATGATCTCCAGGAGAGGGGGCAACAATAGGGGAACAGGGACCACAGATTATCTTTAAGGGGTCCAGAAAAGATAGACCAGGAGAATAAGCCCTTGGCAGTTGTCATAATTAACTAGACAGAGTTCCATACCTCCACTGAAAACTCCTTAAGTTTTGACAAATAAAAGTGTTAACTTCTGGTGCCTTAGGTAGTCTGTGAAGCCTCAAGTCAAGTGCCAATTATTTTGAATTCCCAGGGTCAAGAATTAAGAAGATTTGGACAGTTCACCAGTGTGTATGTATATATATATATGTATATATCAGTCTGAAAAAGCAAGATTCAACTATACAGTGAAATTTCATTTTGTGTTTGAACTACAAATGGGGAAAGCCAAGATCAGGTTGATTTTTCTACTAAATAGAAGACTGAAAAACATGTCTTTGCACCACACGCTACTGTAACATATCTGTGTTTTGTGTGAACCATTCTGCAATCTTGGCTGTAATTGACTCCTTTTCTTTTCAGTTGTTCCTATCCTGTTTGTGGGACCTTGGGGAATAAGCAGATCAAAACTGGAGAACACAGGGTAGGTTATTAAATAAAATGTGCCTTAGAATACTGGATTTCTCTTTGCTTAATTTTTCTGAAAGCCCTTGACAATGATTGACACAAGTATTGACTACCAGATTATATTAAGATTCTACAGTACCTATTAATACTTGTTACATTTTCTAGGTTAATTTTAGTACTTTCACATTAAATTACTTCTAGGAATTCTCAGATTAATTTATGCATAAATCAAGTAGAATGAACATCCACTGTTCATGAAATGAAAGCTATTGCATCCAATGTTCACCCACTTATATGAAGCAAACTGTCAGCACAAGCATCGTCATGGAGAGCATCTTGTTAGTCAAAAAAGGAGACTAGTGCTTTCCTTGGAGACCATCTACACTTTGAGTTTAATTAGTATTCACTGCCATTTTGAAAAAAAAAAATAGTTATGGAGGATAATAACAAAAACTGATATTGATGAAAAGCTGGTATTAAATGGATGTGTTCAGTATTCAGTGAATGAATCAGTAAGGGTAACTTGCACTAGTGAACATCAGTCTTCTGATCTTCAATGATGTTGTAAATGGCATCACATAAACTTTGGGGTTTATGTATGATTTCTTTTGTTCCCCCTTTTTATTCATGGTTCCTAGAGAGTTTTGTTTGGAACACCAATATAGTTATTAAGCAACAACAGGAGGAACCAAATCACAATTACAGTCTCATAGATTTAGATGTTATGCAGACCGTAAATGACAAGCCAAGGTCCTACAGAGTTTCAGACTAATTAGCAAGAAGGAACATATACACAGAACAAATTAGAAGGTTAGAGCACGAGAAAAGGAGACAGCTTCAAGGAAATGATATACATACTTTTTAGCAGGGCAAGAACCATGGTCCCAATTCATAGTTTACCCATTTCCAGTTTCCAGTTTCAGATAAATTTGAGTAGGATGAATTCCCTTATGAAGATTTGGTGCCATGTACAGTTGTTGTGTGGATCCAAAGACTGAGTTTGCCAGATAGTTCTGAAGTTTGCAGTCTAGGGAAACCTCTCTCAACATTCTGGTGGAAAGATCTTCAGAATAAATACAATTACAGTTGTTGGTGAGGCTCTTCCTATTTTGTTCCATTTCTCCTGAGTGTCACTTGAAAAAGTTGAACTTTGTCAACTTCCTTTTGAAATATATACATAGGCTATGTAAACTTTCTATTTTTTTCTATGAAAATAATGTAATTATACTTTAAATTATTCTTCAGGTGCTGGGGAACAAATGAGCATATGGGAATCTGGTGGATCATCCGAGGACCAATGTTGTTTTCCATTGCAGTAAGAATTATTTCATCATGCACAAATGTGATTCATTGTTTCTTGTGACCTTCTCCAAGTATAATCCAATTCTTGAATTAGAAAAGATGAGACATAAAAAATTGTAAATGAAGTTTCTTACTGTGGGTGGATGGGCATTCTGTCCATCTGCAAACAACAAAGATTCCAGTGTCAACCTATCAAAACACTGTTGTTTATCTGTGAAGTGAATTCTGCACAGCTCCATCTACATCAAAGGTGGAGTCTTTTGCTTCTCATATTTTTTAATTTTCATATTTTTACCCTCATTTTCTCAGTGAGCAGGTTGCTTAGGAAAGTGCTACCACATGGTGAGCACCACTAGAAATCTCCAAATACTCTATGGAGGAAGATCTTATGATAACAAGGATGCAGAGAAATAGCAACAGAAGTACTGATGGTCATGAGGAGAAAACATTCACCTAATGAAAAAACAATTAAGCATAGCATGACAAGACCGAGTTATGAATTTTTTTCTTAAAGAAATGCAAAAAAGTGTACACTTCAAATGCAGTGATGATGAAGAGATGGAAATAGCATGATCAAAACAACTCATGAGGACATGATTATGGACACAGAATTTTGATAGGTGGGACTATGGTGTGTGTCCAGAATACCTTATATTCTCATGCAATCAGCAAGGCATAAAAGAATTAGAGGAATAAGTGATTTGGTTAGCTAGACAGATAGAAAATGTAGAATTGAGATGTACATTATTCATGCAAATGTGTACACAGAGTAAAAGAAGCACTGCTTAAAGTGTAATATTGAGAAATTGGTGCATTCAGCGACATGTTAAGACATAAATGTTCAATGACATAATGTTCAATGCAATTCATAATTGATAATTCATAATTGATGCAATTCAATGACATAATGTTAAGACATTAACATACTGGAGACAGTCCAGCAGAGGCCATCAAGACTATTGAGGCTTGGAGCACAAAATGTACAAGAAGAAGCTGAGAGAACTGGTTTTTTTCAGACTTGAGAAGGTTAAGAGGAGATCCCATTGCTGTCTTCAGTAGCAATAACAATGGGGTCATATGGGCCCAGGAGGGTACAGCAAAAGGATAGTAGCAAATAGACAAGAGCTGTAACATACAAAGTTCAGACTAGATATAAAGAAATTTCTAAAGATAAATTTCTAACCTTAATTCAGATGTTCATGTCACTACTTGGAGAGTTCCTCTCATCATCACCCAAAACTCGGGGAAAATACTTTCTCCTGGGGTTTTTCCCCTTCATTTTTCATTGTAATTAGTACCAGTTTTGTCCTTCGATATTTTTGAACAAATAAGATATAGTTTCCTAATGGAGACCAATACACAGAAACATTAAGGTAGACATAAAGTGACAAGAGAGATAACCTTTTGTTCAAAAATACCTCTAACTAAGGCTGGCAAAAAGAGAGGTCACCTTAGATTTATATGTAAATAGATAGATACACATATATGTTATTCCTCTAACATAATTTTTAATCCCTGCTTTTTTAGATTACATTTTGGGATCTTCTGCTTGGTGCTATTTCACAGATTCAGATAGCCCCAGCAGTTTAATTTATTCTGAGTATGTAACCTCTGATCATTACCAGAGCTTATAGTCATTAAGTATTAGAAAATACAAAGAAAGTGTTAAAGATACAGCATTATCAGTTGGACTTTATGGACATCTTTCTACAGAAGAACAAGCAGCAACTAGAGGACAGTTGAAGCTATTTCACCTTCCAGCAATGTGTATAGAAAAGCAGGCTCAGCTTCTTCCTGGGATAACTTTCTTAAACTTAGTTGCCTGTCTGTTGAGTCTTGTAGTATTGAGTCCTTGAAGTGGTGAAGGAACTCACATATCATTGCTTTTTGCCTGTGCATTTTGATACCAATGATCTTTTTAGAAGGAGCCATAAACTTTTTGAATTACTAAGACATCCTCTTGCTGTTAGGTTGCAGGACATTCTGTCTGTGATTGTTCCTTGGAATCACACTGGGTGACCCTTACTTGGAAATCACTTCTAAGGCAAACAGGAAATGCATGTGCAGACCTGATATAACAGAATCCAGTTTGTCAGTATACATGATGGTGGCCAGCAGTGGAGTGAAGGTGGGGAGATTCCTTCAGTGTCTTGATCAGCATCAACATCACTCCACCACTGATACCATGAGGGAGGCAGGGAAGGCATCAATGAGAACTGAAATTGAAAGGTTAAGCAAAAGGCATGATAGCAGACTGCAGGAGAATGGAACTGAAAATGGGGAAGAAGGAGAAAAGAGTGGTGAGGAGGAATTAAGAGGATGCTCAGCAAGATAAATTGGATAGAGGGACAGCCACAGTATGGAGACAAGAGAAATGCATAGTGGGCAGAAATGAAGGGGTTAGAATCTGAGAGCCAGATCACGTAATAACCAGACAGGATGTTCTCAGTATCCTGTTCTTGAATATAACTCAGAAAACTTATCTAAAATCCACTGGCAAAATGTGTGTCAACCTTACATAATGATGGTTGTGCATGGATTATAAAACCCAGGTACTGCAGCTGGACTTTGTCCTCATAGGGCATATGCGGGTGTACAGGCCAAAAGTTCCTAACCTTTTTATTGCAAAACATCAGAAATGCTAACTTTGTATTTCCTTTTTCTTTTATCTTATTGAACCTTATCACACAGTCCTGTTTTCTTTAAAATAAAATTGAAAGAATCATGGGGAAAGCACCACACTAGCTTGTATGTTGCTATTTCCTGAGCAGCAGTCAGCCTGGAAAAGAATGATGTCACCTCACTTTTACATATATTATTGCCATCCAGAAATTTCAGAGTACTTCAAAAGGAAGTGATTATCTGAGTTTGATGGTGGAGAACTGGAAGAGACTATGACAGATGTATTTCTTAACACTGATCTTAAAAACTCCATGTGCCATTTTTGGTTTCCTTTGTCCCACATTAAGTAAGAAATAAAGTATTAGAGTTCTTGCACATAGTGAAAGATTCTAGTGAGAAGTCTGTCTTTTCTATGAAACATCGAGAGCAAAAGTATTTAAATCTTATAGCAGACATTTTCAATAAAGTTTTAGTGTTTTCTGTGAAAAACAGAAGTACATAATAGAAAATAATTTTTAGGATAAACCAAATTTTCCAGGCAAAAGTAAGTTTGGATGGAATATGCTTGTTAGCTCTACTTTTGAAGAATCTTTCAGTGTTGACTATGATGAATTCTTTGTATTTGTAAAAACAATAAATTATAGTAAAAGAAGTCAAATTCTAAAAGTTAAGAAAGACCAGTACAGTCATCCATTTAAAGGTAACTCTTGTACATGTGTGCACCTATAGCTTCCCTAACTTGTCCAAAGAAATGCCCACAAGATGAACTATTGGTGCAGAAAAAACCAGGAGAGCATAGGCTGCAAGACATGCACTTCAGTAACGGAGATGTGTGAATGACAAGAGGGCACTTCATGAGGAAAAATGATGAACCTGAGCTTAAGGTAGTTCAATGCTGCCTCAGAAAGTTGCTTTCCAACTCTCTGTCCCCAAGTTCATACACAATGCTAGGCAAAATATCACAACTGGCAACTAATTTCTGGTTTTTGCTTTCTGAATGTCCAAACAGCTGATGGGGTAAGGGTTGAGCACTTCCAGTTGCAGCTAAAGTAGCAAGTATGATGCTCTCAGTAACACCGTTGATGCTGATTGCTCTACAAAATCAGATCAAAACACCTGTAACTGGTGTGATCTTGCACTTTGGACTTCCATCTATTTATGCTTTGGTTGTTTTTTGGTTTTGGTTTTGGTTTTTTAAGGGAATAATATTCACTTATCACCCTGTGATGTTTTAAAGATACATCTGTGCACATTTGGGGAAAACAGCATGAAAAGTGTTTGATTCTTTCCGCAGAACAAGAACTAGGGTTGCAGCAGTAATACCTACACATCAAGACAAGGAAACTAATCCCGAATGTCCATTCCCAAAATGAGGAAGCAGGGTTCTGTGTTAAAATTAAAATGTAATTTGTACTGTGTCATGGTTTAACCCCAGCCAGCAACTAAGCACCACAGTCACTCACCCACTCCTCCCCCCTCCCAGTGGGATGGGGAAGAGGATCGGAAGAAAAAGTAAAACTCATGGGTTGGGATAAGAACAGTTTAATAACTAAAATGAAATAAAATATAATAAAAATATTTGTAATGAAAAGGAATATAACAAAAAGAGAGAGAAAGGAAACCCAAGAAAAGGTAAGCGATGCACAATGCAATTGCTCACCATTTGCTGACCAATGCCTGAGCAGCAATCCTCCCCTCCCGGCCCACTCCCCGCAGTTTCTATACTGCGCATGGTATGGAATAGCCCTTTGGCTAGTTGGGGTCAGCTGTCCTGGCTCTGCTCCCTCCCAGCTTCTTGTACACCTGCTTGCTGGCAGAGCATGGGGCACTGAAAAATCCTTGACTTATCCTAAGTGCTACTTAGCAACAACAAAAACATCAGTGTCTTATCAACATAATTCTCACACTAAATCCAAAACACAGCCCTGTACCAGCCACTAGGAAGAAAATTAACTCTGTTCCAGACAAAACCAGTACATACTGGAAGATCATGTAGCATAACATATACGTAAATCAGGCTGAATATGGCAACTCTAAGGTTCTCAACTTTGCAACCTTAATATCCTTTTTGCACAGGGCTTTTGGTTTGTGGAAGTGAAGTAGTTAATGACTCATAGGCGTTTGCAGGCCTCATTAGGAGAGAAATATTGGCAGATTGGTCTTCGCCAAGTCAGCACAATTTAATTAACAAAAAGGAGTGAATTATTCATAAAAGAATGCCCAGGGCTTCCTTGTCTGGCTGTCTAGAGACTCTTCATCTGAAGAGTTGCAATCCCTGCTGGTTTTTACCACATCCTGCCTACCTGTCATGGTTTGGTGAAGAGCTGTACGACCTAAAGGAATATAAACTCTGTTAACTGCCTCATTTAGAGAGAGTTGATAGCGGCAGAGTCTGTCACTGCTGCTCTGTGCCCTCTGCTACAGCTGTGGCAGTAACCTGCTTCTGTTCCAACCCGATCACAACTGCATTCTGGTTATTTGGTGACAAGTTTTGCAAGTGTTTAATATCACCTTTACATTTCTTTATGTATGCTATATGAGTAGTGTCATAGCATTTATTGTAACCCACCCATATATATTTTCTTTCAAGGTTAACTTTGGCATCTTCTTAAAAATTCTCAGGATGCTGATTTCCAAACTAAAAGCTCAGCAAATGAGCTTTCATGACTACAAATACAGGTACGTAATAAATAACAAAATCCCAGCCCTTTTCTTTTCTCACAACATCAGAAGGTTGCCACTTTGCTCTTGCAAATTATACATTTACCTACCACCACCAGATGTAACGGATATTCAGAATATGATATAGGAAAACCATCTGGGGAAACAGGTTCCACAAACATTTTCTTATCTGAGAGGTAAAGTCAGATCAATGCCTGTGTGCTGAGTATTATGGGCATTTTTCTCAAGGACTTTGCAATGCAGTAAAAACTCTGCTCTCAGGTGTCCTCACTGTACACCTGTGGCCTCTACTGCTGTGACACACTTTTTCCTTGAGTGTGACAAAAGGTTCTCAAAAGAAAAGGAGGTATAGAAGATTTGTGAGACATTCCTAAGTGACATTAGCATTTCTCATCTACCTTTTTTCACAGACACAGACACGGTTGACTCAAGAATGTGCCTGGTCTTCTTATAAACCCAAATCAGAACATTATCCTTAGCCTGCACTGCTGAAGGCCCTGCTGTGGGCTCTCTTGGCAAGAGTCTCAATGGTGCACATCATGTCTTATGTAAAGTCCTAGACTTGGCCTTTGCACAAGGAACAGCAAGGGCAGGCTGCTCTGCAAGGAGCTAAGGGTGCAGTGAAAACTGCAGTTAAATCAATGGAAATCTGGGTATTTGCTAACTGCTTTCCACATCCCAGTTCTTTACAGTTCTTAGTATCTTTAATCAAAGCATTGTGAATCCCTGTCTGCTACTACAGTCCTGCCTTAATAAGATGAATTATTTTAACAGGACTCGGTGGGGGGGTGTGTGGGGGGGTGGGGGTGTGGTTGGAAATTCTGCTAATAACTTCCTATTCAATTCCAGTATTAAATCCCTAACAAGAAGAGTATTTCCACTTTCTTTTAACATTCAAGGTCTGAAAGATCTCAGCTATATTCTCCAGATTGCTACACAAAGATTGTTGTGATGACAGACAGCAATGCCTGTATTTAACATTGCCTCCTAATGTTTTGTGTTATATTCTCTTTTCTACTGCTTATAATTTTGCTTAAGTTTCAAAGATTCAAGCTATTCTTCACATTGCAAGTCCTCCTCAGAACTTACTTTCTTTTGAGATCTCTTTTCATCCATGCAAACCTGTTCCCAGATTGTTAAAGAAGATTGTCTTCCATAAAAACTATGCTGGTTGCGTTTTTTAAAAAGTAGATGACTGCCAACAGCACTGCAGAAACTTTCTATGCAGCTACATAGAGTTTTCAGCAGTGATAGGAAAGTCTAAGTCCCCTGTTAACAGATCACTCGTACTTAGCTATGTAAATGTTTTGCTGTTACCTAGCAGCATAAGTTTGATGATAGCGTTCTTCCTGTTCAATTGCTTGTTCCTAACTTCTCACCTTAAACCCAAAGCCAAGATTTCCTCCTGTACAGACTTTTCTGGTAGTGTGCTCCAAAATTTATATCTGGGAATTTGTCCTCAAAATCACAAAATTACTAATACCATTCCAGAGTCAGAAAATTGAGGGAATATTTCTGGAGTAATTTCTTTGTAGCTGAAGTTTTGATTTTTGCACCAAGGATGTTGAAAAAATGCTATAATCAAACATTTTCTTTTTAAGATTGGCAAGATCTACACTTGTGCTGATTCCATTGTTGGGGATCCATGAATTTGTATTTACCTTCATCACTGATGAACAGGTGGAAGGACTTCCAAGACATATAAGACTTATCATTCAGCTGACAATGAGCTCATTTCATGTAAGTACTCTTAGGGGTCACAGATCCACATATATGTTGTTCAGCTATAGATATCACAGATATAGAGTATTCTTATTTAATATTATGCTTTAACCTATAATGTCTCTAAATACACTATTACAGTGACAAGATAAAGAATTCACAAACTGCATATTTAAAATATGGTAGTTCCAAAGACCAAAAAAGGAGTCTGACATCTTCAGAAACAGTGTGTCTTGTGTTCTTTGGGAGTGGGTAACAGTTCATCACAGACCTCTGTTATGAGAACAGGATTAAAGTGCTCTATTTAAAATATGTCTTTCACATAAGTTAATTCCTAAAAAGCACTGGATGGCTTTTTTTAAGAAGATTTTCAGGTGATCTGTTGACTTTGTGGTCACACTGAGGAGAGAGTTTGTTCTGGACTCATCTTTTTCAGTGCATAGTACATGTCCAGCATACTTCAAACACACCACAATGACCTTGTTGTTGTGCCACTGTATGAACAAAAAACAGTCAAGACTGTATCAGGAGATGCAAGGACCAGCTTCACTTTAGCTTGTGTAGTTGGGGCTGTCCGTTCACAACTGACGCATCACTGACACAGAGGGCTTGTGGGGCAGTCCTTACCTTTTAGGACTTTTTCCAAAAGACATTGAATGAAGACTACATGGCATTTGGGGCAGTTGGATGAAAGGAGATGCAGATCTGAATACTGTGAGAACAACGAACAGAGTTAAAACATTTTCTGTGAGGAGAAGCATGTGAAGGATAAGCAGGACCTGCTTTGTGTGTGGTTCCAGCCTAGAGGATGCACTCTGGGTACGCCTACCAGACTAAAGTCCTCGAGCAAGTGCATTGAAGACACATGTTGTACAAGAACTTTGTCAGGGCCATGACTCACCTGAGTTGTGTGCTGTTCAGCAGTTGTAACAGAGGTAGTTCCACACAAGTCTAGAGAAAATCTCAGATATTTTTTATGCCAAAATGACACCTACATGCTTCAGGCACGACCTCAGTTTGGAGCTTCTGTCTCTTTTGTGGGTTTAAGTATAAATTCAACAAAACACTTAATGCATCAGAAGTGAAACATGCAAAACTACCATGACTTCAGTGAACAGGCACCAGTAGAAAAGTCCACTTTTTCACACTAGCCCCCAGCTTAGTGGGCTTCTCTGGGAAATGGACACAACACAGGCTGCAGCTAGGAGATGGGGAAGGGGCCAAGAAAGCTTACACAGCTTTCCTGCCCAAACAAAGCTGTGTGAGCCAGCAACCAAAGATGCAAAATGAACTGAGAGGAAGTAGGACGAAAGAGAAACTGAATCTGTGGCTTAGTGGTTAGAGCAGCTGGCTGAGAAAGGGACACTGAGGCCTCAGCACCTGCCCCTGAGTGTTGGTACCATTTACATTAAATAACTATAGATTTAAAAAGGTATGTGAAAATTAATCAGAGGAGCAAGGAGTAGAACAATCTCAGCACTTCCCTTACTCATGCTTTACTTCCACTCATGGCCTCGAGAGACATGGCAGTAGTCGCTATTAACCTGCCTTGATTCAAGAGAAGGTGCAGATGTGCCTCAACCCAGAGAGGCTGTTAGCGAAGTGACTACTCTAGGGCACGGCTTTGCCTGTGGGGAGGCACTAGGTATTTCCCATACTTCCAGGTTATTGAGCAAAATATGGGCTATATCACAACTGCCAGCTTTTCCTCCTTTGAAGAAAAGAGCATTGACCCACTGACTATAGCTGGATCCTTAACACAGGTGTCTAATTCCATGCAAGGAATAACTGAAGCAGTTGCATTTTCTGCTTTGTCATTTTTTTCTTGGTTGCTTTACATCCCAGCTTCCAGTTATTGGGCTATTGTGAGTCCCAGACTAGGTGCCCAGGGCCCTATCCTCCACCTCATTCAGTGTATTCAGGAGCTTAGCACTAACTTGACACTTGAGAAAAACTGTAGTTGTACAGGCCTGAGTATTCAACCTTGAGTCACAGCATTTAACTCCCCACTGAATATAGTTTCTTAACTGTTAGATGCTTATATTTGCTGCATTCCTAGTGGTTAAAGGACTTTTGGTATTTTCTCCCAGCAGTAAAAAGATCACTTCTACATTTTCCTCTCATGCGTCCCGAGATTTAAGTCTGCAATGTCAACACCTGTAAACATGTGTCTCATATCTACTACCCCCATATCTCTATAGGGAGCTATTTTTCCTCCTGGTAATCATTTCAGCTTGACCAACAGGAGAACTCCTCCCATTTTGGTTACAAATAATTATGAAAGGAGACTGCATAAAGTTCAAGTCCTTATGGGATTCCATTTATAAATTCTAAGAAAGATTTTAAGAGAGTCTCTTTTTGATGCAATTGCCATATATCTAGTTCTCTCAGAAGGCACACAAGGTAAATCAGGTAGCAATTTAGCTTTCCTGAGCAGAGAAGGAGCTTTCTTGCTGTCTTCTGAAAGAACTAGGCAGTTCAGGAAGTACCATCAATTCATCAGGTGAAAGAGTAACAAACTAGGTTCATTCCTGCAATACTCCATTTGAAATGTCTGTGTAGGAAGCTTTTCTACCCCCTAAAAATCATAGCTATGAGAATGTCTGTCCTCATCCAGAGTTTGGGCTCCATTTCCCTAAAGGATGTTGTTCATTCACCGTATCTGAAAAGTGACACTATGGCCTCATATATGTACACTCACAATAAGTACTGTACTCATGAACAGATTTCTAGACCTAGGAGAAAATTTGTCAGAGCAGTCACGCGGGTGGAACAGATGGACTAGCAGCTGCAGGTGGAAAAGAAGTTTCTCACCTATACATTCAGCAGAGTGTTTTAGAGATGTTTCTGTACCTGACTGCCCTTCAGTCACCCTGCCTTAGTAGCACATAAGTAGGAAGAAATGAAGAAGCAAAGGAATGAGAGTGTAGCTCTGGCAGCTCTGTGCCTTGGCTGCAAGCATGAAGGTGTGAAGGAGCCACACTCCATTACAATGGTCAGTCCTAAACAGTCCGAATTCCACTGAAACTCAATGGTGATTCTCAGGTAGCCGCTTATGCACAAGTGTACGTGTGTTTCACTGTAACTATTTACTCTCCAGTTTACAAAGGATAGGAACTAGACATGACAGTCATTCTGTAGGCACAAAGTACTGCTGTCTGCTTCAATCCGTGTTCTGCAGAGTTGCTGAGTAATGACTTTTTGAGGTAGTACTCCTGTTAAACTACCTGCTGAGAAAAGCTGCCCTTTAGCCTTGTCTTCCTGTCTTGACCTTGGTCAGGCAAGGACAGCAGTTTCCACGTCTCCTTTTTTTAAGGAGGTATCCAGTGATATCTCTGGCTAGAAGTCCTTACTACTCACTACTTTGATGTATGTCTGCCCTGTTCTACAGTCTGGGACATGAAGTCATCAAAGCATTATTGCACTTTTTCCACAATTTATGGTAATTCTTGTTTTTAACCAGTGCTCTGGCATATGTATGCATCAGTGTTTTGACACTGTTCTTGAGGCTCTAATTAAATATTTCCACTACATCTTGAGGGGAAAAATGTCCAGGCAAGCAGAAGAGAATTCACGCAGAGCCACCTCCCTACGGGGCCCTGCTGACATGGTGTTGGAGTACATGTTCCTCAGTTAGACATATCCTTACTTGGAGAGGTTGTAGTTGTCTAGATGTTATTTTAAGAAACACAGAATCATTTTAAGTGAAAATTTTGTTTATGGGCTTGTACAAAGAAATATGATATAGAAGATAGCTTACTCATCCCTGCTAGAAAGCACAAACTTCATTCCTTTCAGAGGCACATGCATGCGCTTGGCTACATGGCAGCTTTAGAAGCAAACCATATTTTCAAAATACCCAAAGATCTTAGACAATGTTTATTGCAGATTCTCTTTTTTAGCTACAGCATTATTTGTGGAGGGATTAGCAAAAAAAGCACATAAACTGTAGATAATTACATTTGTTTAGTCTGCAAATCTTCTCAGTAGTTTTTAAAAGCAGTTAAACTGTTTTGTTAAAGAAAAACAATTACATCTGGGATCTCATCTGGAGGTTTTAACCCAAACATTTTCAAGGAGCACAAAATTAAATTCTAAATACCGGTTCTGCTGTAGATATGAGGCTTCTTTGCTTTACAAAGTGGAGCAATCTAAACATCTTGGCTCACTGGTGCATGCAAGCTGTTAGCCACAGGAAAAAACACTGGTTTCTGGTGGATAAGACCCAGCTATTTATGAGAAATTTATCATGTTGCCATTGTCAATAGAACTGAAGAACAGTTGTAAGGCTTACACATGCATCTATCCTTTCCTATTGGTTATTATGCTAATGAATATTTCTTTTGTATTTCTGATTCTTCTTTTTCCCTCACACTGTGATCATTTTAAGAATGTGTGTCTTAGAAGTCATGTCAGATGGCAAAGATTTCTAAGTTCCAAGTATTGCAAAAAAAATTAATATGCGGAAGCATTAAAGAAATCAGGATATAAAATGAACATCAGTATGAATAATCAACTGAATTTTCCACCTTCTGATATGATCTTACAGTGCTTCTGCCTGTCACTTCATGTTCTGATCTTGCAGCAGCAGTCAACTAAGTTCATATAGGGATTTACAAACCTACAGTCAACACAGAGGTGCCACTAATATTCACAAAGTTCTCTCCTAATGTGGTGAGTTTCTACATTTCTGGCACTGGGTATCATTAGGCTTAGAAGTCAGAGGACTTAACAGCACCATGTAGGTTAGTTCCTATTTCTGCTTGTGGTGCCCGTGAGGCCAAATTTAGAGCTCATGCTCAGGACACAAAAAACCCACCCAACATAGACATTTTCATGGACTTTTCACCCAAAAAAGAAAACTGTCTCCAGATATAGAAGCAGTTCTGCATAAAAAGTTGCTCTTTAAGCTATTAATTTAAGCTATTAAGCTATTATTTGGTTTTATCCATCAGAAACTCTCTCCATGCTTTCTGACTCACCTATATGTACTATTCTAAAATTTATCTCCATAGTAAAATATAATCTATTATAGACTCTAACAACCAAATATTTTGTGATGTTTTTTACATATTTCTGTGAAGTAATTCAGATGCAGAGAATTATTTAAAATTTACATTGATAAATGATATGTCAAAATTACCTATATCTTGCTACCATAAGCCAGGTGAAGCATGAAATACAGTAGAAACAAAATACACAGAAAAAACAATTGTGATTGCTATATTCTCTTGCCCCCATTTCCACTGGGGTGGCAGATAAACTGTTCTTTTTCATACCTACTGCACATATGCTTAAGGAATTAATGGCTCCAAACCTTTCTGGATTGCTAGAAAACTACAGTAGGCTCAAAATGCATTGGGTTAATGCTAGATGTAATAAAAAACATTGAAGCTGCTGTGTATGTGAATTTCTTTTTAAGCTTTTCTGAGAAAAACAGAAACATTTCTGGAAAAGTATGAGTATGAAAATGAATGATGTCAGCTGTGCTATATATGGTTATGACACCTTTTTACTTGTGATATGAACATTGCCTTCGGACTGATAGTCAACAGTATTTGTTCTCTTCATCACAACTTGTGTCATAGATATGTTTAGACATACCAAAAGAAGTGCATTTCCTGAAGCAACGGTAATAAATCCGCATATCTGTGTCAGCCTCTTAGGCTGAGATGCATGTATTTAAGATGTTTTGATCTGAGATCAAATACAGACAGAGAGGAGGAAAATGGAAAGAGTAATTTGGGGGTTGGTTTAAAGCAAGTTTTATCTCTAGAATTTAAATTTTATTTAAACGTGTTTATTTAAATCCATTTCAAAGGAAAAATGGCAAGTCAAAATAGCCATAACACTTAATACAGCTGAGCCTTAAACTATCACTAATCACATAATATATCACTAATTTTTAAAAAGCACCCAAATGAGGTCCCTCTCAGTAGTCTCATTTGCAAATTCAAACAAGCACATGGATAATGAGATCCCAAGCTGCATTTTTTTTTGTTTTACCATATTGAGAATTAGCAGCAGCCACAGTATAACAGCAGTAATTTGAAAAAAGGAAAATTATGTGGTAGCAAAATGAAGATAACATGGAAGAGCAAACTGGGTTTTATAGTCTCTGTTCTTCAGCATCTGCACCAAATGTGTCCTACATTTGCTAAGGCACCATATGAAAACAAGTTAATGGGTACTTCAATAATAAGTAAATAAAGGCAACTACTTTCCTTTTTGAAAATTAAGAAGCATTGTTTATACTTATGGCTTTAACATTAATGTCATCTTTAAACTGAAACTTCAGGTATTTCCTGTACACTAACTTTTACCTCTTATTGTCTTTCTCTTACAGGGTTTTTTTGTAGCAGTTTTATACTGCTTTGCTAATGGAGAGGTAAGAGACAATGCTATGAGACACATTTTTAGTTGATTAGTAAAATATATTAATGACACCAAGAAGGGTGAACACACTAACTAGCTCTGATTATTCAAGAGCACGCATGCATTCTTTTGAACTGGTATAACTGTTTTGTACTAAGAGAACAGCAAGACCTCTGACAGGTTTGGGATTCAAATGCAAAGTATCTCCACTGAAGCCTGAGTAGTACAGCGCTGTGAAGGCATGGATACCCTGGGGTGTCTGAAATACCAGTAGAGGCTTATGGCCAGCCATGTAAACCCCACTCCTTTAATCAGATCGAATCCCAGACTTCATGTTTGGCCAGGCTAAACCCTCTCTTAGTTTACTTACTCGAGCATGTCCAGAGAAGGGCAACGAAGATGGTGCAGGGTCTGGAGCACAGGTCTGATGGGGAGCGGCTGAGGGAACTGGGGGGGTTTAGTGTGGAGAAGAGGAGGCTGAGGGGAGACCTCATGGCCCTCTGCAACTCCCTGAAAGGAGGGTGCAGAGAGGGGGGATGAGTCTCTTGAGCCAAGTAGTAAGCGATAGGACAAGAGGGAATGGCCTCAAGTTGCACCAGGGAAGGTTTAGACTGGATATTAGGAAGTTTTTCTTTACAGAACAGGTAGTCAGGCATTGGAATGGGCTGCCCAGGGAGGTGGTGGAGTCCCCATCCCTGGAGGTGTTTAAGAGTAGGGTCGACATAGTGCTGAGGGATCTGGTGGAGTTGGGAACTGTCAGTGCTGGGTTAGTGGTTGGACTGGATGATCTTCAAGGTCCTTTCCAACCTAGAGGATTCTGTGATTCTGTGATTCTCTAAAGCAACCAAATTTGGGGTGCTTTAATATTTTAGACAGCAACATGTTGAAAAAAATAATTTAATGCATGCATTGTTCAGGACATCCCTAAGCTTAATGTGGGGGTATTCCTTGTCTGGAAACTGACTCCTGCTATGCCTCAAGGCACAGCTGGGGATTCAATTTTCTCCATGCCAGGATTTAGGCAGATCCGTGATGGCTCTTATGCAAGATGACAGCACAGAAAGCTGCTGCCCAATGTAGGGTGAAGACTGAATTCAGACCAGGTTGCTCAGGGTTTTGTCCAGCTGAGCTTTCACCCCCCCCAAGGACAGAGGTTCCACCACCTCTATGGTCCTTTGTTCCAGTGCTTCACTGTACTCAGGAGCAAACATATTTTCCATATATTCTTTTAGAACTTCCCTTTTTGATTTCAATTTATGATCACTGTCTCTTGTGTCCCTACCAAACACCTCTGCAGAGTGACTGGCTCCATCTCCTCCATGATCTCCTCCTAGGCCTTCAGTGTGAATAAGCCCCACTCACTCATCCTGTCCTCATAGGGCAAGTGTTTCAGCCCTGATCTCCGCTGATAAGTTCAACACAGTTCTTTTACTCAGGGCCCAAAATTAGATGCAGTATTCAGAGGTAGTCTAACAGTTACTGAGTAAAGGAGAACAATCACTTCTCTTGATCTACTGGCTCTGCTCCTGGCCATATACAACCCCGTGCCTTCATCACCATCACAGCTGCATGCTACCCCTGCCTTATCACACTGCCTTGTTACAAGCTACCTCAGAAAATTATGTTATGTAGACTGTGGAATTAATGTCACTTAATTTTAAATGTTTTGTAAGTTGAATCTCACTGTCTGTACTTCCCTTATATTTCATCAGGGTGCAGACTTCCACTACTTGCAATAAAAAGACACATATCAGGTGTCAGTAGCACTTCAGAGCCTGGCACAGCCAGCTGGTATGGTACACACTACACTGAAAAAGGTACATGAATTTGGACTCGTTGTTAAAGGCACCAGTGAAACAAACAGATAGGCTTTATACAAAAGGTAGGCCATAGGTTCCTAATATTTAACGAGGAAACCTGGAACAATTTTGGAACTACTTAAATAAAAAAGAGAGCTGGCACTTGTCTGCAATACAGGAGCATTTGTCTAACATTTGTGAAGGGCACAGAACTGCTAGCATCTCTCATCAGCAGTTAAAAGTTTTTTGGCCTTCTACCTCCTGGTCCAGCTGAGATTGCTGGTCAAAGGGCCTGGTGGTGGAGGAAGGGCATGTCCTGCTCCTCCGTCTGTAGTGCTGGCTTGGGTGATGCAAGGCAGCTGCACACTCAGTGCTGAGGATTTAAGGCAGGCTGCCAGATAAGAGGCTTTAACAAAACAAATCAGATGATATCCAAGCACAGCACTCCAACAAAGCTGCATGGTGCTCATTTCCACAGCCCTTGGGCTTTCCTCATCCTCACTTCATCAGGTTATAAACATGAAAGTCACTTAAGCTGTCACACACACGAGCATTAAGATCACAGTGTATCAGAGATTCAGGGGCTAGGAAAAACCTAACTTAGAGTGAAGAGGACGAACTCTTAAGACTGACTTGGCAAACAAGTCTGTTTTTACACCACAAGAACCTTGCCAGGCGTGCGGTGCACCCCAAAGGGGCAGGAAGCTCAGCACTTCCACAGTCCCTCTCATTTTACAACTAGCATTTTGGTCAGTGGACCGCAGGGTGGTCACAAGACATCACCGTGGACAGACTGTTTTCTTCTCCTCCCAGGTGAAAGCAGAGCTCCAGAAGCAGTGGTCCCGCTTCCTGCTCGCAGATTCCTTTGGCTGTAAGCTCTGCTTTCTTGGGGAAAACATAAAATACCTTCGGAAATGTTCACAGAAACAAAAAAACCAGCACCTTGGCAGCAAACACCACTTGTCCCTGGAGGCAAGTGAGCCCTGGGGCATGCAGCTCCAGCAGGTGCTAGTGAAGCAGAGGACAGATCTCAGCCCAGAGACAGGATGTACTCTCCCATCTTGTCCACGGGCAAGCATGTCAGACAGCAGCGAAGAAGTCACCACTGGAGAGACAACTGAGGAAGTCTTCGAAGAAAGCGAGATTTAGAAAGCTGTCCACTAGGACAGTCCCTTTCAACAGCCACAGCATTTTGAAAGACATTCTCTCACCTCCAGATTGTACAGATCTCTGGGATGTGCAATGCAAGGAGGAAGCAGTTAGTATTTCCATTGTCCCAGTCTTCTTGATCTGACAAAAATGTTGATCGGGATGTTGCTAAGCTGTGTGGCTGGGGTAGAAGAATTTTGCTAGATCAAAAAATGCTTTGAGTTGACCAGTCTGGAAGATAACTTATAGTGAAGGAGATGTACACGGGGGAGCAGGATGTACTCTGGAAATGAGTAGACTCTGGACACACACATTGTGTCCCAGAAGCTTCATCCATGCTTGACTGCCATTCGTTGTTTTTCTCTTTCATATGTGTGTTTCATAAATAGAGATATGTGTGTAGAAGAGTTCTCTCTACAGATTGAAGTCATGCCCCATCTCAGACCAAACCAGACACGTTTTGTTTAAGCAAAATGAAAGGATTTATATGTACTGGAGGGGGAAAAAAAAAAAAAAGCTTGGGAAGAAACACACTTTTGCTTGCATTTTTGAACATTTTCGCTTAAAGTTTAGTGCTGGAAATGCCATTATGAAATGAAAGACCAAAATGTTTTCTTTTGAAAGTGCCCAAATGAAATGTTTGGTTACAATTTTTCTTTGCTTATTCTTGTTTTCACTATTTTTTTGACACAAGCCACAGATTTTGATGCATCTGCAGGTTTGCCCTACCTGTGGCCCAAGTGACAAACTAGATCAGCAGTAAGTGGTGCTTCCATCTTCCTCCCCGGGGACTCGAAATGGAAAATGACATGCGATTGTGTCAGCACCCGAAGAATATTGTGAAATCCTTCTTCCAGCCTTTAACAAGAACCATGATGAAATTTTAATTGGCACATACAACTCACCCAGAGATCTATGAAATTCAATTAAGTTTGTTTATATTCTGTGAGCCAGTTTCCAAACTTGTGAACACAAGCCAACTGGCATATCGAAAGGAAAAAAGAAAAAGGCAACAGAAAGATTGGCAGGCAATATTTATCTACAATATAAGTGTATACCTCAGGCACACACACATGTGTAACTATCTAGCCTGCAACTAGTTACATAGCATTTGTTATGACTTTTTCCTGTACTTTACTGGCAAGCACTCTGTTTTAATTTAAATGCCTGCAAATGTAATAAAACCTATCCTGGGCAACTGGCTCTAGGTGGCCCTGACTGAGCAGGGGAGTTGGGACCAGGTGACCTCCGAAGGTCCCTTCCAACTTCAACCAGCCTGTGATTCTGTGAAAACACTGTATGTCACATGAATAATTTTCAGGTCTGCTCATGGGCTCTATTCACGCATCTTCTCTCCACCAGGTGCCAACACTGTGGCTGTCCTTCTGGCTTTCATTACTTCTACATCTCCCCATGGGGTGGTTTAGTCCTTAGCCCCCTGCTGCCAGATTTACAACTGCAAATGGCACTTTTTGAAATAGGTTGCCTACATCTTCAATGTGTTGTTTGAGCAGACTAGGTTTATGCAGCTTGTATAACTTACCAACACTTATAAAAATTATTTATCAGTCTACATGTAAACTTTACCAGTTACGATATACTGTTTTCTTGCAAAGAACGTTCATTGACTAGCACTAGGTCAAGAACACATTTGGTCTATCACATTCCTGGTACTTTTCAAAAAGTATTTCTTTTACAATTCTACCAGTGTTAAAATTTAATCTGTTGATTCAATACAAGGTTGTATATTTTGGTAAAATATTAATAAAATGTAAATATTTGATCCATTTTAAAGTATATCTGCAGTTTTAAAAGGCTTTTTACCAGAATATGCACTCTGCTTATACAGCATTTTACTGCAGTGGATTTCTTCAGCACCCATTACAAGCACTAGACACTATGTATCTGTGAACATACCTTCTCCAATTTAAAGACGACTGATTTCTTCTAGAGCTGTTGCTTAATATATTAAAAAGCTTGAAGTGGTTTAGAATGCATTTTACTTGGGTGCTGAAAATATGAAAATTGTAAGATTTTTACTGTATCTTGGTAAAATAGTTTACTTTTTAATTGCATTTTACAGTATTTCAAATGGTCAAGAAACCAGTTTTCTGTGCTCTCAACAGCAGTCCCTGCTAGGGGAATTTCCCCTCTCTATTATGTGCACGGTCTTTTTGACTCTTTCAGTTTATAAAAATCAACCACTTTTTTATAAGCAGACCCTGGAGGCCTGATAAAAACAATCACCACATGGATTCCTTCAGAAAGCATGTTTGTAAGTATATGAATCAGCAAGTTTAATCATAAAAATATAGCATTATTTATTATATCACTAAAGTACAGAAGTTGTTACATCTGGATGGCCTCACACACGATGTGTCTTTACAGAAATATTACAAGCTCATTGGTTCCAAATAAAATATTAAGCAGTTTAGAAGACAGCAGCAGATTCAACAATTCAAACATGTTAGCAGAGTCAGCAAAAATAGCTGGCTGTCCTCCTAGGAAGGTGAAGTCTGCAGCTAGGTATGCGCCCAGGATTTTCCTTCTGTTCTTTGTGGAGCCTTAGGGCTGCAGGAGGGACGCTGCAGCCAGAGGATCTGATAAGAAAAGCTGCAGCAGGTCCCTGGGATGTGAGACAGAAGCCAGACAACCTGTCTTACCAGTGCACAGACTGTAGAGACAGAAACAGTTGGGAGAAAGGGCAAGAAACATGATCTTGCTTTGATGAAATAAGAGCTGGAGGAGACAGATAGACCCAAACTGGTGTTTGTTTGCAAGTGATATTTTGTGTAAGTTACTTATCCAGTTCGCACATTGATTAATTATCAGACAACAAAAACTTTAACGTTAGCCCAGGGTTCTATGCTTGTGTAGACCTAGTAACAGGATTTTTCTCTTTATCAATCCATAGCTCACCTTTACTCCCCAGATTTCCACTGCCTTCACTTTATGAGAAAGGTTGGTGTGAACTAAAGGCTTCTTCCCTCTTGAAGAGAGCGCCCGTCCTCCCATGGTCTTGGCGAGTATGGTCTCTGCTGAGTCAGTCCATTAAGTAAGACAAGGTAGGATATTCATGCTCAGGACATCAGAGACAACCCACACTAAAACCTGACTCCCACAGCTTTGAAGTTGCTTTTGCCAAGGATCTTGCTTTCCAACAAAATTTTCATGATAAAAAATTGAATAACAAGCCCAAAACAGCTTGTGGGGTTCAACAGAGCTTTCCCATTACATGTAGTGTGGTAACTGATCTGATTCGTATGAATATCAATCTTAATAATCTGCTATGACATGTTATTAATTTTTATGTTTTACTACATAAAGCACAACCTTCCAGACACAATGGCTCCTCCTATGGTCAGAGATGTCAACTATATTCTAATTATTAATGTGTAATTACATTCTTTGTTTAAATATATTCCTTCTACATACCAGGGTCTGGGCCTCAAAAGCTCAAATAGTAAAGCACAAACACTCCAGTCTGCAGAGCTCTCTGTCAGTTATGCATTGAAGTCAATAATACTGGTTTGTATTTTTTCAAATATGGAATAAATCCAGTAGATTAAGAGAGATGTGCCAGTTCTGTTCTGTTTGATGTGCTCACTTCTTAAGGTACCAAATATGAGTAAGGCAAAGAGTCACACAAGTGCCACTTCATTGAATCTTATGAAAAAGGTAAGTTTGGGAAGGTTGGATGTCTGGGCAACACTCCAGTGCTAATGTTCTGGCTTGTTCCAGGGCAAATATGAATTAATATAATAACCACTTTAATAAGTTAATTTACAACTTTAATAAAATAAACAAGTAATGTATCCTATGACAACCTGGTCTTAAACTACAGTCATCTGTCCTCTATGATATTGAGACTGGGATGGGAGGTGGTCAGTCTTAGCTACTGACCAAATTATGGCATAGCAATGGTATCTCTACACCTCCAGTCTCAAGTACAGGAGATGAAAAATGTGATGCTGCACGTCTGGGTCTATTTGGGTGTCCCATACAACTGTGCCTGATAACAGTACTGGAGGAAGAGAAGTCCTACCAGCAGGCATGTACCTTCTTCAGCAGTTTTGATATTCGTGAGTGCTCAGTCTTCAGTGGAAATTGAAGACAACATTGAGTGTGTGGGACAGCAACAAGATGAGAAATGCCAAACCATGACATACCTCCTCAGGAGGCTGTAGGCCACAACTTCCTGGGCATAATGTCCTCACCCCAGGCTGATGTCAGATTCTTTACCTGCTTGGTAGAGCAAACCACTTCCACTTGACTAAATCTGCATTTTGCAATCTGTTGTCTCCTGGTTCACCCCTTCGATACCCCTCTAGCACCAGCACCTGATGTTGCTGGCAGTCCCCATTGCAACAGTCAAAGTTTCTCTACTGGCACTTTCACAACAGCCTGATGGCAGAAGTTTCATTTAGGGACTTGGGGTGTTCTCAGTTCACCAGCTGTCACCATCTTTGGGTCTCCCATAGCACTTCTCACTTCCCTAGCTAACCCAGCATTCCCATCTGCCATTGCTATAGTGGCTTATTATTTGGCCAGGCACCAGGTTGTTAGGCAGGTTGTATATATGCCTTAACTTTGTAGGAATTGTCCTTCCTTTCAGGATACAGCTTCTTCCTTTCATTTGCTTCAGGAATTTTCTTACTTCTTCCCATCAGTCTCAGCTCCCAGTAAGAGGAACTCTGTGATCTGTATAATTCTTCCTGACATTAGTACTTTTTAAAAAATCAAAAATAGATGATAATAATCATCTTTTTCAGCTTTCATAGCAACCACAATTCTGGATATTTAATTATTTCTTTTCAGCCTGCCATTCTAAATCTCATAAACTATCTGTTCTGCTAAATGTTATGTTTAGGTATCTTTGCAGTCATTCCTGGAGCCACAGAACTAGTGAGAAGCAGTTGCTTGTCAACTGTCATTGTAATTAGCTGCAGGAAATTAAACTGGAGCTGCCACATAATCAGACCTCAAAGGCTTGAAGGCTCAGTTTCCTTGTGTATCATGTTCATCACATTGTAATGATTATTTTCTCCCATCACAGCCAAATTGTCACTGCTCTCCCTGTTTGCTCTTCAGCTTGTTTCTTCATATTCTCTGGAGTCAGCTCTGATTCTAAGTCCAGCAGCATCTCTGCCGACACTGTTGAGCAGCAGTCCTGGGCTGTTCACCCTCTCCCAGAGACTGCCCTCTTCCACGTGTGTATCTGACTCTCTCTGGGGCTAACTGAGGGTCCTGTCTACCCAGCATGCCACGTCTACCAGATGCCAAAGTCTTGTTTGATTTTACCATGTTCCACATGGCTCCTTTACTCACAGTGTCGCAGTTTCCCTGCCAGAAAACAGCATGATTTTGCAGGGAGTTTGTGTTTGCTTGAATGTGGAGAGCTGACCCCATGTGATGAGTACCCCTGACCACAGCACCACATGGACCACATCAACAGCAGAGATGATGAGGTTAACCAAGTGCTTCTGGCTTCCTCTCCTCCTTTGTGTTTAAGGGGTGGTGCTTAGGTCTGGCTCTGTGTAATGCAGTCTGCCCTCCTGCAGAGTCCTCTCTTCAGGTAGACAGTGCAGCTTAGCAAAAAGGTTGCTAAACACCACCTAGAATAACTAAAGAAAGCAACAACAAAAAATTGCACTAGGGTTAATTCTTCAGGTTTTTCCTGCCTCCTTTGTCTCACACCACCATCTCGGGCAAGTAGTCAGAGTTCAGGGGTGAAAGGAGGCAAATGTCATTTCCACTTAAAGCTGCCAGTATGTGGTTTAAGCACACTCACATCTGAATTTCATGGACATAATGAATAGAGGACTGGGACTCGGGATGTTTAAATTTTACACAACATGACTTCTACCTTGCTGGGTAGATTTGGAAAAGTCACGTCAACTCCATGTACTTCAATTTCTCCTTTGTGAATCAAAAGTGACAGTAATGACTGCTTGTTTAAAGCAAGGGAGTAATGGGGTCATCATTATTATTTATTACTTAATGCCAAAACGTCAAAGATTCAGGCAAAAAATATAAAAGTCCAAAGACAGGCTAAAATATAATACTTCATTTTTTTTTCTCTAAATCTTGTTATTTCCAGACCAAACCCCTGCTTTAGGTGGTTTGATGTTTTTGTATTAACATTCTTTCAGTAGCATCCCTGAAGGTAAGAAAGGGGAGGTTGGTTGGTAATAACTCAGGGTTACAGCTATCAGGAGTAGTAAGATGGCAGGAAAGACATAGCACAAATCTTTTTATTTGTACTTTATAAGGAATAATTAATGCACCTAAAGGCTTAAGCTTTGAGGATTTGGGGAGATAGACAAAAATCTGAGAGGTGTCTCCGCAGATATATTGGCTGCTGCATGCTCTGAACACTGCAAAGTAGGACACTTGGCTCTGATCCCTAGAATAGTGGTACAGGATGGGAAGGAGCAGCAAGGAGCTGTGCAGCCTAAATGATTTTTCCCCTTTTTAAACATTTGAGTATCACTGAACTCAAAATTCCACAGCACAAAAAAATCACAAAGAGTAACTGCCTTAATTCTCAGTCAACACATTAAGTTGCATTGTAGTTTCTTTGAAACTCACAGTCAGAGATGTTGCTTTCCACCTCCCCTCTCTACAACCTGAGGGTTAACTTGTGCACTGGAAGAGTACTCTGTGCTTTGAAGCCCAGCTGGGTGAAGGCACCTCCTATGCCATGCTGTGAGTTAAGAACTGCTCAGGCAGATGTCTGTGCCTAGTGCCAGAATTCTGTTGGCTGGTTCCAGGACACCTAGGTCAATGTTTGGAAGCAGTACATGAACTTGCAGAGGTGTGCAGACTCCTGAAGAATCTGGAGAGCACTAGGTGTGTCAAGGATGGGATTCACTCAAGTGTACTGAGGGAACTGGCAGAAGTGCTCTCCAAGCCACTTCCAATCACTTATCAGCAGTCCTGGCTAACCAGGGAGGTCCCAGTTGACTGAAGGTTAGCAAATATGACATCCATCTACAAGAAGGGCTGGAAGGAGGATTCGGGGAACTACAGGCCTGTCAGCCTGACCTCGGTGCCAAGGAAGGTTATGGAGCAGATCATCTTGAGGGCCATCACGTGGCATGTACAGGACAAGCAGGTGATCAGGCCCAGTCAGCATGGGTTTATTAAAGGCAGGTTCTGCTTGGCTAACCTGATCTCCTTCTATGACAAGATGACCCACTTAGGGGATGAGGAAAAGCTGTGGATGTTGTTTACCTGGACTTTGGTAAAGCTTTTGACACCATTTTCCACAGCATTCTCCTGGAGAAACTGGCTGCTCATGGCTTGGATGAGTGTACTCTTTGCTGAGTAAAAAAACCTGACTGGATGGCCGAGCCCAAAGAGTTGTGGTGAATGGAATTAAATGCAGTTGGTGACTGGTTACAAGTGATGTTCCCCAGGGCTCAGTATTGGGTCCAGTTCAGTTTATCAATGATCTGAGCAAGGGGATCAAGTGCATCCTCATTAAGTTTGCAGACAACACCAAGTTGGGCAAGGGGTGTTGATCTGCTTGAGGGTAGGAAGGATCTACAGAGGGATCTGGACCGGCTGGATTAATGGGCTGAGGCCAATTGTATGAGATTCAACAAGACTCAGTGCCGGGTCTGGCACTTGGGTCACAACAACCCCAGGCAAGGCTACAGGCCTGGGGAGGAGTGGCTGGAAAGCTGCCTGGTGGAAAAGGACTTGGGGTTGTTGATTGATAGCTGGCTGAATATGAGCTGGCAGTGTGCCCAGATGGCCAAGAAGGCCAATGGCATCCTGGCTTGCATCAGAAATAGTGTGGCCAGCAGGGACAGGGAAGGGATTGTCCCCCTGTACTCAGCACTGGTGAGGCCGCATCTCAAATACTGCATTCAGTTTTGGGCCCCTTGCTACAAGAAAGACAATGAGATGCTGGAGTGTGTCCAAAGAAGGGCAGCAAAGCTGGTGAAGGGTCTGGAGAACAAGTCTTACAAGGAGTGGCTGAGGGAACTGGGGTTGTTTAGAGAAAAGGAGGCTGAGGGGAGACCTTATCGGTCTCTACAATATGTTTCACCTGAAATGTGGTTGTTAGTCTCTTTTCCCAAGTAGCAAGTGATAGGACAAGAGGAAATAGCCTCAAGTTGTGCCAGGGGAGATTTAGATTGAATATTAGGAAAAAATTCTTCACCAAAATGGTTATCCAGCATTGGAACAGGCTGCCCAGGGAAGTGGTTGAGTCACCACCCCTGGAGGTATTTTAAAGATGTGTAGACATGGCGCTTAGGGACATGGTTTAGTGGTGGCCTTGGCAGTGTTAGGTTAATGGTTGGACTTGATGATCTTAAGGGTCTTTTCCAATGTAAATGATTCTATGATTCTAAGGAGACACCTGGTCATACATCAGTCATCTCAGTACTTGTTTAAGCAGAAAGAAGCCCTGGTCTCTGAGTTGGAAGAGAATCATGGTATCCTCCAACCAAGACCTCAGTCTTGGGGTCTGGAGAGGCCCAGAGACCCCAGTCTGGAAAGGCTTGAATATCAAGAACCTTAGGATGTGCTACAGCACATCAACCCCTCAGTACTGAGGCAACCTGTTGGAGGCCCCTTCACCTTTTGCAGTACAGGGAGCTTTGCAACCTGAAACAGCACCTCTTGATCATCCCCCTGGGACAATCAGGTGCATGGGATGGGCAGTGAGAAGCTCAGATGTGATCCACTGCCCCTGCAAACCACAGAGCAACCTGTTGAGTGGTACAAATACAGGACAGATGAAGGTCTTGAGTGAACGGGATGAGGAATGAGAGATGTGCAAGGACAATGTTGTGAGTAGTAACATGGGTCTAGAAGGGACAGCTATGTTGTCAAGACTTTCCTGTATTAATGTGATGGTGAATTATGCAAGAGGTTGCCTAATGACAGACCAACAGATGAAAGAGATAGGGAATGAGCTACCAATAAAATGCAAAACTGAAACACTCTGAGCAGAAGAAGTAGTAGTGAGAGGGAGATAAGGGGGAAAAGGAACCTGTGAAGGCTGACAGAGGAAAATAGAGATGTAATAGATGACAGATACTAAATGTAAGGCACTGAGCAGAGAGATCAAAGAGCCACAAGAGACCAGGACCAATTGTGATCAAGAAACAGGAAGTCAGCAGCTTCCAGATAGAAGAGAAAAGCAGCACAGAGCTAAGATAAGATGAGGCCCAGATAAAAATCCATGGGAGAGACAGAGATCTGGGAGTGAGCAGGAGATAAGATTCTGGTATTGGTAAACATCATGTTTTAGTTTATGGCTGGAAGAAAGAGGCTGGAGCTTCATGTGAAAAAGAATGTACTTTCTTGAGTGAGGCAGCTTTGGGGCGTGGAATGTTTTTTTCTTTTTTTTTCAGGCATGTGACCTTTGAAAGCAATAAAGAGCAGAAGAAAGCAAAGACCCAAAGTCACAGAGAGGAGGAAGGCAGAATGGAGTTGAGGTGCATCAATGCCAGGGAGAGTGAAAGAGAACAAATGAAAAGCAAGCAAAAAAAAATAATCTCCACCTCTCTGGGGAGAGAAGAGTTCAATGTGACAGAGGAAGGAAACAGGAAAGACAGGAGATCAGAGGAGATGGGTGGATTTTATTGAACTTTATTTGAAAAAGGTATCACAGGAGATCAACTGATCAGTCATTGACTGATCTGTCTATCTGTATATCCACCCATTTATCTGGTAATGTGGGTATGGTCAGAATTTTATGTCCCTTGGAGCATATTAAACATGGAGATCTCCAGCACCTAAGGTGTCCAGGAAAGGAAACTGTTCTCCCTGGGGCTACTGGTGCAGCTCTGCACAAAGAGAAGCAGTCCTATAAAGGCTGGAGTGAAAGCCAGCATACTAACAGCAGCAGTTGTAGATAAGGTTGATGAAGGCTGGTGGAAATGAAGGAAGTGGATTTGTGGAGAGGATTTATGGAATTGAACTTTCCCAGGAACAAGAATGGATGTTGCAGGATAACAAAGCAGACATAGCGTTTAGAAGGAAAGGGTGCAGAGTGGAGCGGGAAATGGAAGCTGAAGAAACTCAGGGAATGACCATCATGAATTGTATCAGCAATTCAGGCAGGAGGAGAGGTGGCTGGATGAGAAGATGCCATTGGGTGACACTAAGTGATGCACGGTGGGAGAGAAAGCAGGAAGAAATAGGGAGGTCAAAAGGATAATTATTTACTGTAGGCTGAGTTGTGGGAAGTGACTCTGAAATGAGACAATGAGATAGAGGAGTGTGTATGGCCGAGGGAGGAACTGAGAGGCCTGAAGAAAGGGTGAAGAAATGATTGCCTGTGGCCAAGGGTAGCTCAGAGGGTAAGGTGGAGTGATGTTTTTGCTGGGTGAGCAACAGGTAGGTGTGATAGTTAAAAAAACATACAGACCAAAGCCAGCAGAGGCAGTATCTGTGCAAGGAGAGCATCATCGTGCTGGAGCCATTGCCTAGAGTCAACACTTAGTGGTTACTTCTCTGATAGCTTCACACATGGATGGTAGGGGAGTTATTATCTTACTTCACTGTTGTAACCATCTTGCTTTTACCATGAGCTTATGCCAAAACTGTTTCTCTAGGCCTTCTTTCCTGTACAAGTCAGTAGAGGTTATGCTTGCTTTCTTTAAGATTTTAGAAGATAGAGATCATTCCCCAGATTTCAATGTTACTGTTTTAGATAACAGCATCTATAAGCATTGCAGAACAATTTCTATGCAAGAAATCCAAAACACTGTTTTGTTATAGTTGTTAGGTAAATTTCCTGTTAACTCCAAGGTAAGAAATTGCAGAACACAGGAACTGGCAGAAGAAAAAACAACGTAAATAAAAAAGTGCTACGGATTATTAGGGAATCTGTATTATTAGGAAAGAAATAGTCACTCAGCATTATGTTATCCTCAGTGAGCCTACATCTTAAATACGTGGTTTGGTTCTCTTTCTCCCACCTGTAGAGGACAAAGAACTAGGTCAGGCACACAGCAGGAGGATTTGGGGATCAGAACTGCTCACCCTGAACAACAAATGATTGGGCAGGAGGGAAGGAACACAATAGTGAGCTGTCAGATTGTGGGTTGACTACAGAAGGCAAGTAGCTGTCTCTTCACATGCAAGAACTAAGACAAATTAACCTGGAGAGGTACAAATTAGTAGGAAGGAGAAGGAGATGCTTCATATCATACCTCACTGTGCTGTGCAGCTGTTTCCTACATAATGTTTATATGAGTTCCAAAATCAGCTCATGGGAGAAAAAACACTGTTTAAATACAAAAACCTGCTGTTTAAATACAATACTGCCACTGTCGGGTAAGAGTCTCTAAGCAGGGATCACCAGGGGCTCAAAGTGTAATCTAGGGAGGAATCACAATATATTTCATTACAAAGCTTTCTTCTCCCACCCTTCCCTAAGAAAATGGTACTTACTGGTCACTGTCCGTGCCAGGATACTGGACTATATGGACCTTTGGTCTAACCCAAATTTTTACTCTTCATAGACTTGGGAAGTAAGAAATTAATTTGTTTCAGCAATAAAGACTGAGGAAAAGCATAAAGCAACAAAGGATAAAAAAGGCATTGACTACACATCTTCCTTCAATATATGTAAGCACCACAGCAACCAGGCAGTTAATTATACTCTTACGCATACAACTGTAACACATTTGTAGACATTTTCATGATAATATGAGCCAACATGAAAGATTCCTGAGAACTATGAGCAGAGCTAAGAGGGAGTCCTGACCTGACTCCCACATTTCCACATTAACCACAGCACCATCCAGTAACTTTTCTCCCTTTTAGACTTCCCAGAAAGTGAAAGGGCAGTGAGAAGAGCCGCCGAAGCCTGCACCTGTGAGCAGAGAGCCATGACTGTCACCATGGTGGAGAATTCAGCTGAAAGACACCTAAGCAGCTGCTATATAGTCCTAGTCTCTCTGAGCAAATAAGCAGAGACAAATGATACAGTCTTAAAGCATTTGCTAAGTGTACAAAAAAAGTCATAGCTCTGTAAATAAAAAGACTGTTAACTTATGCTGTAGCTTCAGGAGACTGAGTGTTTGGTTTTCTACTTTATAAAACAGGAAGTCAAAGTAAAATCAGAGCTAGATGCTCTCATCCTCTGCTTTCAGGAACTAGTGAAAAAACCAGTGCAAACAGAGCATGCAGCAATAACCGGTGAGGCTGCACTGTTTGTCCCTACAATAAATACTTCACTAGTGCATGTTTGTAATTTTTTTTTTCATTTGTATAAGGACTGAGACAGTAATTTATACAACTAGATTCTCTGAGTAAGGAATATGACATTAGAATTTCTGTGGTTTAAGTCAAGATAGAAGATCCTGACTGCTGAAACTTCACTTGTGTGTGAGCTTAGTTCAATGTAAGGTGTGCAAATAGCATTTCTTGGGCCATTTTTTCTTGACCTTCAGTTCAGAAATTGCCATTGTATTTAATGAAACCAGGTGAGAGAAATGGTAGTTGGCACCAGTGTAGCAAACTGGGAAAGATTACAATTAAACCAATTACTTCAACTTTGAACATATGTTTGCTTTTAAGGGTCTCATGAAGGATGTGTATCACAATGACCTGTGAAGGTTCAAAAACACTTTCAGCTGATTCAGCTTGTAGAATAAGTTTAACTTCTTCATTTGACTCACAGCAGTAATGACCGCTCCTATTCAGTGGTCTTGCGTGAAGCCTTCCATGAGGAGTGCAAATCATCATCAGCATCTCTGACCTCACTATGTGGTCCCTTTCCAAACATGGCACCCTGTCATCCACCTGGCAGGTAGAGATACTGGGTGCTTTGGTGCTTCCAAGATTGTAGCTCCTCGTGATATAAAGGTTCAGCATCGCTTCTTCTAGTTATGCCCTACTCCTTGAGCAAGGCATCTTGTGCTGCACCACCACTGCTCCGCCCTAGAAGAATGATTTAAGTGCAAGACTTTTACCTGAAATCCCATCAAAGATTTCAAATTAGGGTTAACCAGTAATGTTTGAAGTAAGGTATGTAATGAGGCTACAGATGTGGTATTGTCCTCCGCTGACCGTATGTCAAGGCCATACACAATGAAAATGATGCAGTTAGAAATGTCACATGGCACATCACAGGGCATGGCCTGTCATCTCCTCTTTCCTTGTACTGTTCCAAGTTGGGCTGCATTGAGGCACTGTAGACTGATAATGAGCAAGAATGAGCCAATTATTGCAATAAAGCCAGATTATAGAAAGCAAGTGGCTTTCATATTTGTGGCTGAGCCAATGGATTTCTATGCTGTTGGGCTGTGCCTGCACATGGTCCATCACCAGTCCTGGTAATACACCTTGCAGTTTTCAACTGACACAGCTGCAGTTCTCTAAAGACATCCTAGTCTGAAGCCCTCTAAGGCAAAAGGGGAGGCACACTGACATCTGGTGTAAAAGATTGAAACATGCACTCCAAAAACTGCACCGTAAAATGCAGAAAAGGCTTTGAACTGCAGGAGGGCGACGGGGCACTGGCAAATAATCCTACAGTTTCTCCTCAGGCAGCAAGTTGCTTAAAGAGAAAAATACATGGAAAAGCTATGCCTGACATAACATCATCTCCTATATTTTAAAAATAAACACCTAGAAGCAGTTTACCCTGTGCTCAGAACTTGTAGATTAATCTTCAGTGCTATTTTTTTGGTACTGATTAGATTGCTTGTTTTTCTGTTTGTCTCAATGACTGGTCTTTTGACCATGCTTTTGCCAAGCACCTGGTGTTTCTTGTCAGTAACCAGAATCGAGCTGGAGCCTCTCAATCTGGACTCTTTGGATCTCCAGTGTAAACCAGATCAGCACGGATCAGGTATAAATGCACGCAATCATAACAAGACGGCCAAGTTCACCCATGGGGCAGAAGCAGAAGAGTGCAGGGGCTTGCTGGGGCATGTCCTGTTTTAACCACAAAACCCAAGCAAATCTGAGCCTATGAGGGCCTCTGACACATTCCTGAAACTCACATTTTTTACTGCTTTGTGTTCTGCGTCCAGCGGTGGAAATCCCCATACAGCCAGGGAAAAGCGCCCAGACAGGCACACGCCTGGTGCTCCTTCCCCCAAACTCCTGCCACGGTCCATACAGCTGCAAGACCTTCCGCCACCGGAGGCTGCATCTGTGGCTCCAGCAGTGCTTGGAGTAAAATCTTTGGCCCAACAGTCTAAACATGTTTTAGAGTTACACAAACTTCTGACAGCCTCAGCATTAGAATTTGCAACTTGACTGTGTAGCCTGAGAGGAATTACCATCATTTGCTTTTTTTTTTTTTTTTTGAATTTAAATGTTTCTAGAAGGAAGGATTTGTGAAGAAAATAGCTTTCCTGGCTTGTTTCAAATTCATGTGAGAGAGGAGGACTCACAACTGCAAGGTACAAAAAAAAAAAGAGACATACAGGCAGCTGCACTTGAAAACTAAGGCAGGCTGGGAAAAGATGTAGAAGGCTGTTGAAAGGCTTCACAGCCCTGGACTTCAGATGAGTTAGGAGTGGCAATTTAAAATGAGCCTTTAGCTTCTTGGACATAAGCCCCTGTGCAAAATCCCAAACTGTGAAGAGGGAAAGAGGTGTTCACTTGCCAACTCAAGACTGGTACAAAGTTTTCTCTTACAAATGGGAAGCAATTAAATGTTCCTTGAACCCTGTTAAGTTTTACTAACCTACTGAGTACTGGGTTTGTATCAGACGTGAGTTAAGAAAGAGGTACACCTCGTGAAGGACTGGAGGGCCCTTCCTTCAAAGGAGGAAGTAATCACTAGGCACTGCAATGAAGGACACTCTCCAGAGTCCAGACCTACATAAGCACAGTAGGGCAGTGTTTGCTGTCTCTTAGGCAAGCAGGCTACTGTTGATAAAAGACTGATTTCAATTTTATCAAAGCAGGAGCAGTGTTGGGAGTCTAGACACTCTGAAGACTTTCTTGTTTGGGAACTGTGGGACAGTATGAATGAGCATATGAGAAAAACTTGCAGATATGCCATTTTGTAAGGTAGATCTACACAAACATTTCATCTCAGGTGGCAAAGTATTGGTTTTATGTCAAAAGGATGAGTCCCAAATAGTACTAACAGGTTGCAAGGCTTTCCAGGCTCATGGGTTATATTAAACATCCACCTACAATGTACGCGGGTTGCAGGAAGTCCCTGTCTGAAATAAAAAAATACAAGATTTTCTTCAAACCAATTGATGGGGCTTTTATTGTATAGGTCACTGCGGACTACACAGTCTTACACCTGAAACAGGTATGCCTGAAATGGTGCATTTTTCTGCAAGTTGCATGACAGTCCAAAATCAATAAAATCAATAATCAAAATATAGTATACAGCAGCAAGAGTTAACACTTAGCTTCAACAGAATAAGACAAATGTGGGGTGGTATCCGCAGCCAACAAAGAAGATGCCTAGTCCTGAAATACTCTGTGTAAGACCCTCATGTGGCCATCACTGATTGTGTGCCTATGTAATTTGACTGCACAAGTGCGATGCCTCTGTGGCAGCCGCCCCCTTGCACAACAGCCAGAATAAAAGATCTGGCCACGTCCAGGCTGGTGCCGTCTGACGCAGCACAGTCTGCATTCATTGCACTTCTCAGGTCTGTCACAAACAAAACCTGTGCTGGTTAAATTGTTTTCCTTTGAGTTGCAGGGGTCAGCTCGTGTTCCCCAGGTCCTGTTGGATCTTCCTCCTGTTGATGGGGTCTTCAGTTCATAATCTGCCTGACAAGGGACTTGGGAAGGGGCTATAGGCATCCTACCCATGGCACACGCCGAGGAACAGCAACACAGGCAAGATGTTTTGTGTATGCCCCAACCACTCCACAGCTACACCTCAAACAAAGCACTTCCACAGCTGGACCTTTCCCAGGTCTCAATAGTCTGAAAGACCATTTCTAAGCAGGGTTACCAGTCACCAGTGCCCTTTTCAGAAAAGTCCAGCTTTCAAAACAGACAAGGAATCCACACCACCTCCCACCCACAGTGACAGCAGGCAGCGCTGCACCCTGCCAGGGCTTTCCAACATTGAAAAGCAAAGCACTAATTCACAGCACTCCAGCACTTTACTTTTGAAAACGCTGCTCAGAACTGCTCTCAAACAATTTATGCAAATCCACCCTAACATGTCCCACCCCCTCCTCAAGTGGGAGAAATTTTAACAGTTTGTTCTGCTTCTTGGGCATTTAGTATTTCTTTGCAACATTCCTCAGCAGTCTACTGTACCTCTTCCCTGAAGCTGGAGCTGCCTCAGTGCACGTGATCTTGACTGCAGTGCAATCAAAAGCCTGCCCCTCACAGTTCTCCAGTCACTTCAACCACTGAATAGCTCCAAAATTCTGCCTTCAACAAGACAGTTAGTCCACCCCTGAAGGCAGGGAGGACCCAGCACTTATGCAGTGCAGGTGCTCTGAAGAACAGCATCCAGAGCAAAATCTGATCCAAGGCAATGGTGTGCACACAGCCTCTGATTTCTACTTACACTTAATATCTGCAATAAGAACAACTTGGGATTCCCCTAACATACTGTCCAGTTTACCACATAGAAAACTTGTATTTATCTGGAGATTTCAGCACCAGATTGCTGATCAGGTAAACAGCAGACGATGCAGACTGTATTGACATAATTTTGAGGCACAAAGCACGTCTACACCCAAAAGTGGTCTGAAATCAAATATCTCTGATTCCCTTGCAGCTTTCCTTCCACTTCTGAGTAACGTGAGAGGGTCAAAGGCTTAATTGCACAGTGGAATCCAAACTGATTTTTTAATTATTTTGGTTGCAAAAGTCTAGCACAGGTATTCTTGTGCAGAATGGAGTAAAACATCCTGCCCTTTACATGTAAATGTCGCAAACTGCAAGGCTGCCACCCTGCTACTTCCACCGTCCACTCTGGTCCTTTCACTGTTGTTTTTCTGAGCACTGGCGCTACACCAGTGTAGCAAGTAAGTGTCATGGCTTGTACAGTAACTCCCCATCTTGGGTTTCAAAGTTGTATCAAAGTCCTCTACAAGTGAAAATTATTTCTGTTGGCAAGTTGCAATTAAATGTACATGGAGAATTGTTAAGTATTCACCAAACTGGTCTATAACCATGCACCAACATCTGAAACAGCATTCTGATTTTTTTTTTTTTTTAACAGATTTAGGCTACTTTGGGCAAAGTATAAAGACTGGGCTGTGAAAATAAGCTTCCACCTGGAACTTTTTCAGTGTCTTACCTTTCTTCTCCTCTTCTGAGAAGAGTGTGCACACCTCTGCAACTACTTACCACATCAGTGTACAAACACACCGTAGAGCTGCAGGATGCCATTCTGCAGGTGGTTGCAAAAACTCAATTTTTACAAGAGTTCAAAACGAGACAAATTCTTAGAAGGAAGCTCCACTGAGGTTTATGAGGGGTGTGGATAATGCCATTACCTCCAGAGTCGCACATTGCTGGGAAGTTGGGCTCACGTTCTACAGAACTGCAGCACCCACTTGCTCTGAGCTCTGCTTCTATAGCAGTATCCCACGCTGGTCACTTCTGAAGACAGTTGTTGGATTAGACAGGATTTTGGTAAGGCTGATTTTGACTTTGTTAGAAAACCTGCCAGCATGCATGATAACTCAAATATTCAAAGTAGAACAATTTATTAACAACAACATTTTACAACAGTGTTTTCTCTTCAACTAAGCTTCAAGATGCATGTGGAACTTGCAGGTAAAGGACTGACTGGGTGTAGAAGACTTACAGATCATTGAAAACATGCCCATTTCATGGCAGCTGCTTTCAGACTGATCACAGTCAGCTTCCCTGCTTGTTTAAAAACAAAAACACTTCACTACAAGTGTTTCTTAAATTGATTTCCTATAAAAATGAAATTTTAGGGACTGTATTCATCTGAATCTCATGCAAAGATCTGAAAAGGATAGGTACAAGTAGATTACACCCATGTGATGTGACTGCAAATTCAAGCTGCATTAAGCTGGTACCAACAAAGCAGTACATGTGCATTTGGCACCTCAGGTCTTCTTTGATGATACTGCATTCAAAAGGAGTGTGGCTTTGGTAGGAGAAAAAGCAACAGTGTAAAGACAATTCCATGCTCAATGTGTCTCTGTACAGTTTATTTTACAGGAGATGAGATGAGCACTGTGGTGCATATAAACTTGCAGAACAATATAGGAAAATACAGTTTAACCATATGAAATTGTTTTACAGTAAGACAGAAAAATTATGTATAGGGAAATGCCTTCAAGACTGAAGGACAAGATCCACAGCTGACAAAGTAGCTTCCACAGAACTCTGCCAGTTTACCCGAGCTGAAGATCTGCCCCTTAAATCTTTTCTGCATTCAACTTCTTAAGTTCAGAAAGTGACTCCTTCATGTATCCTTATGGAACAAAAGCCATCCTATAATTTGCACAATGATCCAAGATTTACTAGTTACCCAAACAGAGGCTGCATGATACATTATTTGAGGGGTCTATTCAGCCAAAATTTATGGGAATTTATAAAATTTCAGTTAAACATCTTTAAAAATAAATCATTAGTAATGGCAAAAGACAACTTTCCTATAAATTTAGAAGTATTTAGCAAAAGTTACACAAAAAGGACCAAATAACCAATTGTATTTTAGTAGAAAACTGTTTTAGTGTATGACTGGTGATCTGGCCTGCCTTTGAAGCCCTGCTGTTATGTCTGCAAAACTGCTCGGTGGATTTTTCATACTGTCTTGGGCTGCTGAAAGAAATGAAACCATCTAAGAAGGAGAAGAAAAATATTTGTCCAATACTAGTACCTGCTTTTTTCATAATGGATAGAGGTTACTGTCCCTGAAGAGTGTTTTTGACCTGCTGGAGTAAAAGAGTGGTAAACGGACATCCAAATTCCTTAGGCTATTCTGAAAATCTCCACTATCACATCAAAAAACTCCAAAGGAACAAGGGCTTTCAGGTCAAGCATTCCCAAATTCAAATGACTGAGATTGTCATGTCATGCAGATGCGAGATCCCCAAAATCACTATTCAGCTTTAGACTTCCAGTACCAGAAAATTTCTTCTCAGCAACTGCTTTTAAAAAAAGAGTCAAGTTTTTTTATTTTACACAATACAGGCCTCCTTAGGCCCTCAACTATTTCTATGCAGAATTCCCTGCTTATTCTGCTGAGCCCTGATTCTACTGAAGGATGTGTCAGAAGATTAGGTTAGCCACACTCCTTCAATGCAGTTGCTTTTAAGTCTAACATTTTGTACTCCATTTCCAGCATTGAGAATTTAGGATGACTGTGCTGGACAGTAAATGATCAGTGAGGCAAAGGCAGGTCTGCTGGATATGTGGATGTCCTAAAAGAGTGTACAGGAAGGAGGGTTGAGAATCCTGCAGAGATCTGTGTATACTGGCTGCTCCTGAGTTTTGGAAATTTGCAGGGTAAATCTGTGTATTTTACACGCTTGTAGCAGATACAATCTAAAAAGGCACTTTGAGGGGAACTACTAGCAGAATTTTAGTAGGGTTGTGGTACAAGCCATTACTGTTACTTGTTAAATCAGTAGCCCTGAAAGACTGCATATACTCAAAATTATAGTCTTGTCCACTCACTGAACCTGAATACAGCAGCTGAAAAGCTTTTGTTCTGAATATCCACTGAGTTTGTCTCTTACGACGCACCTGAAATAGTTCAACTTAATGTAAGTTGAGGAAATTAAATTTGAATGTTTCAAATTTAAATATTTTTTCTGTAGTTATTATGCAGTTAACCTAAGACTTTTTATTGGTCTATGAAAGATTTTATCCATGTACAATTCTTAGAATCAGATGCATCATTAGGCACAAAAGGTTTTTGCCTTGAGGAACGCATGGGATTAGAAATTTAAGTCAAATTGTGCTATGTGTTGGTCCCTTCAGAAAAAATGTCCAGGAAGGAAAAATAAAGTGTGACTAGCACAAAAAGGAGTCATTGCACTTCCAAACCTGGTGGCTAATAAGAAAAACCCAAACCAAAGATAACCCCTCCAAAAAGCATGCACCTACCACTCTCAGAAAATATCCGAAAGCATGAAGTCTGGTCAGCACATTAAAGCAACAGAGCCTTTCTATGAAAATTCAAAATTAAAGAAAAGATCCTGAAGACTGGCGTAACTCAGTGATGGAGGGTTGGCTACAGTAACAACGAAGAGGAAAAAGTAAGAATTGAAAGATGCACATTTATATGAATAAAATCTACTATAAGACAAAACAATGAGTATTATTTATACAATAGTGCTTCTCAGGAAAATACAAGGATTTACTGACAGGAAAGACTTCATCACCATTACGCACAGAAAGACTGTGTGCTCCAAGCTCTTGGAGAATACGTGCATGCCAGGCTTGCCACGTCTCTGCCTGACTCACGGTCAGTTCAGTGCAAGGGCACAGGACATCACAGCACTGCCAAACGCCAAACACTATTCTGTAGTCACCAGTGTGGCATTGCCACATACCGGTCTCCCACTGGCACAACCAGGAGCTAGTCAGAGAGCCCTATTATCAGGTGATAGCTACAAGGGAACATTTCATCACCGATTTTCATGTGCTAAGCAGAATTTGGAGCATGATGAGCCTGTTACTGGACCCATCAGGGTCTGAGGGAGACAAGTGCCTTGTGTTGAGAAGCTCAAATGCCACTGGGGCAGCTGAGTATTTTCCTGCCCTATGTTTCTGTTTCTAATTTGAATCTCTCTGTGACTATTGTCCACTGGATTAATTAAAATGTGACCAGCAGAGTCCCCTGGTAACATGTCAGTGTCAGAAACCTCTGCTGTGCAAAGAAGGACGCCTGTCAGCCGTTCCCTACCACAGCAGGGAGGAATGCCCCCACAGCAACCACCATTCACAGCAACGCTTCGGCAAACTCTGTGACCTCATTCTCTATTGCAACACATGCTGGGTAGCAAAAAGACTACAGACTTTCCAAAAAGATCTGTGATCAGGAAAGTTCATTATTTTGAAAACTGCCTTTTTGACACTGTCTGTTGAAGTCTTGCAAAGCAGAAGTGTAAGGGAGACCAGGACTGCCTCCAGGACACCAGACTCTGACTGCCATCCCTGGGAACAGATCCAGCAGGCTGCACTACTGCAAAAGAGTACACTAGCTACTATAAAATAGCGAGTATGTTTTCAATTCAGAAGGAAGCAATCAATTGATCACACCAAGAAGTCACATCTACTCATTCCAGGGGGACCTTCAAGGTGCTGGTCTGGATTTCTTAAGGTGCTTGATAGTGAAGGGCCCACCTGGGTAAGCAGTGCTTTTTTTCTCCCTGTGTGTGACTGAAGAAATAGATGGGCAGAGCTACTTTTCCATTTCATTTTGGATTTGTTTTTTACAGCTGCATCAGAATTTGAGCTGCAGGCTCATGGTCTAGAGCTGCGCTCCTACCACAGCCTGACACATGGTCACTCGTGGAGCTGCTGGGAACTGCACATATAGCAGCTAGTTCTTATACATTAAGTATTAGAGGTTCTCACTTCTTAATGTTTATCTTATACATGTACTCAATGACTAAGGAAAAAAGAGGCTTGTGCATTTCTATTTGCTAGCCTGATTTTCAAAGTCTCTCATCACCTACACGCTCCCTGTTGTGTTCTGAGAAATCTCTTGAGTGCCAAGCACTTCCAAAGAGCAGGTGAAAAGTGAAGTGCACATTTCTACATAAAGAGTCTAACTTACACCAAATATTTAAATAATGACATTAAAAACAGGGGCAAATTTAAAGAGGTTCTGAGAAGGTCTGAGAAATTATGACTGCTACTGAGCATGTAAAAGTTTCCTGTGAATGATTCACAGAAATTTCCTGTTAGAAAAAAACAGAAAAACCCAAACAAAAAAGAGGTGATCTGTGCACAGTTCACTGTCACAAGATAGCTACGTACACTGACATTACAGCATGGGGCTGTCAGTTAAACAAAAAGTAACTAATTCTGCATCATGAAACTGCGCAGATGCATAAAGGGTAAAGAGAACCAGAGCACAAGTTTGCATGCTGCCTGTTATGCACAAAAGAAAGAACAATTTCAGTATTTACTGTAACTGTGCAATACCCCACAGCAGTTCAGGAAGGGCTGCACAGGGGACAAAAGTATTCTAGAAACATAACAGGGATTTCCCTATGACTTTCACTGCTTTTAGGGTATTTTAACATTTAAAAAAAAAATTAAAGCTATCTCTGCAGATCTCAGTGACAAATACTGAAATAACATTCCCGTAAGAGAACAACTGGCCTTTCAAAAGATGTTCAACACATAGAAGGGATGAACAAATGCGAGTTACAGACATGAGTGAATCTGGAACAGACTGGAAATCTGAGAATTAGGCCTTTTTGGATGTTGCTCTATGAAAGCAGCTGGAATCTTGCCAGTGATGGGAAAAGAGTGCACTTGGGCCACGTGGTAGAAGACTCATAGTTTTCAGCTCATTAACTCCAACAGGAATCGGCCAACAGCACTGGATCCAGAATGAGTTATGTTAGGAAATAAGCTGAAAGAACACCTTACAGAAAGACTTCCAACAAGGACTCTCTATTGAGTAAACTATGCCAGAAGATGGCTTTGAAGACATAGGTGGGCTTGTATGGATGATAAGATGTTCTCATTCTGTATGGTAGCTGAGGTTACAGCTGGTAAGCACCTCGTCAGCTCTGGCACCAGAGTCAGGACATTCAACGGATTTAAAGTCATAAGAAATCACAAAGCCCTTGAGCTCAGACAAGGGCCAAAAGGCTCTGGCTGAAGCAGAGGTCGCCAGGGAGACAGAGGCTTGACAGCACAAGTATGTGCAGCATCCCTTAGACAAGGAGGGAGCTCTGCAGGAGTGGCAGGACTCCTGACACAGGTGGCTTCAACAAAGACCTGGGCAAGCAGAGCTACCAGATAACAACCAGAGGCAAATTCCCACTAACTGTACCCCTTCAGGTGAAAGCAAACAGTGCTAATCAAAAGCTCACCTTCTGCTTTATGTTCACAGATCCATATGAAGATATGACAGCCTCATCACTCAACAAAAAAAGACTGATGCCGCAGTGACTAAAAGAGTACAAACTTGCATCAAGTGTGTGAGCCCACCTGCCAGACGAAACAAGATGACCCTTAAGCTCATACCTATGGAGGCAAAAGACTTACTTTGCTATTCCTGTTAATCAGTTATGTTGCAACATCATCATGCTTTTCACATGCTAGCTATTTTAACATAACACGAAGCTTGATCTTGCTCTGGAGAAGAAGCTGTTTGGGATGAGCTACTGCATGAGGAAAGACTGGGTTCAACTGCATTTTTGCAACTCAATGGAAGATGTATAGAATAATGCTGAAACTCCGGAAGTTACCTTGTTAGGAACAAACATGAGGGCAGGCACCCATGCTTCCCTTCAAACATGCCACTACCTTCTTTGAAGATGTTATCTGTTCAGAAGCACAGGGGCTCCAGCACTCCCTGACTTGTAGGGCATCACACTGTCCAGGATCCATCAGCCAGAGAAGTGAATGAGGCAGTGATCCCACTGTCTGCAGTGTCGTATCACAAGGGAATATCACCTTTTGCAACAAGTAAGATGGAAATTGTCTACAAGCAACAGCAAAACTTCCCTAACACTTCCGCAGATTGCAGATGAAAAGTCTTGTAGAGGAAGCATCTCACCCATTGCAGAGCAGCACTCCACAAGAGTTTGCTGGGCCTGGTAAAAATTAACTGCCAGGTACAAGTGCTCTCCTCAGATTATTGAAGTGAGAGACACAGACTCCATCAAGAGAATTATCACTCTGTGGAGTTCACACATTCCTGCAACATTAGTAGGAAAACTGTCTGGAAATAAAACAAAAGGGATAAAAAAAATTTACCAGAAAATACAGCTAAGAATTGAGAGCAGCTTAAATACACCTTAGTAGAGGAACCAAAATACATTTCAGTCCTCAGAGAAACCTGTACTAATGGACAGTACTTCCAGTCCAAAATAGATAAAATAACAAACATTTTTAAAGAAAGAGAAAAAATAATGTGTAATTGATCATAGATTATTTCAGATACTTACTAAGGAGAATACTGGATAAAGTGCACAACTAGCTAGGTTTTGCAATCAAAACAAGAGTGTGGTGAGGTGTCATCAAGATTGCTCATTTTAATCTACAATGCAGCTTCGAATACAGGGGTTGACCTGAGATGCAGCTTTTAAGTACTCTATTTTTGGCCACTGAAGTTTTGACAGCTCACCCTGCACCTGTGGTTTAAAAAAAAAAAAAACAACATAGAAGAGAAAAAGTGCCTCTCCTCCAAAGTGCATGGCAGAGATAGGAAAACTATACATTAGTATGTCAAAAAAAATTAATAGGACAGAGAAAGAATCAATAGGATGACTGAAAAAGAGCAATCATCACAGAACTTCCCTGCTTGAGCAGCAGGAGTCTAGGGAAGCATAGGATCTAACAGAGCTGAAGGACTATGTGACACTTAAGCAAACCCTGTTTCATTTGTATTGCAATGGTCTTTACAGGAACTTAGGTGACACTCACATAACAGTGTGCTGGATTCCTACAATACCAAGAATAAAACAGTAGTTGCAAATTCAGAAGTGTGTAATGGAAGCACAGTACGAGAGCTGTCACACCAGGAACAATGATCCTGAGCATGCAGTTGTCATGGCACTGCACCTGCCAACGTGCAAAGGTTTATAAAGGTTAATGATGCAGCAGAGAAGGGGGTTGTGGAGGCATTTGCAAGACAGGAATGAAGCTATGCTGGTAGAGAGACGGTTGAGAAAAAGGGAATAGGAAAGTGCAACAGAATTCAGTTTGAAATAACAAACCAGAAAAACAATCACTGAAGCAATGTTGAAAATGTGTTTCAGATAAGACTTCTCTGTGTTTCAGTTTCTATTTGTAAAGGGGAATGTTAATTTTCAGTGATCTAATCACAGCACTTTGAGGCTGCTGAACAAAGACCTAGAATAGCAGCAGACCAAAAGAAGGATGCAATTTTGGTGCTGGGGAGAAAATGATGGTAACAATGAGATAAAGTGGAGCATAATTGTGGATCAAATGAAATAGTATGGTTTGGGAAATTGTAGATAACAACACAGTAATCACTGAGTAGGGGCCACAGTGATGAGAATCAAGATTTCTGCTGAGCAGAATCTTAAGAATCTTGGCATTGTGGCATTGTATGAAACGCTGCAAAATGTATTAACAGCAACACTTAATCAATCAAAAATAAGAGCAGGAGAAGAAAATTAATACCTTTTCAAAACCAACCTCCAAACCACATAACTATGTGCCAAGTGCAGTGTTGAATTTTTGGTAGTTTGCGGTAAGGGTAACAAAGGGTACACCTAAGGTTAAGAATCTAATGGTGCAGAAGTGCTGGGCACCTACATCTACGTTTAATGCAATCTAGCATGCCAGATTCATGGCACCTTTGAAAATCAGGCTCTAAAAGATAAACCCCGCAGTTTAGCTGGACAAACCTGGTACTTAAAGACACCTAAAGGCTGTGATATTCACCTGAAGGAACCAACAAAGGGCAATTTAAACCTGGATCCCAAATAAAATGTTAGAGGACTGTCTTTAAGGAGATTCTGTGAGAAACATCTTGCATAAGCAGGGAAGGTTTTGAACATCTCATTTATTCCTTGATATATAACCTCTTTCTGTCATTGAGGGCACTCAGACAGCTAATGAGGTAGGTATAGCACAACCAAGTCTTCCCTGATAAAACAGTGATGGTAACACTTTCAACCTTATTGATTGGCCTAGAACAGAAATCATGATGATAACGGGTTTATGCATCCCTGAGAGGGAGTATAAAACAGGAAGAACAGGAGTCTTCTCCATACATTTTGGGAGAAGGGCCATCACTTCACTGCCACAGTGGGAAACTGTGTTATACAAAATAAATGTATTCGCACAACAGTGCTGCAAGATATGTGTGTTTTATAGATGGGGGAGCCAGAAAACTGACTTGCCTAGGGCCATGAAAGCAGTCAGTGACAAACCTGGGATTCATGATCAGGATTTCCTTGCCTCCTGCATCATGTTCAAACAGTTATCTACTTGCTGGCCAGAGGCTCACTGCATGGTTGTTCTAACATACTGTATAAAGATAGTCATGCAAGGGATGTAGCACAAAGTCACTGAAGAACAGAGCTCTCTCTGTACCAGAAAGCAGATTTCTTCTGGAAGCTGCGTGCAATTGGGAATCTCTGGTGGGAAGCACACATCTGGTTTCTTCACCCTGGAATGTCTGGTGCTTAAGGCTTAGCACAATGAAGACCATTTTAATGACTCAATGTAACAGAGATAGCCCATACAGGCATAAATTACAAGGTGTCTGGTAGTGGAACAACCTTTTCCCTATGCTCTTTGACTCTTAAAATAAAACAAACATTAGCCTGGTTAATTCAGTGGACTCATCACACAGAACTATAGATCAGTCTATATTTCCATGTCCACAGGTCGGATATCTCCAGTTTTGTGTTCTTTTACCCACAGTTCCCTGTCTTTGGCAGGATCCACTTTCCGAAGCAACTGATCCACGAGCTCTACTGTCTAAAACGAACAAAACAAGAATCAAAACGTCAAGGGTGTATTTCAAACAGAGGCAGTCATTGCTCGAAAGTTAGAGCAGCTATGGGCACACCTATGTTGCATTTGCAGACAAGTGAGAACTGCACGTACGCGAGACTCAGTGGACAACAGCCAGATCTGAACGTGAAGCCTCATAGCGGGAAGCAGAGAAGAGGCAGACTTTTAATGTCAAGCAGAGACAGGATTCCTATGCCAGGCATTGGCCAGTCGATCTCTTGACTCCTGTCCTGCAATCTGTACCTTACACCAAATACAACCATGTACTGAGGTCAGCATACATCCCGGATATTTTAATATTTGAAAACTAGACAGTTTATTAATAAGAAAAAAAATATATACTCTTCCCCAACAGTGAAACTATTTGCCATCTTCCTTGCAAGAATAGCTCAAGGAGTAGTGCATCAAGCTGGCAGAGCTAATGATGGCTCACGCTGGCCACATGTAATTCAGTTCCTTGTGTCTTCCCCAGCACAAACCTGTGACCCAGCAGTATGAAATGTAACCAGGATCAGAGAGTCTTAGAGGAGCAGGAGGGTGGCAGTACAGTACTGCTGCAAAATAACAAGCTGACCACATACACTTTCCACATCTCCTTTTCATACAGGTCAGTCAGATCAGGATAGGGACCGTTCTGCTCAGCTGAAGGGCGGTAAAGACCAAAGGGACTGAACAAAAAGCACACTTACACTTTGGTTGAACATGTCTGTCTCATGCCGCAGCTGTGTATACTGGCAAAGATGCTGCCGAATCATCTCCACCCTTTCAACTTCTAGTCTCTCAAGCTCCTGGACACAAAGAAAAACAAGCCCATATTTTTCTTGGAAGCTGAACTTGAAGGCCCAGGGAAAGGATAACACACAAAAGGTTGCCAGTCAGTGCGATACTACCCCAGGGTCACACTTTGAAGCTGAACTCTGTGGTTGCACATCCCCCTGATTTGCAGATAATCAGAGACAGCAAGCAACAAAAGATACTTCAGCCTGAGCCTAACAACAGAAAAGAAGGTTGAAACCTTTCCAAAACTGAGACAACCAAGGCAAAGAGAGGAGCTGCTGTCTTCAGGGAGGCTGCAAGAAGAGGGAATCTGTTTCCTGAAAGAAGCTTTGCATGCTTTGTTGCTAGCTCCAGAAGTTATAGTGATTCCTAGGGGAAGCAGGAGACCACATTGGGGTGTATGGCTCAGAGGGCCTGACTGCCCTTGGTCTAACCAGACACCTGTAAGAGCAGTTTTATCTGTTCACCAGATGATGAGCCGGGACAAGTCTCCTCCTCGCTCAGCTGTCAGTAAGCAGACCCCAGCAATGCTTCAGTTGAAAATGCAGGTGATTTCTAACCTTCCTCCTGACTTTTTCTGCCTCCTTCTTCTTCTGGATTCTGATATTATACCCAAAATCTGCAGGTAGTCCTTCCTCATCCATCTGAGCAGCAGCAGTGGTAACAGCGTGCTATGGAAGTCTGCCTTTAAAAACATACACTGCAATGGACTTTGCTGTATCACTAGAAAGCTCTGGATTCACAGGCACATCAATGGAGCCAAACCTTAAAAAAACCTGCCTTCAGAGGGCACTGCTGGTGTCCACTTACTGGGCATAAGGGTGGAGAGCAACCTGAGCATATATAAGCAGGCAGGCTACTACACTGCCTTCCCCGTGCTGTCTACAAATTGTTAAACTTCTTTTGGAAAACAGATTCTTCATTACAGCACAAAAATCTCCAGTGGCAGGCTATCTGCCTGGGAAGAAAGAAGAGTAAGGAGCTTATGGTATGGATAATGCTGAAACAGCCTGAGCTCCTATTGCTGTTGCTGGTTGATGTACTGCCCGTATGGAAAAAAATGGCCCGTTTTGAACTCAGGCTCCCTTACTTAGGGCACAGATGTGCAGAACCAGAAGGCAGAACCCAGTGTGCTGGTGTCAGTAAGCATGCCATATGCAGAACGTGCATTCTATCTGCACCAAAAACCTCAGGGAGGAAGGTACGCAAGAAAACACAAATCTTCAGACCTCGACTCTCTCCACTTTCTATTGCATATGAACTAATCTGTATTTGAGCCGATTAGATGCAGACTGTTTTTCAATTTAGATTTTATATTTACGTATACCAAGACTTACCTTCAAATGCTTCTCAGCCTGAGTTTCAGACCTAACAAATCTGCTGTGCAGCCTGCAGGCTAGGACTTCCCTCTTGAGCTATCTACTAGTGCCCTTCTGAGTCATACTTCTCCGAGAACAAATATGCAGGTAACAGCTATGCCTGGCTGTATCAGGATACAGTGGCACTGATGGTCAGCGTCATTTGCATCAGTGAGAAACCATGAGTGAAGGTAAGAGGAGAATCAGATCCCTTATGTATAGGAACAGCCAACTTTTTCCTCTCTTGTTCTGCTTTTGGGAAGACGTCCGCCTCCTGGTTTTCCACTCACCCATCTGCCTTTATTTATTTACTGCAGTTTAAATATTGCACTGACACACTTCCAAGTGCTGAGCAATTTATTATCCTGCTTCTTATTAGGAGGAGTTTACAGTTCTGTGTTTGTCCAATGAGAAAAATACATGCAAAAAGACATTTATATTTCCCCACTTTTGAAAGCAATTGGCTGTTGTCCAGAAGGGCTCTAAGGAATGACATAAGAGAGGAGCCCTAAAGCCAAAGTACAAGTATGTCAAGGAATACAGCACATCAAAGCTGTATCTTGGCATCTTGGTGACTAACCCCAAAGGTGTAGGTCCTTAGGGTGAATACTGTGAGCTCCATTATCTTCAGAGAAACAGAACAAAAGGCAATTAAATCATGCCTCTTCTGAGCTGGCAATCCTCGAAGAAATTGCAAAATCATGGAACATAAAAATTCATTAATGTATAAAGGGATTGAGTGATTTATCACGTTTTACCATGTCTTCCTTGTGCATTACTTCACCCTTCCTGGGGACAATTCCAGCATCCTGGCCCCTAAGCAGCCCTGAACTGCCTTAATGCCTTCTACAAAGAAACAATTATTTCTTCCTTCCGCTAATGATATGAGTTTTTCTTAGAACTGAGAGTGGGAAATACAACGGGAGATTTATCACCCTGTTCTCCCACTGCTTTGCACTGTAACTAGCTATGAGTGATGAACGTTGTACGCTATTACAATTTTTCAACGTTATACACGTAAGATGTTACACAGAGCTACATACCAGAGTGGTGGTCACCATTTCCTCAAACCACTTGGACTGGGCTTGATTGTAAAGGTCCACGCAGCGCATCAGGTCATCTCCTGAAACATTCAAGATAGCAGCATATTAGTGTTCTCTAGCCAGGGTTACGGAGCTTAGAAGGAAATTGCAGTTCAGGTTTTGCAGACAGATCCAGAGGGTTTGAAGGCCAGTCCTGGTGGAGCTGAAGGCACTTCTGTTACATGGTATTTGTTACATGCAATGAAATTTCAACAAAATGCATGCACTTGAGGTGTTGTAAAAGATCAGATGATTGGGGTGAGAATGAATGAAGGGGAAGACAATATTTTAAAAGGAGAATATGAATATTCAGTAATATTTTACAAAATGCCCAGAACTATGAAATCAAGTTACTTCAGTTAAAAAAAAGGTCATAGACAGAAAATTATATCTGAAAAATAAAATAATTAAAATGGGAAATCAATAATAATGAGTTACTGAGCTGCAGGGTAGCACTCTGTAGGTGAGACTGAATTCTAAGATGGGTCTGTGTAACAGGAGCAAAGCGTCAGGCTCAAGCTGCCTGAGATCAAGGGATGCTTATTTGCAACCACAACCCAGTTACACACTCATGCACTCTCCAGCCTCTGAAGATGCACAATTCTAGTTGAGCTCTGGCTTCCTCCAGTGTTCAAGGCAGTAACACAATAACCTGTGATTATTTCAATTTTTTCTTTGTTGCAGGACTGCTCTGACAGAGAGGGAAAGGTGGGTGGAAAACCTGGAAGGCACTCAGAGATTACTGATTTCTGGCCACTAAATTCTCCTTCTTCTTTAAATGAGGCTCAGTTACACTTTCCTTAATGGTTTGATGACTAGGTCCAGGGCTCAAATTCATCCTGCTCTTTTAGATGCAAAAAGGTCTTTATACATAAACCAGGGATGAATCAAGCTTTAAGAACAGGACTCCATAGACCAAACAAGTGTCAAGCAAGTAAATGCATCTGGAAGTCTTTCATGGACTTAGAAGCTGGGGTGGCAATCAAACTCTATGAAGAAACCAGGTTTCAGGTCTTAAAACTCGGCAATAAGCTTATCCACTCAAACTGGGGATGCCTAGTCTGACATTACAAGTCCGAACTAATGGCTCCCACAGACCAGGAGGCTCCTCAGGAGCTACCTGACTCGGGGTTATCCTCCACCCACCCAACTGAAAGGGAGTCACTGTACAGCCAAGAATATGAAAGCCATGAAACACATGAACAATCGTGGGAGCAGAAAGCAATGCCACACACCAGTGACCAGTAGGATGGTAGAATAGGTCTGGTCTAAAGGTCTCTAGTCCTACCATCCACTTACCGCAGGCCTCATTTCAAAGCCAATCACTACATGCTGCTGCTGTGCACATCACAAGCACCCAGCTGAGCAAGTCCTCCCCTGCCATGCACTGTAACAGTGGCACCAAGTAGGGGAGACCGATGGGGAGACTCACACCAAACTCTGGGCTACTCCCGTCTGTTCTTCAGCTCTCCCTTGCCTGTTCAATAAATACCTATTACAAACAATTTCTGAGGACTCAGGAAAACAGAGAGGCTGTGAATTTGCAGACAGATAAAGAACATCTCTCATGGAGCCTCCTGTCACTAACACTTAACTTTTCTTTCTCCTCAAATGGTTGTCTATACACACGGTCACCCTGTGAATGATTCTCCAAAGCCCAGACAGACTATCCTGTCTGAACTCAGAACTACAAAGCACCACTCTGCCAAGGAGCCGAACTATGAAGCGATGAAACACGGAAGCCCTAGTTAAAACATATTTTCATCAAAAGGTACTAACGGAGCTACACCTATCAGCTTTGCAGATCTCAAGAAAGACAGTTCCTGATGGGTCCTGTAGAAGTGGTCTGAGTCTCTGTGAAACATTCATAGGTCACATCAAGTCACTGTGTCCCCAGTACAGTATAGCACACACTACTGTACCTTCAGTATCCATTCAGAATTAATTTTAACTGATGGGTAGTAGTGGAAAAAAGAAAAGAAGTTCACTTTCAAGAAAAAGACACAGTTGTGGGTGACTGTGATTTAGGAAACAACCAAGGAAGGAACAATGATTTAAGGAAGAAACATCCTTAGCTGAGCCTCTTTGAATCTGACTTTGAAAGTTTCACATTCAGTGATTCCAGCACACTTTCACAAAACAAAAGGACAACTCGCCCTCATTGTTCTCACTCCAATTATCAAAATCATCATTGGAAATTTGGAAAAACTGGGCTTGTTTCTTCAGATGATTTAATACCAAACAGATCTGTAGCACAGTTCACTTTGACTTTGTAGCTACAATATTAAAAACCAAGAAACAGGCGGGTGGGTGGGCAGTTGCATCCCATCTTGTTCCCGCTGTCCGTGGGGCTGTGCTGGCCTCCAGCTGCTGACGGACACAGGTACTCACCCGCCTGAGTGGACTTCCGTCTCGCTTTCTTAATTTCCTCTTCTGTCTTGTTGCTGAGCTTCACCTCCAACTGCTGTGTTTTCATTTCCAGATCCTTCTGTCTCTCTGTCAAGGCTTTCCGGGCCTTGGAGTAATTAAAGAAGAGTCACATGTTTTAGAGGAAAAAGCTGCCAGCTGCTTTCAGCCATCTATGACTCCTTCATACAAGTATCTGTCAGTAAGAAATCAGGGACTCTGCATAAAACTAGGTCCTAACTGGGATTCAAGTTCTTAGGACACCATGTTGTGTTCCAAGAACAGTCCTACCATATAGCAGTTGTCACCAACAAATCACAAAAGCATCTGAACTCTTCACAGGTTCTTAGAAAGGCACAGTACAAAAGACATCACCAGACTTCCATGTTTCTTAGTAACTCACTATTTCTGGAAGAAAGGCAAGCTGGAGCTTCTTCCATATGTCTTAACCAGCATCACCAAGATACCTCTTCCTTAGGATCTAAGTTCTTGAAAGAATTTCAAGTATCTTGCAAAATTTATTTGTAGGTACCTTCTGCATTCAATATATACTTATCAGAAACTCTCAACAATAGGAACTTTTAGACTTATTTCAGAAAAACTAATTCCAGTTCATGACAACAGCAGTTTGTACTGTAGAAATCAAGAACCTGAGACCTGGTTACAGTTTTTAAATTTATTTATTTATTATTTAAATTTAAATTATTTTAAAAGTTCTTCAGGCTTTTAAAACCTGATTTATCAGTATCATTACTGAACTTATACAGGCAAATTAGTAAAGTGTCTTAACAAATGAACATCATTACCACATATGCATGCTGTCACCTCATTTGCTGAGGTTGCTTAAATACATAAAATAAAAACAACTTGTTTTGCACAGAACTGTAACAAGATAGGTCACATTTGTTCTCTGTCCAGTAATAGCACTTAAAACTAAATCGGGATGATTATAGTTTGTTAGCACCTTACAGTTTTCTACAGTCACACCAGCCTGCAAGTTACAACGATCTTGAAGCATTACTTGAATTTTTTCAATTTGCAGTTTCGAAGACCCTGTGCTTGGTTCAGCAGGTCACAAGAGGGAGCTGCAGGAAAGCAATCTGGTGAGAAGCTGTGTGCTTCATCAGGCACATTGCAGACACCACTTTTCCCTTTTTTCATTCCTTCTTCTCAAGGCTATTCTAATTCATTCTTTTCAATATCCCTACTGAGGACTGTTTCTTTGCAGATATGACTGTGAAGCATTTACTGTTTTACAGAAAAATGCCTTCCTTGCATACATCCAGTCTAATAACCTTGTGTATCCTGCAACAATTCTGTCCCTGGGGAAAACTCTCTCATGCGCACTCTGATCTTTAATGAAAGCCCAAACAACTTTCTGTGTTGACTGAGCATGGTATTTTTCCTTTCCAGCTTACACCCAAGAGTAAACTGTGTGAGGATACTGTTTGGCATAAGAGTCCTGGCAGCCAAGGCATGGGCAGCCCATTTCCTGCCAGCTGCTGACAAGAGAGCACTTTTTGTGGGTATAACTCTCCCTAAATCACAACCTCAGCTAGCTACTGGATGTTCATGTTAAGACAGCCCCTGATACGAGGGTGCTGCTGCTCTTTGGGTTTTTCAGGTGAGGATGTTTGCTGTGAAGCGCAGAAAACGGGAACTGGGAGAGGTTTTGTGACTTGCCATGCCAAGTTTGAGCTGCCTTCCCTGGCCATTTGCTTTTGGCCACTGCATGAGAGCATACTGAGCCCGGTGAGTCTTTGGCCTGACACTGCTGCTATTCTAAGGCAAGGTTTTTTAAATCTTGAGGTCAATAGATGTGACTTTCAGATACACACAAGCAAGAAGTATTTTCATCAAGTGTACTAGAAATATATTGCCCCAAATTGGGAAGGGGAGGATGGAACAGAAAGCCAGTTCAGCAGTAATGTGTTAGCCCTGCCTGTAGCTCCCAGTTTCCCAAATCTCAGCAAAGCAGCAAATGACATCTGGGACCCCAGCAAAGCATAACTAACAGCAAGAAAGCAGTCAGCAGAAACCTTTGTGGTTCTTCGTGGCAGAACAGAAACTTTTCACAGGGCAGCTGCTTTTCTGTCCAAACCAGAATTATCTCAAACTCTCCAGTTTGTTCTCTGCTCTCACCTTTTCAACTGCTGCGTAGCGGCTGGCCAGATGCTTTCGTAAGTCTGCAATATGGTGGTCACACTTCTTCATGTCTTTCTTAAAGTTCTCTCTGAAGTTGAGCAGGGGTTTCTCTACCTCACTCTGAAGCTGGTAATGAAAACAAAGGAAGAAATGGCAATAATGAGGAGCCGGGCAGTAATTCCTGGCTCTTCTGCTGAGCAGAGCTCAGGACAGCGAGGAAACAATGCACACACCACAGGCAAAGGCAATGTCATACAGCAGCATTTCTCTTCCTTGAGAGACCTCTGAGTGAAGCTACTGCAAAACTCAGCTCTTCACAGGGCAGCTCTGTTAAGGGAATATTTACTGAAGGGAACAGAAGAACAGAAATCTCTCTCTTCTTACACATAAGATCAAACTGCAGGCAATATCCAGAGCACTACCCGAGTGCTCGGATTCTGGCCTAACTGATGCAACTTGCTTAGAAAGCCCAAAGGACACAAACTAAAGCCACTAACCCTGACTACAATAAAGTGAGTCAGTGGACCGTGGTGACACATCTGTGTTTCTTGTATAGTGAAAAGAAAGGGTGCATTTTATTTATTTCTGTCAAGTATAAGGGAGTCTAAGGAGAAGCCTATTTAGTTGAAATTCTTTAAGTAGTGAGAAGAAACCACTGAAATGAACTCAGAAGAGATCCATCAAGATCACACATGTGACTTGTCTCTTACAAGCAGGACCTGACAGTCAGTAATACTCAACTCTGACAGGAGTTTGTATCATACTGCTCTTTGGCCTTCTGATACACAGTTTTGACATCCAGGAAATGTGCACTGAAGGGATACAAACACTTCACCTCCCCAGATGCAACCAAATAATTCTTTTCTATTGTCCTTCCTGTGGGGATACTGGACTCCATCAGCACAAGTGAGTTGGGTCCATAATGACCTAACATGGCCCACAGTGGAGCAGTATCTTCCCTGAAAGCAAGTATTTTTGGCTTTTCTCCAGTGCTATTTTAATGGAGAAGGAAACTTCATTCAACCAAAGGAAAACTCAGTACAGCCTTTTCATGGAGAGAGGCTACAAAGAGAGCCAAGGCCCTACAGCACACATCCTAGAGAGGTTAAACAAGCCTAAAGCAGAGCTTGTTTAGGCAGATGAATACTGGCACCATGGTGATCCAATACAGCCTACAGCTATCTGAAGGTCAGGTGCAAGGGTAACAGAGCCAAATTCTTCTTTGTAGGGCCAGGCAATGTCACAACAGACAATTGAGCTTTTGAGGTTCGGGTTGAAGGTAATTTTTTTTAAAAAAATCACCCGAATGGTAGCTGGGCATTGGAACAGGTTGATCAGAGAGGTTATTAAATCTCTTTAGAGATATTCAAGACTCTGCTAGACAAAGATGTAGCTGACTTGATCCACTGTGGGTGATAGTCCTACTCTAACTGAGGGGTTTGGACTAGAAAATTCTGGACAATATTTTTTATGACAGTCTCATCAGGATGGCCCCAAGCAAGCTAATAAAGACCTGTGCACAATTCTGTGGTCCAGCATGGTTATACAAGCTCTCTCAAGAACAGAGATAGCTCTGCCAGAAGCACTGTCGATGCTCAATGGAACAAGAACTGAACAGAGAGAAGTTCAGTATGGCTTCAGTGAACTCCATAGGCAATATATTACAATTGACAGAGATGTCTGTGTCCAAGGGAATCTGAAGTAGCTAAATAGTCTGTGTGCCTTTCAGACTGCTCCATTTATAAATGGATTAACCTGGGTAAACAACCCAACACCCGTTCATCATCCTCAGTGGAAGAAGTGGCAACCTGACTCATCTGACATAAGTAGGTACTGCTGTCTACAAGTCCCCCCAGGGTCACACCAAACAGGAGGGGATTTCACTGGTAGTTCTACTTGCCTAATAGAAAGTAAAGATATTATTTCACGTGGTTTATAACGGGACAGAAGATTCTGAGATCCTCTTAAAGATGGGAAATGCATCACCAGAAGGTTCAAAATGCAAACAAGGCAACTGCTTTCTCCAGTTCTGTGTTCTGGGAATCAAAGAGGACTCCTCAGTGAAGGCAGTCATCTTTCCTCCTAGCATCATTATCCTGTTTGAACTTCCATCTTGCAAGAGATACCATAAGCTGTCAAAATAGACTCACATGGGAATGACCCAGGCTTTCGCCATATTTATTCTTTTTTTTTCCTAGAAGATCTTGCTAAAAGACTTTCAAATGCATGCAACAGATGAAAAAAACCAAACATCAACTACTTTCCTAAGTTAAAAAGCACCGGTGTATACAGACAACTCTGACACTTACCCATCACTGAATCGGTGAGATGTGACAGAGGACTTGAAATCTCCAAAATTTTGCTAAAAGAAGTTAACAGGTATAGGACAGAGACCCTGTACCTCTGTACCAGTATGGTAGAGACTTAGGCAGAAAGACAGATGCATAGGGTTAATCATAGTATTAGATGCTGGACAAACTACACAGCTAAGTTATCAGAAACCACATTTCAAAAATTCCTCTGACTTCACAAGTATTTATTTTTTCCTTCGTTCCATCGGCACCATTTCCAGAATGTCTGATAACACACCATCATATACAGGCCAGCCCACTAGTACAACACATGTGCATCTTCTCTTCCAGCAGAACTTGCCTCCTGGAGCTCAGTGAGGGCTAATCAGGTAGCTGGAGAAGAGGTTCAGCCTCTTCTTGAGGGATTCCTCACGTGCACGCATCTACAGCTGCCGTGGCAGTCTGTACAGGCATTAGCAGTGTAACAACACTTTATGTTGCAAGTGCCGTGAGAGGGCTGTCACCTTCTCTGGTCTGTGTGTGACCTCCAATGTAACAGTGCCATGAAGGACTGTCACAGAAGTTGTTCAGCTTCTTCAAGGTTGGTGTTTATGTTTGAATATTCTTGGTCTGCTCTGCACTGCCCTGACTGCTTGTGCCAGCACTGAATGGTTTTGTTTGACTATCAACAAGAAATATAATTAGTACTTCTAAGAATAACTTCTCTGAAAGTAATAGCAATAATCAATATGTTTAAAAACATATTCTGTTAATAAAAGAAAGCTGGAACTAGGAATTCCCAAGAATGCTGGAACTAGGAATTCCCAAAGCAGGTATAGGAACAGTGGGGAGAGTTCAGAGGATACTACAGGAGTTTCTGTGCAGGGTTTAAGGAAAAGTAAAATAACAAAAGAGCCCTATACATTGCCTGCCTACATGCACACACCACTCCAGGGTGCACTTCTTCCTCCTGGAAAACAATACAGAAGGACAATGGGGAGCAAAAAGTATTTTACTAATTACAGCCCTGAAGTAGAAGTTTGAAGCAAAACAGTGGGTTACCAAGGCAGCAGCTGGTTGCCTGAGTAACCTCTGCATAATCGCTTACAAACAGTTCAGAGCTATAATTTTCCTCCAGCACATGCCTGTTGTGCCGAGATATCTGCCACTGTATTGAACTTGATCACCCACAGAGGTTAACATAATGTACAGGATGCAAGAGTATCTCACATGTAGTGGAAAAAAACAGATAAATACCACAGTTTGAACAAGAAATTTCCTTGGGCATCACTTGAGAGAAGATCCAAAACTAACATGAATTAAGTTCCCAGTGAACTTTTCAGAAAGACTAACAATACAAGAAGTCAGAGCACCAGTTCTCCTCCTTCCAGACAGACACAGTAGATTCTTGTTGAGAAGCCAAATATTATTTTTTATTTCTTCCTCTACAGAAGTAATCTGTACAAGTTCTAGGTAAATTTACTTGAATTGGCTGGAACTTAGAGCCCTGGGCAAAAAACCTCAAGAATCAGTTTTCCTTTTTTATGACAAATTAAAGCTAGATGTGCTTTAACTTACTCATCAGGTAGATTAAATAAACTATGATTTTGGCAGGAAGAATGGACAGAGTTTCAATAAGTTTGTTCACCAACTTATTAATTCTTCTAAATTTGTTCCACATGCATGCGTATTTTCCCCACTAACAAGCACTGAAAGGTAGATCCACATCAATTACAGGGCAAATATCTTTGCAAAAGGAAGAACTATTTACCTTAGAAGAAAATTTGAGATGAACCTCTGCTTCATCAGCTAGGCTCTTCTTCAGCTGAGCCCAAGCTTCTCCTAGTGTCCTAGAAGAACAGAGTGACAATGATCGATGCCCTGTTCTCTGCACAACCTCCCAGCGAGAAATGATTGTGAACAGATAATTCTACTGATTATCTGGTGTACAGATTATTCTACTTCTCGGAGAAGCCTTTCAGTATTTGAAAATTACTCCATCTTCTTTTTCCTTCAGACAAATTATTTTCTAGATAATGGCAGTTTAGGTACGCTCCTCTAGACCCTCTCCAACAGCCTAGACTCCTCTTAAAGCATCCTCACCGAAACTACACCATCTTCCATCAGAGGTCGTCCAGTCGCTAAACTGGTAACAGATTATTTTGTATCAGACACTCTTCTACATATCTCAGTATGATTGCTTTTTTAGATAACAGTGTGAAGTTGTTGATGAATAAGCTTGTGATTCACTATAGCCAAATCCTTCTCCCACAAACTGTTATGTAACTGTACCTTTCACATCCTGTGCAAGTATAAAACCTGGTACTTTGTCCTCATTGAAATGTATCTTAATTTTTTTCAGTTAATTTCTCCAGTTTAACAAAATAATTCTGAACTGCAATCTTTTCTTCAAATTGTACATACCATCCCTCCTAGCTTTGTCTAATCTCTGATTACAGTAAACCCATTATTTATTCTATTATAAGCCATTAACAAAAACATTGAAAAAAGTCTGGACTTGGGATGAACCTTATGGGATCTCACTGCACAGCTACTTTCTGCAGTTCACTTTTTGTAAGCAGTGGGTATGATTTCTTAGCTAGTTTTGCATCTTATGCTTTATTTAGGCCACATTTCTCTTGCCTACCTACAAGAATCTCCCATTGCAAAAAGCTTAAATTAAGAGCTATGATGCTGACTTCTGCTATTCCATCACTGGAGGAATTTTGGTTGGTTTGACATTGTGTGTTCTGTATGCATCCACAATAATTACTCATCTCCTTAGTTTTCTACTAAGTGCTTCTAAAAAGCTTGATGGTTCATTCCACCACTTTGCACAGGTTAAATAAAGCTGAGTGATCTACAATTTCCCTGCTCCTTCTCTCTCTCCCCTACTCCCTTTTCAAAGACAGTTGTATTTTCCCCTTCGTGATAGCCTGAAAAATTGCCTGGCATCTGCAATTTCAAAATAATGGTCTGTAATCTCTGACATTGCTCCAATGAGTTGAGTCCTCAAGTATGGTGTTCATCACAGCTAAACAACCTGAGACTGTTTCACCTATGTAAGTGCTCCCAGCTCTTCTCCTTCTCTAGTCCCTCCCTGAGGTCCTGTCCCACTGTCCAGTTCTCACTGGCACTATTTAAGCAAAGAAGGCATGTCAGCCTGCTAGGCATCTTCTGCATCTCTTATCCAACTACAATGACTGAAATGACCATGGATTGTATCACCTTCTGTGTATGTGCAGCAGCACTGTACTCACAGCAACTTCAACAGAACCATCCTGACACCACAAATCGGTCCCATCTTGTCACCCTCGTGTCCCACTCACATACATGATGGTAGGTCTTTCTACCACCAAAGGATGGCAGAGGACCCCGGAGGGACAGCCCATCCCATACTTTGTGTCAACTCCATAGATTGCTGGACAGCAAAGCTGGAAAATGCTCTGTGGAGTATGAAACCAGCAGAGGTAACTGGTGTATTCACAGAGCAGTTCACGGGGCCCCCAGCTCATACCTTCTCAGGAACGAGAGGAATGCCTTGGTAAGTGTTTACTTTGAGTGTGCTAGGCTGCAGTCCCACTTTTGGCTCCTTCAAATTCTCCTGTTGGCTGACTCTTCCTCCCTCACTTTTTTAAATGGAAATCATCTTTTCCTGGGCCTCACCAATTCCTAGGATCTTCTCACTAGCCTCTTCCTGGCCCTAGCCAGTTTGGCCACCACAACACCAGGAGGAGAAATTCCCTCACCTTGACACCCCCTCCAGGCAGAGCGTCACCAGTGTTCCTAGCTCCCTGCACTCTGCTCTGGGTCCCCTTCAGTTCCCTACTTCAACATTTTTTTATGCTTTGGTCCTCATTTCCTCTCTTTTCACCTACTGTCCCCTAGTTTCCTTCCCCTTCATTTTTTCAGGCATTCCTCCCTTCTCCTACTGGGGGGTAGGAGACAGTGGGAAGAAGATGTGGAAGAAAGTGGCTTTAGCTTTGCTAGAAGCAGGTTAACACCCACCCCTAAAGGGGTAAAAAGAACAGAAACCATCATCAGTGTAGATGCTCAGAGAAATAACAGCCTAGTTAGCCTCTTGCAATTTCTGTCCTTGCCTACTGGAACCTGAGCAAACACCTCATGGAGCTTCACTGCCAGTAGAAACACACTGTGTCAGAACTAGGGTGAGGACAACCATTTCCAGCTTTGCCTTTCAGTGCTTATAGGGTTTGTGTCGGAACAAATAGATGTAACAACTTCTAATCCTTCAGAAGTGGTGTCTTTTCATTATTACTGAAGAACTGCAATCTAGTCTGAAGTGCATTGCCTAATACTTTTTTAATAACTTCCAAAGCATGAACATGCTCTAAATAAGGGACAACCTGCTGCTTTTCTTGGAGGGCCAGACCCACAATGAGAAGAGACTTCTTCGTCCTCCCTCTGTGCTGCTTCAATATATTCATATATGCTTCCATACTCAAAGTAATTTAGTACTTATACATGCTAAACCCTAAAGGACTAGTGCTGGCTAGAACAAGGATAGCATAAACACATTATTGGAAATGCAGTGTTTTATACATATATTTCTAAAAATTTACCATGAACATCTTCAAAAGAAAAATACGCCAAAGCAGTTCTATCCTCCCCAACACACCTAAGCTAAATAAACTTCTACTCAATGAGAGAGCTCAGGAAAAATACATGTACCTGCATGGGAGGAATGCTTTTTATGATAAAATTCTCATCTTCTGCAAAAGTCACAGAGACACACTTACCCTTCTTCCTGAGCAGCCAAGGAATTCTGAGACAGTTTGGACAGGTTCTTAGCATATTCCTCCTCAATCTTTATCCTACACTCACAAACACATGCATACACACAGAAAATAAAAAGACAGCAGTAAGTAAGCTTTAAGGCAGAAACCCACACACTTCATTTAAAGAATTTCTCTGCATTTTAACAGATCTTGGCCACAGGAATTTTCCTTTCAGTCTCTAGGGCTTGGCAGCAGCAGCTTCAGGATCCATCTCTCCCCTCCATATGCTAAAAATGCAGTGGCAAGAGCAGCGATATACGCAGGACAGCATGTGCGACAAAATTAGAAGAAAAACCAACAGTTCTTGAGCAAATAACAAGGACAAAGTGTTTCTACTGTGCAACATGGACTGTCTGCAAAACTGGGCTCACTCAAGAAGCATGTGTTTCAGTCTGCTGCTAAACGTGAGGTCGCATATCCTTGAAGCAAAGATGAAAGAATGCAGAAATCCAAAAGAAATCCAAATGAGGTCTGGGGTGTTGGAATGCACCTTTCCTAGGGACACCGAATGCTTCCTGCTTCCCATTACAGGTGACAAAGCTGGTGAAGATGTGGCAGGGGCTTCTGTCACCATGAGGTAGTGATGGAGCCCCTACCCTTCACCCATTCCACTCACTGCCCTCTCCATTCACTCAGCAGAACCACACCAGGAACAGGATCTGAGCTTGCCAGCGGTGGGGGTGCAGAAGAAGGAAGCTGTTGGCAAACAACCACTGTGGGAATGGCTGCAGGGAGAAGAACAAGTGTGGCTGCTGAGCGAGGGGACAAGGGTAAAAGCTGATTGCACAGCAGGGAGGGAAGGAGCAGCTACTGGTTCAGAAGTGAAACCCATCTCCATCTCCCCTGAGTTCTTCTCCTAGTGAAACATGGTCCCAACTAGGGCAAACAATGGGCTGTTTGCTGGTTTTCAAACCAGCTTGCTCAGTAGAGCATCTCCAACAGTGAGCTGAGTGGCACCCAGGTGGAGCAACTCCTGATTCTGTTCTAACTATGTACAAACAGACGAAAAACCTGGTCTGAAATTCATCTCCTTCCAGGGAGAAGACAGAATGTAGGATATTTTTGGCATGCCCATTTGCAATAGGTAGTTGAGCAAGCACTGGTATGTGTGGCACATTTGAGACAAAAGGGGTCCCTTGAGCCAGCTAAGAGGGGTCTGATATTCTGAGCTGCTGAAAATATGTTTTGGATGTCACTCTGCGGGGTGCCACTGGCTGAGGCCCAAGGTGATACCCAGCTCGGTACAGCACAGTACAACTAGAAACCTCACCCAGCATGTGGCGATCCTCTTCTTCCCCCTCCTGTGAGAACAAAACCAGACAGCCCCCCATGCCGGCTGCATCAAGATCAACACACACAGCCGTCCGGAACCAAAGGCTACACTGTGATTAGGACCTCACCATGAAAAGGGCTTTATCCAGGCACATTTCACCTGACCTACTTTAAACACCTACTTCAGGATGAGACTAATCTTGTCTCAGAAGTGACAATTTCTATGGACTGGAAAGGGAGCATAGTTCAACTATAATAAAGATGCAAACATCTAAATGTAGCTGAGATAAATATCTAAGTGTCCAGCCCTGCTTTTGCCTCAGTTCCCAGGAGTTCCTCACCAAAGCTCTGGTCTATACCCTTCACCACACAACTTTATTCCTACTGGATTTTGGCTTAAGGATGCCTTTGAGTGATTTACTTGTGGATGCTAGGTGTGCAAAGGTGCTAGGTGGTCTGCTGACTGTTCTGAGCTGCCTGTACAGACAGACCCTCACAGAACCTGTGTCTTGGTCCTCAGTCTCATGAACAGAGGAATAACCATGTTTCACCATAAAGGTTTTCTGTGAAAATAATGAATTCAAAAATCCATGAAGTTCTTCCTTGATACTGCTGTAGCTGGGGAAGTATTGAATATAGCAAGACAAAAGAAGCCTCATGATTTTCACAATTACACATAAGGCACACTATGTCTGCTGCCATCAGTGCTTGTCCTAAGCGTGGCACCCTACACGCGATGTCACTGGCTTCGATGGAAGCGCTCCTTACCGGTCCCAGCTTTGGCCCAGGCTCTGGGATTTCAAGTGTTACTTGTACTGCAGGTGGACAGCACTATTAATAGGGCAGACTGCCTTGCAAGGAGGAATAACAGTTTAAAAAGAAAAAAAAAAAAAAAAATCACAATAAAAATGTCAGTTGGTTATTGCTTAAGAGCCCCAGTTATAAGACATAAATTGCTCCAGCCCAGCCTAGCATCTGTCACCATCTGTGGCCAAAACACCCTGAACACCTCAGAAGAGGCTAAAAAACAAGATGAAGATATACCTCAAAAAGGGAAAAATAATATGCCTCCTGGCCCTGGCCAATATGAACACCCTGCAAACTCTGGATTGTGGTGACTATGAAACACCAACATATCATACACAGGGACTCCTGAGCCTTCTAACCCTACCTCCAGAAATCCACATGGCTGTTTCACAGCCACTCCACCTTCACACCAACAAAACTCTGAATCTCTTGTTTCCACTAACTTGTTTTAAAATTTTCAGAATTCAAAGAATTTCACACTGCAGTCAGAAGCATTACAGATTATAAGTGCACTTTGACCCACACCATCTTGACTTCATTAGTTTTAGCTACTCTTTGGTTGTTTATTCCCTGCTCTCTTATGTTTTGTTTTTTGTTTTTTTTAAATAAAGTAGCTCATGTGCCCACATTCAAATAGTTTCAGTCACACCATGCTCTCTAATGGATGAAGAAAAGCTACAAAGGGAGGCAAAGATGATCTGATGTGACTACCATGTAAGAAGAAACTAAGTAGATTAAGACAAGATGGGAAACGTGGAGAAAAGGTGACAGAGGACATCTGACAGACGTCTACACAACTGTCACTGTGTGAAGACAGTGACTATGAGTCTTTTTACACTACTTCTCCAGATTAGGAAGCAACAATGAAATTATCAGACAACAGAAGCATTATTAATTTTCTGTAGTGCATAAATTGCAGAAGTTTTCCACAAATTGTTGCAGTGGTCAAAAATATAAAAAGACTCAAAAGAGTTAGACAAGCAGTGGAAGATATTTACAAGTACCTGCTGAACATGGCAGAACTAAGGCAAACTCTGGTTCTGGAAAGGTCCAAACTTCTGGTTATTGGAAGCTGGGAGGACAGAGACTCTCATGCTCTTTTCCTCTTATGCACTCAGTACTGCCATGGTCAGATTAAAGTCAGTGGGCTAGACAGACCTTCATCAGACTCACTACAGCCATTCTCCTGCTTGTGTTTCTTTTCATGTGGCTAAATAATCTGCTATTTATTTTAAATTTTCTAAGGATAGCCCAGCTCAATTAAAAAGTGAGTGGCCAAAAGCCTAAGACAGTGTTCCTTTGCTAATAAACACCCTACTTCTTATACTCGGAGAGACTGATGCTATTCAGGGCAGCCTGCAGTTTCTTGGCCGTTTTGGAATGCTTACTTGAATGTAAATGCTGGACCATATTTTCACTTTTGATTTAAAGTAATTTTTCCCTTCCTTTACACCCACACCCTTGATCTTTCAGTTCAGTCAATTTACTAATTATTTTCCTCCCTTTCTTGAGGTCTGTCTTATTAAAATTCCAAGTCTGTATGGTAACCCTACCTCTCTCAACAAGAACCGAATGAACACATAATTGCTCAGTCTAGGATTGCTGTTTACAAGTAGTTCCTCTAAAAGCACTTACTTGATAAACTAAATTTCAGATAATAGTGCCTCTCAGTTATTTCATGAAGAAATCTAGTTACTGTGTCTTATCCCAGCTTCCTATTTAAAGCTATTTGTATTAGCTGCCTGAACCTCACCTCCAGAAGGCTGGTTGTACAGATGGAGAGAATTTTTCTGGAAATGAAAACCCCTACTTAAATGTGGTCTTGTATTCCCTGAGCCATCTGATGGTCATCATAAAAATCTTATCAGCACTTCCACCCTCTTAGCTGGGAATGTAAAGGTTTCCCTGATGGCATGAGCTCTCATTTCTGTGAGTAACCTCTCCAGTTCAACACCATCCTTCTTTTCCACCCAGAGCAATCCTGAGTCATTTGTTCAAAAAAAAAAAAAAAAAAAAAAAAACAACCTATTAATATTTTTATAACTCCCATCTAGATCCTCTTCACACTCAATTCCAAACTTTGTTTCCAGCACACAGTGAATCTTTTCTGTCTTTTCCTCTCTAACATGCCTACTTCTTCTCTACTGAGGACATGAACATGCCTCTTTCCAGTGTCAGAGCTGCTCTCTCCTTGTTCTCTCTCATTTCATATCAACTTCCCTTCCCTCTTGAATGCTCCTTTCTGTTGTTTCTGTCAAATTTCATTATATATTACTTTATTCGGAGCAACTTTCCTCCTCTTTTCCCTGGCCATGGCTATCAAATTCTGCTTGCCTTCTCTTCATCTTCTAGCTTAGCAAGACTACTTCTCAATTGTATTTTGCCTTCACCAGCTGGCCCTTTCTTCTACCTGCATCCTCTGGTCACACTTTTTCTTGGATCACAGAGGCAACTGTCTCTAGGACTGTCTTATGTCAAAGGCAGTAGGAACCACAGGTGGATGCTGGGCACTCTGCACCTCCTGTATCAGACTGTGTTTATTGCTGGGCTATACTTTGCATTTCTCCACTGCTGTCACATCCGTAATACTAAAAAAGGGACGAGAGGGAGAAAGAAAACAAACCACAAATGAAAGCAACTATCTGCAAGTTCTGCACAATTAAACTGCCCCCAAACACCACAGGTGCCTGTTACCCCATTCATTGCTTCCGCCACTACTGATTTCTACCAGCACAGTCATGCTGTGTCTGCAGCAGCGGAGCAGGAAGGCAATACCAACTCAGCAGCAAGTACAACATAGAGGCAATAACAGAGGACAGCAGCTCCTTCAGCTGGTGCAATTGCCTCCAGGAGAAAACATCCATCAGTGTGCTCTGCCTTCCATGTGGGAATAAACACTGCTTGTTCCTTGTGGGCTGTTCTCAAGTTTTGAGAGTCATCCTCAAGATGATTTACACTGGCTTGGACACATGACAAGCAATTTCAAATAATAGTGACACTACCTATGAGTAATGATGTCACATCAACTCCTGTACATGGCTGAACTGAGCATCTACCAACTGCTTGTTTGGTGCTCAGTGCACTTCCCATGTCAGCAGAGCAACAGACCATTAACAGCATTCTGGCAATTTCTATTGGCGACACCTGCCTTTATGACTTGGGGTTCTCTCTAACTATCTGTATGTGTCGCTTAGCTCCATAACCAGCTTAAGTCCCAAGTGATGTCTTTTTACATCTTCCTCTAGGAAACTGTGCCTATGCTCCATGTCAACAAATTGCTTCTCTATTTTTCAGACAAAATATTCCTTTTCTAAATACCACCTCTACTCTGTTTTTCCCATGTCCACATTTTTTCCTTGAATCTGCAGCTTAAAACCTTCTTGGTTCCCTCTGTCTAAATGGACAGCCTGAATGCAATACAACTGAGACAGGTACAGCAGGAGAGAAAAGTGAGAGCTGGGGAGGACTGGAGAATGTCGATGGACATTAAAGAAGTATTAAATGTTCTTTAAGAATTCGTAGCATATCTTTTATGCAGTTTAAGCTATGTCATTAATGTACTGAAGGAACATCTAAATCAGGAAAACAAAAGTTGCCACAAATAGTTAATTTGATAGCAAAGTGCTAATTACCTTTCTCGAACAAACTCTGCCATTTCTTTCTGCATTTGTTTCCCTTTAAGTTGCTTTTGAAGAAGAATTTCAAATCCCGACACTGTATTGTTCCCTTGAGAATCCTTCTTATCAGCCTGGAAAGAAAAAGGAAGTTCAACAAAAAGATATGGGAATAAAAACCAGCGACACACAGTTCCCAGTGGCAACTGCCCCAGGAGTCGGAGCAGCAGGCAGCAGTGGTGTCCGAAGAGCCCTCCTCCGGTGACAGCTGACAGCCCTTCTCAGAGGAATAGTCCAACACTTTCTCTTTCCCCCTCCTCTTGTTCCTTTTTTCATTAAAAAAAATGAACTTTTACACTTATCTTTAGCTAGCATAAGACTAGGCTGGGGCCAAAGCAGCAGCCTTCCCTTCCCTTCTGCCTATGGCCTCTCCTACCTGGTAACACCGCTGGGCTGGCTCCGGCAGGCGCGAACCCCGACACAGCACAAGGGAAGGAGTGGAGCCAGCACAAGGGAACTGCTGGGGGAGAGGGAAGGACACTGCTGCTCCTTCCAGGGGTAATGCAACCCTAAATGACCTTTAATAGACTGTCAAGTTCAACCCTGATTTGCACTCAGACAGATGCAGCCAGTCTGCACAGATCTGCTGTAAAGCAGGGTAAACCAGCAACTTGGTCAACAGATGACCTCCATGCATCCCACCTTTCACCCTACACAGCACTCTCCACCCTTTGCTCCACTGACTTCAGGGTTGCTACAAGGGTCAACACAGTCTTCTCTCTGCTGTCTCTTTTCTCTCTGTGCTTTTCCCTATTTCAGAACTTAATTTCCTATCCTCCTCCAACAAACAGGCCCAGAGAACCCTTCCCGGAGGACTACAGGTTTTGCTCCAACACCCTGGGTGCTGCACATTTTCACAGAGAAAAATGCCACATTAATCAAAGTGTGAGACTTGTAGGACACCACGCCAGGCACTGGGCAGCTGAGCCAACGGGAGGAGTGGAGTTGATTGAAGAAGGAGGGCGAGCCACCGGCAGACCATGGATGGCAAGGCTGAACAAGCGGAAAGTTCTGGGAACGGAGCTATGGGAGGATAAAAGTTTGCAGAAGAAAGGCAGCTTTAAGCGGAGTTTCACTGAGAGCAAGATGTGGCCAAACTGAAGGAGACAAGCAGTAGCCAAGCCTAAATGGAAAGAACCAAGCAGGGCAGTGACTACTGTAAGACACATGCAAAAACCAAGCCTGTACACCGTTAATGATTTACTGCTCATTGGGATCGGAAGACTGGAACAATCTGAAGAAACTCTGATGGTTTGGTAATGCGACCATCTCCAAGTACATTCGTGTGTTTTAGCAAGTTACTGCCATTAGTCCTCACACCAATGCTGAGCAAGCACAAGCTGCCAACAGCTACACTTTTTTGTAAGTGAAACTTTTTTTTTTTGAAATGGAAACACTTCAATAACTGGTAACTAAAAACACATTCAAAAGTCATAAAAATCTTCACTGTTGAAGGTGGTAGTATTCCCCCCCACCCCCCAAAAAACAGTTTTCCAGTGGAAGATTTTTTATATTAGCTCCACATTTGAAGGACTACTGTATCATTTTAACCTGACTCAGGATCCTGAAAGCGGAGCTAAGCACGACAGGACACACACAGGCACAGACCCACTGGAGACTTCCTGTGCTGAAGGCTGCATTAAAACTACTGAATTTAAGAGTTACTAACGGGCCTGCCCTTCACAAACCTCATCCTTTAAAAAAGTCATTCAACATCTGGCCTCCAGAATATTCCATGGGAGTGAGTTTTACAATTTAACATAAAATTTGTATCTGCTTGTTTTAAATATGATACTCCCAGACTCCTTGTACTTCACTTGCTCTCATGCTCGGGGAAACACTGAAATAACATTCCCTGTCAGCCACCTCACTGTCCCCACTCCTGCTGCACAGCCCTTTTGGCTGAGGTATGTTGAGATGTGTAGTTTGTCCTACACCCTCCCCATTTCCTGACCAAAACCCTCTCCTGACAGCTGACTTTGCCCTTCTGGACACTATTCTGATCTCACATCTGAGACCAGTGAGGTGATTTCCACCTGATCTTCACTGGCATCTTCGGTCTCCCTGATGCTGCCCTAACACATTGTATTTCAGCCCAAATTCTCCTTTACCCTGTACCACAAATCAAGCTGTTTGCTCCACTTTTTCAGACGCTCAGGAGCTGCAGAATGGCATGTGGCTGGCTGCCTACTTACCCAGAAATAATCACAGTAGCTCCACTCTGAAGGTTTCAGCAACTGCTGCTCTGGCATTACGTCAGGGTGGGGGAAAGTCACACAGTTTATCTGCAAAAAAAAGCAAAAGAGTTAAAAGGTAATGAAATTTCGCTCTTGATGAGAAATATGCAAATGAATGGTAATATACACACGCTTCCAATCAGAAAATCCACAGTGAATGCACGTCAGTGAAGAAAAACTGGTTGTTGCATGGAAACAGCAGCTAAGTATTCCCAGAAAGCTCCTCTAAGCAAGCAGGAGTGTTCAGTCAGAGGAAAATAAACTACCCATTTCACATGATGAAAATCTGCTTGATTTGGAAAGCGCTATACAGGGAGTTCTCCTAGAACCCTAACAAATTGTGGTAAAAATCCTGACATGAAACACCCTGAGCACACCCTGAGCACAAGAAATAGCATGAACAGCAGAGAGCACTGAAGGCACTATTGTTATATCTCATCAGAAAATCTTGGCTATGGCAGTCTCTGACAGGATTAAAAAAAAACACGTTATTTTTTTCAGTGCACAGCCCTTCCATCTATCCCAGAGAAAGTGATGCTCCGTGCAAAAAAGAACAGGGGCTCTCAAAAGTCAGCTAGACTTCTGTGCCCAAAACCCACAGCAATTTGTGAGACAGGACTCATCACACAGTCCTTAAACAAAGGCATACAAAAGTACAAGAGCTCCTTAAGTTATCATAGTAGAAAATGTAGCCTGATAAAAGCACAGTGGAAGCAAAGAACATGACAGCTAACTGCAGAACGTGCTGCAGAATAACTCTGGATGCAGTTTAGCCCTTCCGGGGAAGCATCAGCGAGTCAGAGTTCACTGCCAATACATAACGCTCACCTAAAATTTCTGCTGGTCAGGCACGCTAAAAGCAGTTCCTCTTATTGCACCCACAGGTTCACTGACACTAAGAATACTTGTGCATTAATCAAGGAACCAACAGAAATTGGGGATGGAAGACTCACAAATGTGTGGGTTTGGGATTTTTTGGGTCAGGAAATCCAAAATAAAAGCTGTGGGCAGGGTTAGCGCAGCTGCACGGGCAGACCTAAAGGTAGCGCTTACATGCAGTGAATCTGCCTTTGGCCTATTCAGAGAGGAACAAAAAGGACAGGGCAACATGCTGCAAAGTGCTGACACAGTGTAAACCCACGGTGCTAGAGCAATACAAAGCCTTTACAACGCTCTTCCTACAAACCCACATCGGCTCTGTTGCTGTCTGCCCATGCTGAAGCTTCAGTGGCTGTCCTGTATGTAATGCCAGAGCTTACTCCACCCCCCTTCTCCACAAAATCACTCTGTCCAGAGCTTGCCAAGTTCATTTCAAAGCAGGCTGCTGAACCTGTACCTACAGTGTCTTTGGCTGCCACCTCTGCTAGATCCTAAAGCATGTGTCTTCCCTTCCAGCTCTCACTGGGCTTTAATCTGACCTGCAGGAGGTCAGAGAACGGGCTCTCACTTCACCATCACTTTGCAGGCAGCAGCCGTGCACCAGTGAAGCTGCACCTCCAGCCAGAGCCAGCCTCCACCAGCCACACGGTCCCAACAACAAACAGGAGCTGCTGAAAACACCTCCCTGCTCCTTCCCATTCCCCATCAGAAGTGCCATCCATCAGGAGTTATAAAACATCAGCTCAGATCAGAGCAGGATGGCTGTGCAACAGAGGTGCCGGTGCTCACCTGTCACCACCACAGCCTCCAGCATGGAGCTCCTCCATGAGGGATGTTTCACAGAGGACACTTTCTGTATCTGCTGAAGTTTTCCTCTCCTGCCTCTTCCCTGTCAGCTCAGTTATCTCAGGACAGCACCACAAGCCCACCTTGCCCTGTTTTTTTTGGTAGGTTGGGTTACCTTCCCTTCTCCATTCAGGGATCACCAGATCTAAGAGCCTGCGAGCAGATCCCATCATCCGCTGGAAGCAGCCAGCCGCAGGAGAGGAGCTGGCACCTCTCCTCCAGGCGCATCCACCAGGTGCGGAGCTGCTGGCCGGCACTGCCTCAACACCCTGTTAGGAGACTCCTCTCATCCCCGCCAGGAAGTTTCACAACTGATCATCCCAAACGTCTTAAAAATAACGGCTAGAAACCTTAAGCCAAATTGCTACTTTCAGACAGCATCTGACAAGCCCCGACCTGGACCAGTGCTGACCGGCACACAAGGGCAGACAAACAGAACGCACCGCTTCGCTTCACAGGTCACCAAAACCCCGCCACTGCTGATCCCAGGCTGCGCCGGTCCCCGGACATGCCTCTGTGCTGTCACAGCCACACGCTATTTTTCAAATAACGCAATACACTGTAGTTTCACCTTAAAAAAATGAGAAGGCCTCAGAACCTGCTCACAATTGCTCTGCCACATATCAGAGCGGGCCAACTGCTTCCTGTGAGTGAGCAATGCTGCACCTCATCCTCCCAGAGCAGGGGAGAGGGGACACGACGTATTGTCAGCAATGGCACTGTTATAGGTAACCATGGGATGTCAAGACAGCTTTAAACAGCTTCCAGCTTTGAGGATTTCTGGATTTGATGCTGCATTTCACACTCATTTAATAAAAATGGGGGTGACAGCCACAGATCACATGGATGCCAGCCCTTCCAGCCTCTCCAGAGCCTCCAGCATCTCCAACCCCTGCAGCAACTCCATCGCCTGAAGCCCCTCAAGCCTCCACGGCCCCTCCAGCCTGGCAGTCTGCACAAAACCACTGCCCTGTGCACAGCTACCATGTGTGCTTACACAACATACCTCACAGGCATCCAGGACAGGGTGCTGCCTCTTGAGAGCAGACTGTCAAGCTACAGGGACTTGGGATTTAGCTCAAGTTAAAAATAGTTAGCAGCAGAAGGCAAAAGAGGTAAAGAGACTGCATGGAAGTTTTAGGGGCGCTGGAAACAATTCACATCTCCACATCAGGAGCACCAATACTGCAGTGGTGAAAGGAGAAGCTATTCTAGTTTCCACCTGTCCTCTTACTGGTGGTCTTGCAGAGAATGGCTAGGAGGTCCCCTGTGGAAACACACTGCTGAGTGGAGATTTGTGTCACCTGAGCAACTCATTTCAGCTGAGAAAGGACCAAATGCTTCCCATGAAGACAGCAGTGTTTTGAAGGCAGATTTCTGAGGCCCAACACTGTCACACTGGATCATGAGAAGGGGGGGAAATAGGCACCTCCTAAGTGTATTTTGCAGCTTTTACCAGAAGACTGGGCATCACAGCACTGCACACCAGGACATGGAGGTGATGCGCAGCAGGGAGCATGTACAGTGGCACACACAAGTTGTTCCCTGCAGCTCTGCAGCTTAAAAATCTGCAATGGGAAACTGCAAGGGAAATTCATATTCCCTGCTAAAAACAGCACCTGTTTCACAAAAACTAAATCTGTGTCGATTGGAAGCAACTTTAAGACTCTCCATTACATCATGAATGTCTTGAAGAAATAAACACAGCGTCACTGGAAATGCCCACACTCGGGCTGGTGAAGGGCTCCCACTGCAGCGGACTGGACGCACCGCACCACGTCCACGCATGCTGCAAGAGGAGGAACAGTGAGCACACATTCAACAGGTGATGAGAGTAGGGTTAATTCACATGTTTCTCAGAGTATCATCAGACTCAAAGTTTGATGAATAGATCAAACATTCTTCACTTCTCAGAAGCTTATATTTAATTGTCCAGAAAGGATGCTGAATTGTCTGGAAAAAGTCATGAGGCCATTTGGGTCTAGTACCACATTTAAAAGGAAATTGGTGTCAGAATTAAAAAAAAAAAAATGCAGAAGCCTTTGCAATCTTTAAAAAAAAAAAAAAAAAGGATTATTTGTGTGGTAAACAGAACTTAACATAACTTACAGTTTTCTACACAAAGTCCTGGAGGGGGCATGAAAATTTTCAAAACTAGAAACATTACTAAAAGTTATGTACGACTGCATAGCAAATCCTGTGACTCTTTCTTTCATCACCACAGATTTCTTATACTTAAACAAGAGCTCTTGGATCTTATTTCTGAAAATTTCTAAACCCTCTCAGGGTTTCCCAGCAGGGAGGGGAACACCAGGCTGGCACTGAGCAGGACACGGCCACACATCAGTAGTGCAGTGACCACATCTCGCCCCCTCCCTCCATCCTCACTCTGAAATGCTCCTTTTCTTGTTTCTAAAATCAAAGATAGCTGAAAAAAATCACTTTGGTTCATCAGCTTAGTTCTGACTGATGCCAAAGAGAGCCAAAGCATCTTGAGATGACTTCCTGATGTTTGGCAGGATTAAATAGCTCTCAGTCCCACAGACAGTGATGTCCCTTCACTGTGCACGGGATCCCCGCTGTCACTAATCATGAAGGACAACCGCTCTCAAGCCAGTCAGGCTACGTGCAAGGTCCACATTCAAACAACAGGATATACCATCACAGCGCTAATCTCTTTCAACAATGCTGACTAGCCAAAAAAGCCTGAACAAAAGCATTCAGAAGCTATTACAGCTGTAATGCCAGTAAGAAACAAAACAAATTAAAACACATATCTCAGCTAATGATGGAGTCACAGAACTTTAAGAGAAAACAAGGCGTTATGACCTGCATTACATTCACACAGGCTCCACTGGGACAGCCAGGGTGATAATCAGCTTCACCATGATATTAAGTCCTCATCCAGCCTCTTCACTAATAAAAATAATGGCTGTTGTCAGCTTGCAACAAAGCAAAATTAATGACAGGCCACCAGCAAGGTGTACTCCAAGTATAAGCTCAGCAACATGTTGCAGACAGCAGCCTGTCCCTCCAGCTGCCACTGGACACAAGTGGCACCATCAAACCTGTGTGAGAGCGCCACTCCATCGCCAAGGCTAGGAGATGGTCCCCAGCCAGAGAACACATGCTGTGAAAAACATGGCAACAAAGCTCGGGGTGGGCGGAGGAGAAAACTAAACAAGCAACACAAACTGATGCATTTCTCTTGACATGCCTGCTGCGTACCAAACTCAATAAATAGATTAAAATACTTTTGCCTGCACAGTGATCATGAGAAAAAGCAAATATACTCTTAGCAGCTAAATATTCCAGCTCATATTTCACATGAGTACACTGGCAGTGATGGCAAAATGAGCTTGTTGACATTGCAGGTGACTCTTGATTATGTCTGGGATGCAACAGGGTGACAGAGGAAGAAAACGTCCCAGGAAGGCAGATGAGCGTGCAGGATTTGCACCACAGCAGCGCGCACAAGAGCGAGGAGCTTTGTTGCGTTGGACACACACGTTCATTTCATGGATTTCAAAGTCCTCTGGAGGCTTTGAAGTTGCTACCAGGGCTCACCAGTAAATGAGACATTGCCAAGCAACATGAATAAAGCAAGAATAATTTGATCTAGGCTTAGATAATCAACGACATGTTTATTACATAAGACACTATATAAATAAATCAGCAGACAGTGGGTGAGCTTACTGTACCGTGCTAAAGTGACTAAAGCAGGGCAACGTTCTTGCTCACTTCTTCAACTTAAAAATGCAGATTATTTTTCCTGATTTCTGCACATTCACAGCACTTTAAACACAGCACAGCTGTGTCAGATTGCCTAACTTCAGTATCTGCTTTACAATTTCAGTTGAGACCTGAAAAGTGCAATGGTCAACTCCACTAGATGTAATGAGTTCACCTGTCAAATGGAACCGTTTGGGTAAAACAAGCCAAATGTAAAGGCTGGAGGAGATCTCAGAAGAGCTTACGAACAAACAAAGGCTTGGTCAGTTTTAACTCTATCCAGACAGGAAAGCCCAAGAACGCCTAGACTGTGTCTAGGTAGCTTCAACATCATGAGTTTGCATGATGTTTAGCGCTGGCAGGGTGATGCTGCAGCTATGGTACAACAGAAAGGAGAACACACGACTGAAGTCCTGATTGTGTTAACAAAGTCAACTGATACACTTCCTATTTCAAAGAGAAGATTCTGCCAAAAGCGTTGAGAAGCCCTCTTTATTTGGTCTATCCATAGAAAGGTCCAGAGACAATTCAGTCTGCGCCTGTCAGAGCAGGGAATTTCCGACAATTTCTGCCATGCAGTCAGCCCCAGGGCAGAAGGGAGGACGGTGCTGAACGTGCAGCCTCATCCCGTGTTCATCACGTTGTGTCAGACGCAGAGCACAGCAGCAGAAAATACCAAGTTACTGCATGTAGGCTGCCCCTCTTCCCATCTGCAGCACACGCTCATCTATGTGTCCAACATACGCAACACAAACGCCAGCATTTTCCAAGTCACGCTGTATCTTGACAAGGCACTAAAACATTTTTCAGAAAGAAACCCACACTCAGAAATACTGTATCATCAGATGGGTTTCTTGCTCTTCAGTTGAGACATAGCTCTGTCCCTAAGTCAATACCACCCTGTACCTCCTCCATTTAACTCTCCCTCACCCATGGTAAAGGAGCTTCTGCTTCCACAACAACTCAAGGCCAGAGAGACAGATCTTCAGGAATCAGACAGCAAACCATACAGCCTAAAATTAATTAGTGTACCTTGAAACTCACTGCAAAATCAACGCAGACCACAGACCTGCACTGCTGCTTCCTAAGTCAGCATCAATAATTTGTGCAAGCGGCGGTTTCATAACTGCCTCTGATATAACCCAGCAGGGTTTTCCCTTCCAAAGAAAACACAGTGTTAGTAACATTCATTTACCAAAGAGCAAACACCATACTCTTCTTCTTGTTGGGTGCTTATAGATGAGAAATACTCCAGCTCCCACCTGCCTTCAGGATTTCCAGAAGCTGTGCTCCCAAGTGGCTATTTGGATGTAGAGGAGGCAGATGCACTCCTAGGAAGATGGCAATGAACTCCCACCCCTCTGCTGGAAGTGGGAAAACAGAGACAGCTAGGCTGAGGCTGCTGGTCAGGTTGGACATCACCTGATGTCTGCAGTTTGCGTATCACAGGATTTCGGTTTGGGAGGAGGTTTGGTAGACTGAGACCCCCAAAGTTAATCACAAAATTCCCCTCTGCAGGAAGAAGCTCTGCCTGAGCACTGCTACAGACAAAGAAAAACCATATGACAAGCAAGCTAAGGATGTGCCCCGCAGCTCTGTTAACCAGAGCATCCCAACATCAGCCTGAGTGGCACTGAACAAATATAACCTCCTAGGAGACAGGGGGAAAAATTACATTGCTTTACAGCTCTGCATACTCCATAGGAAAATACTGTTTTTCACAATGCTTCCTGGATGCAGGCAATGGCTTGGAACAAACAGCTGTTAAAATCAGCTTGGTTTTTCTGTCTGGTGCATCACACTTCAAAACTTCAGATTTCTGCTGGAGAAACACACAGCCAGTGACCCTGACATAACACACAACACTTTCTTGCTTTGCAGACACTACAAGATGGCACATGGGCCAGCAGACATGACAGTGAAAACCACCCTCAGTGTACAGCCTGAGTCCTCACCCCTGGAAGCACCGAGTATTTCAGAAACACAAGCACTGTCACTCATGCTGTATCCAGCAACCCAGTGCACCTCACCCCAGGCCCATGTCTAGTCCCTCTGGACATGATGTTCAGCCCCCAGTTTGCTCCTGCCCCTCTGTCCCAGGCGGGCAGTGGGCTGCATCAGGTGCCCCAGACACATTTCCACCCCAGCCACCCGGCCCTGGAGGCCCTGCAGCTGATTTCCTGGGACATTTGCAAATCTGTCCAAACCAACAGATGTAAACTTACTTGAGGACATCCCACTCTCTCAATACACTAATTAACAGTAACAACGTTTTTTATTCATAACAACTGATTTTGATAACCAACTACTGAAGATTTTTTTTTTCCCAGAAAACTGCACCTACATGGCAATGACTGACCTGCACCGCAGTCAGAGACACCTGTATGTGCTCCTTTTGAACCCTTGTCCCTGTCACCAGAAACCCAGGGAATCATGCCTATAACAATGCCCACCGGTGGATAAATCAACAGGCTGCATGTGATAATATAGACAAGAATCTCCTCCTCATCGTAACACTTAACAATGATGTATAACATTAAATCATTCCTTTTGTTCTCGGGGATTTTATACCCTGCCAATGCTTGCAGCTGTAAGCATGTTTATTGCCTCTTCTTTATCACTGCAATTCATTTATCTGCTCATTTATCTCCTTTATTATTTTCTTTTAAATAAACCTTTCTATTCCCAGCCACTTTCATTAATCTATTTTGATTCCTTCCTGTTTTTAAACATCTGTCCTGCACTGAGGAGTCCAGAAATGCAAACTGTGTTCCAGATGAGGTCACCAGGCATACAAAAGATATTAATGTCTGTAAACATGGTACTGAGAACATCTTAATTGTGTCAGATGCATTACTAATATTAAAAGCAAATATAAAAATAACCTCATATTGAAACCTAAAATCTTTGCTTATACTTCCCATCAGAAATCTTGACTTGGACAATCTGGCACAGAAAAATACCTTCCAATACCTCTCTGAGAAAAAAATAAAGATTATGTCCTGGCAGGGCATCAATCCATCTTCTCGAGTTTGTATTTTTCTAACTTTTCAGTGGTTCTTCAAATACAAAGGCGGGGGGGTGGGGGGGGGGTGGGGATGGTTACCAGATGAAGTTTTTTCAGGACACCTGGTTCACCGCCAGCATCTCTGGAGCACACGTGCTCCTCTTCCTCGGTCTGTCCTTACCTCCGGCTCATCCCAGAGCCGCGAGAATCCAGGGAAAATGGTACTGTGATTCTACCCGGGACAGAGACCCCAAAGCCTCCCTGAGCCCCCCACTAGTGTTTAAGCACCAGAATCGTGGCGGTGGCGGCTCTGCCCGCCCGCCCCCAGCCCCCGCGCCCCGCCGGACTCACCGTCAGGCTGCTCTCCTTGCTCTGCCGCCGCGGCGCCGCCGGGGATCCCGGGGCCTGTGGAGACAAGCGGGGCGCAGCGTCACGGCCGCTCTCGGAGCCCAGCATGGCGGGCGCGGGCCGGCGCTAGGCAGACCCCATGGCGCGGCTCGGCTCAGCTTGGTTTAGCGCGGCTCGGCTTAGCGCGGCTCGGCTCGGCTCGGCTCGGCTCGCGGGGGAGCTGCGGGCGGCGCCGCTGCCCGCCAGGGCCGCCTCCCCTCGCCGCCGACAGCCCGCGCGGCCAATGGCGGGCCGGGCCGGGCTCCAGCCGGGCTCAGGGCGGGCCGCCGGCCCCCGCCCGCCGGCCGAGCGCTTGGGGTGGCAGCGGCCCGGCGCTCCGCCCCCCGCCTCCGCCGCGCCGGGCGGTGAGGGGTGGCCGGGGCTGAGCCGCGCGGCTGGGGAGGTGCGGCCCGGCCCCGCCGCCCGGGGCAGCTGATCCGCAGCGTGCGGGCTCGGTCTCGGCAGCGGCCGGCGGTGCCGCGGGCTCCGCTCCCCGCGTCCCCCTGCCCTGGGGGCAGCGCCCACGGCCCGGCCCGGCGCTGCTCTCGGGCCACAACCCCAGGGCCGAGGCGCAGCTGAAGGCGCGGCCGCGGGCAGTTTCAGCCGGGGCTGCCCCGGGCCGCCGGCCAGCGCGGCCGGGCTGCTGCTCCCTTCGCGGCAGCGGTGACGGCCTGGCCAGGAGCATCGCGCTGCTCTCTAGGAAGCCGTAAACAAGGCCTGGCCCTGTGCCCAGCACAGCACAGCTCCCCCTTGTTCTCCGTCGTGGCTTTTTCCCCCTTGACCTGTTTCCAAGAAATGTGGCTCAGCTCGCCCGAGGGATTTTGCCAGCATTTGTTTGCACGATGGCTGCTACCCAGGGCTCAGAAAGCATCCTGGAGAATGTCTGGCAGCCGGTCCGCAGCGGGAGACAGCCCGTGCCAGGATCAGACAAGGAGGCAGTCAGGGCAAAGCAGCTCGGGATGGCCCCAGCCAGGCAAGCAGGAGAGGGACTGACAAAGCGTATGAGAGTTTGGGGATGTAGAGAACAGCTTCTTGCAACCAACAGTTCATAGTCAGATGTTCTCCTTACTAAGGACTCTCCTGAAAAAGCAGCCAGAGCTCCCAGGAAAAGCAGGCTCCCAAGCGGGCGTGGACACAGGCTGCGCTTAGAATTAATAGCACCAGCAGCTAGTTACAGATTCAGAACTAGTTACAGGTTCAAAGCAAGAATGAAGCCAGGACTTCAATTTGGAAAAACCTGTAATAAAGGAGCAATGCAAAGGAAGTATCATGGAGGCTGCTGCGTTGAATGAGAAAAGTTATGAAAGGGATTTTTGTCAGTCTGATGGCTGAGTCAGCTGAGCAAACCAGTGAGTGTGACAATGGACTCCCCATGTATCTCGGATGTGAATGTGACCAAAAAGGTGGCTGTAAACTTGAGTCAGCCTCAGCACTGTAAAAATGGATAGCGGAAAAAGTTCTTACAAAGGAGGTTCTGGGGAGTCAGTTAATCTGACTTGTGTACCAAGCCAACTGCACAAACGTTGTGAATCAGATACCTTGAGAAATGAAATACTTTGCACAAGGATTAACATAGCTTTTTTAAAAGGAAGTCACAGCCTGCAAGTTTATTCGGGTTCTCTGAGGGAGTCACAGCAGACGTGTGGACAGGGGTGTCTGGTAATACACTACACCAATTTCTAAAATGCTTTTGACCTAGTTTAGGTGCCCACATGCTCTGCCTCCAGCCTGTGCAACTGCTCAGAGGAGAAGCAGCATGGGCAGTTAAGTGCAAGATGGTTGATGTGGAAGGAACGGGGAGTCCGAAGTGCTGGACTGTGTCATGGGAGATGCCATAAATCCACTGGTGGGGAAGCAAAACCAGAAATGCTGACTTAGCTGAAACAACACACACGAGGGCAAAGCTGAAGGCCACTACCTAGAAGGCAGTGGGTGAGAAAGTGGGTTGAGGCGAAGAAGAACAGTTGGCAGATAACACAAAACTGAGACCAAGAAATAGGGAACATCAGAGGGACACTGAGAGCAACAGGCAGCCCTGGTCATCATTGTAGCAGCACACAAATCAGACAGACATTTCACTGGGAGTATTTAAGGAGTTGCACTGCAGAAGTACCTACAAATTAATATAGAAATGAAACAGAGAACTCAGGTCCGGTACCATCGGGGTAAAACGTCAACAGGCAGGGAAACACAAGTGTTGCTGTTTTGGCAGGGAGCGAAGAGTTTCATGGGAGGAGCTGGAAGAGGGCCCTGCGCTGCGTCTGCAGACTTGCGGGGAAGACTCTCCCAGGGACATGAACTGGTGCAAGAAACAGTGCAGGGTTATTTATTGAAAATTTGCACAAACAGGCAGGGGAGACCGGCTGTCCACGGGTCAGCGTCTTGAACACTAGCCTGGGGTGATGAGATGGGTGAGGCACAGGCTATGTAAGGCACAGAGGAGTGCCTGTAAAAGGACATGCAGGAATAGATGAAGTAATTGAGAAAAAAGCTTCAGACAAATTCTTTGTGAATACTGTCTTTGGGAGGGAAAGCTGGAGCTGCAAGGAAATACAATGAGATACAGACATGGGCAGATGTGGAAGTCTAGAGAGAGGACTGTGCTGGAGACAGGCCCAGGCTTCAGGCTGTAGTGACAGGAAAATTTGTAGGGTTGTTAATAGTGACTGAAGTGTCCTGGTGGATTTTTCAGAAATGAGTGATAGCACAAAAAAATCCAAAGTATCTTGGCATTTTGTGCTGTTTTACAAGTTGGACACAAAGACTAACTATTATGGATGCAACAAATCTGTCTGATCTGACAATTTCTAAAAGAAAATGCCTCTTGAGCTCCTGCTCTGTACGGATTCCTAAACAACTTAAGTGAAGACCCATTTATTCTTGGATATCACCGTTTGCCTTTTTCCCCAAAACTTACCTGGGGGTCCCCACTGGCTTTTCGGAGGCTCATATGACCAGAGTCAAGCTGGTGTACTGGGGTCCCAGAGATGTGGTAGCCATTCACTGTTAAGAACAGATGGAGAGTTAGGAGGCTTCCTGCTGGTAGAAAATGAATAGTTACACATTTTAAAAACTGATCGCATAATTGAATATACAGATATAAATCACAGAGTCACCAGTGTTCCTTGCCTCCAGCCTAAGAAACTATGGATGCTTCTCCCCATCCCAAGAGGCCAGCAGTGTGACATGTTAGCTCCAACCCAGAAAGACCCCAGAACCAGACTCTACAGAAGCTTGGCTGATGGGCCCACTCCGCCCTCGGGATCCTGCAGCAGGGTCTTGTCCAGAGTTACGACAGGAGTTACTGGGTTGGAAAGAGCCAAGAAAAAGAGACCCCCAAACTCAAAACAGTTCCCATAGCACTGTTTGGTAAAACTATGTGTTTGAAGAAGTACGGTATGTTGTATTGGGTTTGTGTGGCAAGGTTTTAGTAGTGGGGGGGGCTACAAGGGTGGCTTCTGTGAGAAGCTGCTAGAAGCTTCCCATGTCTGACAGAGCCAACACCAGCCGGCTCCAAAACAGAACTGCCGCTGGCCAAGGTCGAGCCCATCAGCGATGGTGGTAGCACCTCTAGGATAACATATTTAAGAAGGGGGAAGAAAACCCTGCACAATAGAAACTCCAACTGGAGAGAGGAGTGAGAATATGTAAGAGAAACCACTCTGCAGGCCCCAAGGTCAGCGAAGGAGGAGGGGCAGGAGGTGCTCCGGCCTGGAGCAGAGGTTCCCCTGCAGCCCGTGGGGCAGCCCATGGGGAGGCAGCTGTGCCCTGCACCCAGGGAGGGTAACGGGGGAGCAGATCTCCACCTGCAGCCTGGGGAGGAACCCACAGCAGAGCAGGGGGATGCCCGAAGGAGGCTGCGACCCCATGGGAAGCCCATGCCATGGAGAGAGAAGACCACACTGGAGCAGGTTTGCTGGCAGGACTTGTGACCCTGTGGGGGACCCACACTGGAACAGTTCACGAAGAACTGTGGCCTGTGAGAAGGACAAATGTTGGAGAAGACCCCATGCTGGAATAGGGGAAGAGAGTGAGGAGTCCCCTAGGAGGAAGGAGCGGCGGAGGCAACGTGTGATTAACTGATCACAGTCCCCATTCCCCATCCCCCTGTACAGCTCGGGGGGCGAGGTAGAGAAAATCAGGAGTGAAGTTGAGCCTAGGAAGAACAGAGGGGTGGGGTGAAGGTGTTTTCAGATTTGGGTTTTATTTCTCATTATCCTACTCCAATTTGGTTGGTAATTAATTAAATTAATTTTCCCGAGTTGAGTCTGCTTTGCGTGTGATGGTAATTGCTGAGTGATCTCCCTGTCCTTATCTCAACCCATGAGCCTTTTGTCATATTTTCCTCCCCCTGTCCAGCTGAGAAGAGGAAGCGATAGAGTGACTTTGGTGGGCACCTGGTGTCCAGCCAGGGTCAATCCACCACATATGTAGAAAGCACTGGTTTAATGGAGATGGGCTTTGGGCTTTTCATGTCAAGATAGCGAGCCTTGTAAGATATTTACGATTCATGTATACAGCTGTAGGTTGTTTTATTTTTGGAATACACTGAGCAAAGAATAATGCTCAAAGTAGGGTTAAAACAAGATACACAACTACATTATAAATCCTTTGGTCACAACAAAATGCGCAACCTTCAAGCATACTTCCCACTCAGCTCTGCTGATAAAGAAGGGCATTAGTTCGAAAAAATTCTACAAAAAAAATCCTCTAGACTGCAGGATTTAGTTAGATGGCAACAATGGCCTTTTCATTTAACACTTTTTATTCTAGAGTAATTTTTGCTCTGCTTTGTCTTTCTGCAGTACTCAAAGCTTTCCAGTACAGTTATACAGCTGATTCTCCATTACTTGATTCACTGCAACTTCAAGTCAGGACAGGGGTGAAGTGGTCAACTCTGTAACTAACACATGCCAAACACTTCACTGTGCACATGTGCTCCACATGGAAGAGCTACAGCCAGCCCACATTCCTTTGCAGCTTTTTGCTTCCCCTGCCCCATCAGAAAGCAGGGCTGGGAAGGGCAGCCTGTCCTTCCCTCCCAGAGCTGGCCGCCCCGCTGGCTCGCTGGGCCATCATCTGCCTCTGCGCTCCCAGGAAGGAGCCATCTCAGCTCTGAGCAGATACTGCAGAAAACCGGCCAGAAGATGCATCGGTAGGGAAACAACAGGCAAGAAGATGTATCAGAAGGGAAAGCCCCACCATGTTTACTCTGCTACACTCCCATGACCGTGTCTGTTAAGTCCCAGGTAATCACAACATTTTCCTTTGCTCTGCTGAGTGGTAGAGAAGCAGATTCACCCATGCAGTGGTAAGGCACAGCATCAAACAGTACCTGCAGAACTCTTCTGTGACACAGGGCTCTTTGGAGTCCCGGGCACACTGCTTGGCCGCTCCCAGGTCGTTTCTGTTGAAGGGAAACATCAGTGTAAGTGATGGGGGCCTTGCACACACACCAGTTACCTCTATTACACACATACAAATGGTCTGAGCCTCAGTGTTCTAAGAACTTGGTTCTCACCCTATAAGGAAGGTGCCTGCACCTCACTGCACTTCCCATCTCCTCTCATCTCTTTCTGCTCCCTTGGCAACCAGCTGGGATGGGTGGAAACGGAGCAGACTGGGAGCTGCCTCACTGGTTCTTCCAGTCCAGGGCTGTGCTCCCAGGGCCTTGCTTGGCCAGAAAACAGAGATACAGCTGTTTGGTATCATCATCAGCTTGGTATCAACATCAGCTCAAACACTGCCTGTCCACTGCTGCCGTGATTGAGCAGACAGCCCCTCCAGGTGCAGTTAAGCCCAGCCCAGGGTCCTTTCTGGAGCCCACTGTGGGCAGAGATCTGCCCTGCCACAGCAGCAGCAGCACAGCCACTCCCGGCCCCTTGCCCTGGGAACAAGGACCAGGCGGTGGCAGTGCCTTTGCCCCTGCTCTGTGTGAAAGGCAGCTGTGAATGACTCAGAGATGTGGTTTCAGTGACATATACACAGACCATAGCAGTTTTTTCCTTTAAAAAAGCTATTTCCCTGACAAATTTCCTTTTTTCCACTCAGATCCTTTAGCAGCTGGGATATGCAAATGCACGTCACACCAGTTTGATACTCAGAAGACTGCTGCTGCTTTTCCCCTCAGTTTCCGCTGTAGTTTAGCCATTCTGCTCATTTTCTCAACAAATGGAAATTTTTTTTTGACCACATGCTAAACACAGAAGATTTAATTGCAAAACTTGTAAAAGTTGCAAACAGCAGACAGTGGAGTTAGAAGAGCGACTTCTGCAGAAGTCTAGCTGAAAGCCCAAGCCACCATTCTTTTTGAATAAACATACTGGTACCAAAGCAAATAAATAATACTGACTGACTGCCAGTATCAAATGTGAAAATACACAAGTCAGTGTAATCAAGTCAAAGGATTACTTTGGCCACTTTGTTTGAAACTGTCATTCCCCAAATCCCATCCAACAGTCATCTAATCCTGCTAAAGCCTGAAATCTTGCATCTCTCAGTATTCTGGATGAATATGGTCAAGTGGTAATGGAGCAGGAGAGGCTGAGAGAGCCTGTGGGTGTAATGCTTTAGGGCTGGCAGTCAGCACTTCCATCAGGGCACAAAAGGCCTCCTGTCCTTGGTGTGTGCTTATCTGAGCAACAAACAGGATGCTAACATGCTTTAAGAACCATAAAAGGCCTGTCAGGCAAAGAAGGGAGCACTGTTTTATCTGTCTTTATATCATTCATGCACATATATACACATACAGATGTCCTCAAGGGTTGCGTTCGGTTCCTTATTACAGGAAAGGACTCAGGAATACGGATCCCAAATGGGGGAAGGTGCCATCCCCCAAACCTATAATGCCCAAATCCTTGAGACACGTCATGCTTCCCCTTCTCTCCCCTTCTCCCCAAGTCACAGCACGGTTTTGCTTGCAAAGAAAACCACTTTGAGCTTCCTTTCCTTGCAAGTGCAAAATCTGGTGGACTTAGAAGCTTGATGAATCATGGGGAAATATTTAAATTTTACTTGTCTTTTTGTGAATTGGGTTAATAAATTCCATGCTAGGTCAATAAGGAAAAACTGGAATGTGTTGTAACTAAACAGAAGGAAAATCAAATGCTAAGAGTTGTCTTTTATGAGTCAGCTTGTCTTGGCTTAAAATACAGAAGTGCATGGTTAAATAAAGACAAATTCTAATTTACATTTATTGTAATGCAAAGGTAAACAATAGAATATGCTACCCACGCTTCTGGTAACTTTTTTTTCTAATGTAAATTGGTGATTAATGAATAATATAAGTGAATTGACTTGAAGACAAGTGGTTTGAAGAATGGCTTTTGGAGATCTGTGTGGAGGGGTTGTGATGTCCGCTCGTGCTGTGCCCAAGCGCAATCAGTGGGGTAACATGTTTTTGTCAGAACTGACTTTGACATTAGCAGTAAAACCAGTTACCTTCATATTTGGCTTGGGTTTTTTTATGCAAGCGATCTGTCTACAGTTTTTTTGCATTTTTGAGACTGTACAGAAGAATGTACCTAAAAACCTAACATACATTTGAAATGTAATGAATCAGTTAAAATTACCAGCTGCTTCTTGTAACTGCTCTCTACTTCGCCTGCTAGATGCTGTGGAGCTGATGTGAAGTGACTAATTCTTCCCCTCTGCCATACAGAATGCCCAGATACATAACATGAGGGCAGAAAATTTTATACATGAAAGAACAGTGCCCAGTGGTTAGCATACTTGTGGATACAATCCAAAACAGTGTCTTGACAAATTTTCTAAAATAAAGTGATTGTGGAGTTATGCACATTGAAAAATAAATCTAAAAATGCATAAAATAGAAATAACATCTTTTATTGGGTAGAAAATAAAAAGAACAAGACTGGTTTTAACCCCATTTATTTTGAGTGTTAGGAGAAAAAAAAAAAAAATCTAATTCTGTGCACAGAGTAACAGAGGGATTATTCTGGCAGTCCAAGCAGGGATAGGAACTAACCTCGATGAGGACTACACTGCTGTAATGCCATCTACTGGAAGCAACTAAATTTACCAAGATAATACTGTAACATTACAAATTTCTCTGCAGCTTAGTCGTGATTAGAAGTGAATGGGGGTGTGGTGGGTGATTTTTTCCCACAACTGCACAGAAGAGGCTTGGTGAGAGATAACACCTGTTTGATATAGCCAAGCCAGAGTCTCATCTTGGAGTACCAATTGCAGCCTTTGATCCTGATGCTTGGAAAATCTGAAGGCTACTTGTAACCCTGCGGTAAAACAACGATCACTGCTATTAGGAATAGATTCAGTATCGGGCAAGATTTTATACCCCATCCAATTTTCCAGAGACGGTGTTGGAGTCAAGCTAAAACCTCTCTGTGAGAATGTAATTTAGCACTGGTAGACCAACACTGACAAGTGCTGTCCTCCCTTATCAGCCACATGTTAATTATTCGATTTAGCCAATGAGGGGAAGGAATAATCAGTAGTCTCCTTGTCACTCTCTGGACTGCGAAGGGGGCCTGTGAACAGAAAGAAGGCCTGCAGCCCTGGGAGATACCTGGACATTAGTTACTGAACAGCAAGGCCAACTTGTTCAAACTGAAATGATGTAGTGAGAGGAAAAACAGTTACAAGCTGTATGTGCCAACAGAACCAAAGAGGGTTTCCACAGATGTGGTTAAACATTTCCTCCCAAAGGAAAGTGGAAACCTGTGGTGTTTAGGGGAAGAAAGTTCACTTTGCATCTGTTTGGCAGAATGAGAAATGACATGACGTGTCAGGCCTTCAGAGAGCCACACACTCTGGGACGTCATGTTAGTCAAGAAACACAGCTTCGAGGAGGTCCTGATGCAGACGATTTTTGTGATTGAAGTGTAGCAGCTGAAGAAGGGATTTCGTGTCTCTTCATGAATCTGGTAGCGCTCTGAGGTCAAAACAGCTGCTTTCCAGTCTGAACATACAACATCAGCTAAACAGCAGGGCTTTAAGGTCTAGCATAACCCCTCCTGAGTGTGCTTATATTGCTTTCAGGAATGGATTTAGCACCTCTGCACGGTACCATGTCTAGTGCTATTTTAGTAGCTAAATGCTCCATAGTTTCATTGGCCAAACTACGAGAATGGGGCAAAGCCAGAGGACCTCTGGGCTTGTTTACTGTGCAGAAACTTTCCCTGGTCTTAAGGATCTGTAGCAGCTACAATGTGTCACCCCATTACTGGTGCTATCTCACATCTTTATAAATAGGTCTAGAGTTTGTTTTGGTTTTAACAGCAATAAATTTGTAATGCTGAGCAGCTCCAAAGCCAGTTTCTGCCCTGAATAACGTGAAGCTGTGCAGGCTGCACAGGTCACTCTTACAGGGATGAAGAACAGCAACAGAACATGTTCCTCCTCAATGCCACACAAAGAAACCCACAAGCTTCTCCCAAACTGTTCCTGAAAACATGCAGAACTAGAAGTAGTATTTGCAGTCCCCACAGTCTTACTTCATCTTTTCTGGTTTCACTTTGCTCTTGCCAATGGCATGTAGGAATCACCCATATGTGCAGACAGTTTGCAAACCTTCCAGCCTTCCTTTGCAGCTCCATTACATCTCCATAGGCTTTCAGCAAGGCTTGAAGCCTGTGCAGTGATCCCCAAAGTGCAAAGATTGGTTGGACCTGTGAGTGGAAGGGACTGCAAACAGCCCTGCTTTGGAAACAGGTTTCTCTTAACAGCACACTACTGCACTCCCCAGTCCAAACCTCCAGGCTGCTGGAAGCCACCATGCTCCAGCTGGTTTTGCTGGAAGCAAACCTCAGCTTGCCAGCCGGAAACAAAGTGCTGTCAGTGCTCTTGCACCTTATCTCCCTTTTCTAAGATCTTCCCCACATTTCTGATGAATCAGAAAGGGTTTCATGGCACTTCACTTCTTGATATGTGGGAGAAAACAGCCCAAAGGAAAGGCAGGGGGAGTGTGTGGGTTTGTGCATGTAAGGAGGGGAAATCACTTGCAATGCCCTGAGACTGGAGTGAACCATTCAAAACTTTAGAAGCAGAAGGAGTGGGTGAATGACAGTACAATGAAAATGTTTTCCTCCTATTCCGTAGAGGATGTGTAGCACAAGGAGATTTTGTTTCATTGGAATGAGGAGGTCTGACAGAACTGACTCCAGGCCAAGAAGAACTGTCCTGGCGCTCCCCTCCTGACATCCTACAGGCCAGAGTCTGAGGACTCTCCTGATTCAGGCAGAGCAGCTCTTTTGTCTTTATGCTCCAACATTTTGGTCCAGTGAGCCCTGTAGTACCGACCCTGATATGGGTCACCTATAGCAACATCAGCTCAAAAGGCCCAAATAACCAGCCCATGCACAAGCCTCTGAACTGCAACATGGTCCTTCCTCTACAGTGTCCTCACACTGCATTGCGAGGTCACACTCCTCCATGAGCCTTCCAGGGCCCTGACCTTTACTTCCACCCTCATACCTAATGAGAAGAGACAAGAAAAGCAGGCAGAAGTGACAGATGCAAATCTCTTTGCAGCTGCATGAAACATGAGATTCAATCTCGCAAGTGCTGAAAGCAGAGCACCACGTAGTGCATGAGCTAGTTCAGCAGGAGTTGCAGTGTCAGAACTGCAATCCAGCTCCAACCCACAGGCAGTTCAGTGAAAAAGAGACTGAGGCTGCCACACAGCTTTTATCCTCAGTCCCAAAACAGCACCATGGAGACAGGCACCATCCAATAGTTCTTGAAATCTTCTGTCCATGTGTTGAGGGTAGAGGTGCTTGTCACTACCACATCAGGATGGGAAAAGCTGCTGACAGATGTCCTGACTTATCTTTCAAAATGAGCACTGGGACCCGGACCATGCACCTCCTTTTGCAAACACCGTGCAACGAAAGCGAGCCCTTCATCGCAGGCTTAGTAGTGATAATAATGCTATTTCCAGCACTTTCTGAGACACACTTCGTTTTTTCTAGGTTTTAGGCCACTTCACCAGGGCAGGGTTTCTATACCACCCTTTAGCTAGGGCATCCTGTATCAGAGGGAAACTGTCACTAAAAAATTTTACCTGTATGAGAAAAAACATGTAATAAAAATGCTTGACATCTCTTAGGTGTCTCCACAGATGACTTACTATTTCAGCTGCAGTTCATAAGTTTAGTTGGAGTAGGTGTTGACCGTAGCTGGTGAGATATGAAAGAAAAACCTCAACCCACAGACTAAATGCTTCCAAGATCCTTAACTGACTCAGAGAGATGGAAAAATATTAGGCAGAGGAAGTACTAGAGTAGGTCATGGTTATATTCCTTCCATCCACTGATCTCTCATTTCAGGTCTAGCAAGTACTTCAGAACAGACAAGAATTGTCTGCAAGTGGTGAGCTTCCTCACTGCTTGCCAGCATTGCAGTACTGATTGTCTTCAAGGAGAGAGACCCTCTAATGCATCTGGCTTTGTTGAGCCCCAGGCTGACACATGAACCCTGGCTCTCAGGGACACCACAAGGTGTGCTGGGCAGGAGCCCCAGGAACATGCCAGTCTAGCTGAACTACTGGGTCATCTCTCTCAAAGAATGGCATGCTTTCAGCTCACTTTGAGGTTGTGTACTAACCAAGCAAAGATAAAATAAGTCTTGTTTGTTCTCGATAATAAAGAGTTCAAGATTTGTTAAAGGTTGGAAGTAAAGTTACAAAATGACCAACTGTTATTAATAGCCTTAGTGCCACCCTTACCCAGATTCATTCCAGGCTGTGCCTGGGCTACCACAATAGATCTCATATGCATTTCCTCTGGAGAACTGGCCACTCTCTGTATCCACCCAGCTCCATCAGTGAAAATGCAGATATTGCTGTGTGATCGCGGGGTAGAAAATTCTCCTACTTAGCCTGTAAGTCTCCTACTCAGACCCAGCGAAATGCAGCATTATTAAAATTGCTTTCATATTCTTGATTAAGCTCTAGCTTACGACGGTGCAGTAGGGAGGTTTCCTTTGCACCTGGTGCTTCTTAATTTAATCCTTTTTATGTGCTTGCAACGCCTAAAAATTATGTGTCTTAGGAAAGGTTAGTTGAGCTTGTGACATACTAATGTTACAGTGCTCTCAGCTCTGGCATTGCATAGAAGCTGTGAGACATAAATGTATGAATAAGGTATTTTAGGATGGAGGACCTCAAAACACACAGAAGTCCCTTCAAGTTTCCGTGGGTATTTTCTGACCCAGTGAGTGTCCTAATTAAAAGGTGTCGCCATACAAGATGACCACAACCACTGTTACCATCTCTTATCTGCACATGTTGTGCCAGGCACTGTTCATGACAACAGCCTATGGACAAGGCACAAGGAGGATGAAGACTGGTGGCGTTTCCAGCTGTGGATTCCAATGAATCCATGTCAGCACTTAACCACTCAGACAGGGATGTTTTAGTAGATACTGGTTTGGTGCCCTGGGAAATTTACTTGCAAGACAAAGACAGCGCCACAATGGATGGAAAAAACCCAGCTGCTCACTAGCCACAGGCTGTTTAAGGTCCCTAAGCACTAGGTTTGGGAGGGAAATGCAATGCGTTTATGGTACGGAGTTTTCAGCTATTGTTTGGGCGCTGACTAGAAAAGCACAATCTGTTGTTTCTGCTCTTCCTGGGGTCAGTAGACAGGCTGCAGGTTGCAGTGGCTGCACAGCTGGATCAGAGCTTGGAGTTAGGAACTTCAGTGGAAAAAAGGTGAAGGGTAAAGCAAGATAAACAGGAAAGGGTACCCAGGAGGACAGACACAGAAAAGCTGGCTGGTAGTACCAGGAGGATACTAAATAATACTTTTTTTTTCAGGCAGATCAAGAAAATTTTCCTAAAACTCTTAAGTGCTGGACTTGAGAATTCTTTCAAGGAAATGACCGCTTGCAGCTACACATTTCAGGACTCCCTGAAAGTCCATGCCCCAGAACTTGCTGTTGCAGGTGGTATTTTACTAATGATATTTGTGACTATAAGACTATATGGACCTTAATTAGGATCAAGATAACGTGAAAGCAGAATTCCTGCTTTCCAGGAGACAGAAAGCTGTTTAGTAAATGGGAAGGACATAACACCACAGACAAGAAAAGCCTGAAAATAAGGACACACTGTGTAAGGCTGACCTCAGCTGAGAATGCAAGATGGCAGCAAGCCACACGCACACTTGTATCATAAGTATCTAAGTCATCTTTAATGTGATGGACAAGGTAGCTGGAGTGCTATTGTTTGACTAATGCAAGAGGTATTACAGCTGCAGCACATCAGAGAATTTCTTCAGCATAATCAAATATTTTCCTGCTGAATCTCCCACCCACGCACAGTTGTAAACCACTCCCAAAGACACTGAGCAACTGTATGGTTAACCACATAGTGGCTGTGCATTCTGGGCACATGGTACTTTCGAACTCGCCATGGCAGTCTGATCCTAGGGCTCCCCTTCCAGAAAACACAGCAAGGCCACCCCCACCGAGCAGCCTGGAAACTTTTCCATGCTCTCCTACAGTCCAGGTTATGTGCAGTATCATCTGCTCCGCCGGCACTATTCAGTCAATGGCTTACAAGAGTCACATCTGAAAAGAGGATTAACAGGATGTCAAAGTGGGGGAGATTGCTCACCCCAGTTTTCTTAAAGATGGATAAGTATTGTCCATGCACAGAAGATGGTTTTAAGAGGCTATGTGAAGCACAAAATTCTTTACACCTTTCAGACACTGGATAGCATCTCCACTCTCCCGCCCTGACTGCTTCTCACCTTCTCCGCCCCTCCATTTACCCGTCCTACCCTATGTCTTTACATCCTTCCCCATCACTTGTGCCCACATTCATGTCTCCTCCCATTTGCAATCACAACACAGAACTACAATTATTATTGCTAAGAAAATGTCATACTAGGGAATTACTTCCGAAATACACATTTGTTTCAGATGATGCCAGTGTAGTCCTGGAAAAGGGGAGAGGCTCAGCCCTAGTAAGCTGCATGAAGTTGCCAGCAGTCCTGCCACTGCCTGAACTAAATATGAAGCATTGTAGAGAAATGTAGGCAGGAGAGAGCAGTGATGTTTCCCTTGCTTTGGGCTCTGAAAATGCCAGCTACAAGCCTGCTGCCAACCCCCAAAACACCAGCAAGTAAACAGTTATATCACAGGGACTGCCTGGTAGGAGATATCCAGGACAGAAATTATTTCACCTTAGCTGCACCTGTCTCCAAAAGACCCACAGGTTTTCCAGATGTATGCAGGGTTGAATGTAAATGTCAGCAGACAGAGTGTCTTCCTATTCAAAGTCTTCCCATCATCTCATATACACGAAAGGTTTTGAAAGCTTCACACACAGTGATTTTGCAACCCAGACCAGCCTGGGGACATTTCTTTCTTGAAATTCCAGCAGTACAACAGAGCTTCTCTTTGACTTGCTGCAGACTTGTACCTGTCTTGGGAAGGGAAGGGACAGGGACACGGCTGTACACAGCCAGGTACAGGCGAGCTCAGCTGAATGGTGAAATGCACACAGGCCCTGAGGGGCCAACAGAGGTCTGCAGCACTTCACATAAACACTTACTGGCTTTTCTTCAGTAAGACCACACAAAACAACCTCTCACCCAAGTCACAGAAAGAGTGTGCATAAAGCATTGGGATATTTATCAAGCTGGGACTTGAACCAGCTCACTTGAAATATGAAGGCTACAAGACAACTGGCAGTTTCTGGAGGCATTATTTCATGTTCCTCCAAACAGGTCAACACCAGAGCTGACCTGCGAGCCCAAGGAGAGTGCAGATGGACAGCTGGCCTCGAGGGATGGAACCCACCACTTTTTGCTGAGGTAAAACCAACAAAAAGGGCAGCACAGTTCTTGTGAGGAAGAAGTAACAAAAAGCCTGTGCTGATATTTTCTCTGAAGCAATTAAGGGCATTTGATGGGCATCCAGGTTGGTTCAGAAGAAGCATGGGAGCTGTGCACAAGGGTGTTTTACACTCTCTCCAGTCCTCCTACAATTTTTTCTCCCCTTGCCTGTAGACAGGACCCCTAAACTCATCCATCTTGGGATGTACAGGCCCCCTCCTCCCTCAGTCCATCAGCTGCCATCACCCCCAGCTGCCAACGCCCTCTGTCATCCCTGGGAAGCAGAAGCAGCCATCCCTACAGATACTTCTTGGCCACTGGGAAGGATCAGGCCAGAGAGGAGTGGCTTGCACACCATACTCTCTCCATCCAGAGTCACAAGCACCATTGCTACAGCCCAGACTTCTTCTGCAGGGCAGCAGGGGCTTCAGGAGATGGGGACAAGGGGTTTGGGCTGCTTACACACTTCAAACAGCCAACTCCTCTTCCCTTGGCACACACAGTGGGTGTTGGACAACACGGGCTGAGCACATGTCCTAGAGGGCTTGTGGTAGTGCAAGGTGCTGTGTGCCTGTGGGTAGTAACGCTGAGGCTGGAGAAACTGGGGAAGCATGGGCGTGGAGATAGCCAAACACTGTCTAGGAGGAGAGCTTAATGTCTAAAACTTGATGGGTCGAAAATGCAAAGCAGAGTGGTATTGTTCAAGGCCATAGGGACAGAGTGCTGAGGAACAGCCAATACTGCAGGTTTGGGAAGGACCTCCTCACCCTCAGAGTTACTTCTCAGAGGAATCACTGGTCTCCCATTCATTGCTCCAACAGCAGAAAAGTACTCCTGCTCCATCTGCTGAATCAAACCTGTGAGTACTGCACACATAAATGCAGTTTTATTCAGCTCAGATCTAGTAGTTTCTAGCATGTAGAAAAGCCTTCTGTGGGGCTTACAGCTCTGTAACACTGAGCTGCAGCTCTGGCCAGCTCTAAGCCATACGCTGTGGCTACCCTGAATGCAGCACCGTGTGCTCTGGGGAAGGGGTGCTCCTCCCTGAGACACCCCTGAAGCTGTGCTTTCAGAGCCTGCCTTTCCTTTCCACTGCCTTCCTGTTGGCACCCACATGGCCTCCTAGGTTTTTGTTAGTACTTGTGCAATGAAGGTATCTAAAGTATCTCTTTCCTCAACCATTGCTATGCCAGCAGGTCATATTTCTGATACTTCTTAAACCTGACAAGGCTTCCTGCCCCTGGATAAGTATTTTTGCCGTGTCTGATTTGCAGAGCTGTTGGCCTGGCTTTCCAGCTCCTGTCATTCAAGCAACCCCCAGGAGTACTGCAGCTTTTCAGACACTGAATCTCCCCCAAAGTGCTGTCCCTCTGAAGTGTGAGTACACATGCAGATGTGTGTTTGTGTGCATGTATGAACATGCCTGGATATTTGCAACAGCTGTAGGAACCAAGTGTAGAAATGGGGTGTGGCATTTTACAGATGTCCTGTTCATCCTACGCACCGTTGGGGAAGAAAGCCAGGGCGGATATTTTGGGTGCGAAGGGAGGTGTGCTCACCACATGACCGGATGGGAAGAGACTGTTTCATTGTGCAGCCCACTCTGTGCCTGTTGACACCGTCATGGCTGCATTCTGCATTCAGTCAGGGGCAGTAATCCCATGCATGGAACCTGAGGACATTTTTTAAATTCCCCTTCAGTTCTAGGCTGTAAGCTTAGGTCCCTGGTGAGATTCACTACAGCCTGATGTACCTGTCTGTGGAGTTGGTATTGTCACTGAAGCTCTCCTTAGAGTCAATGAAGAGAGACTAGCACCTACAGGGTGTAGCTCACGTTAGCTATTTTAGACACCTACATCAGGAAGACAACTGAGATGTAAAGGTATTACTTCTTTTCATGGATCAATGGTGAGAGTGGAAGATCATGTTCAAATGGAGTTGTCCACCCTGCAGATGGTGCCTTGTCAGGCGAATCAGACTCTGCCCTGCTCAGACTGTGATAGGGATGGTGAAACATATCTAAGGGCACAGGAGGGAGCATCTGACAGGCCAGTCAGTATTGTGGACTCTTGATGGGCAGCAGTCTGACAGCCACGCAATCCTTTGCACACACTTCTTTCCAGTTTATCATCCTTGTTTGCTGGTGTCCTGATTCTAAACAGAGAGCGCAAACATGCATTTAACCCTCCAGATCCCAGGAGAGGTATCCTGACTGTCTTCCCAGACAGCACAGGACTCCTTCCAGAGTTAATGATGCAAAATAAGGACCATGACTGCTACAGAGCAGGGTCTTCAGGCGTTTTAGAGTGGCTGCCATCTCTCTCCTCTTTCTTATGTTTTGATATGACAAGCTTGGATGTCTCTAGATGCTGCACAAGACAGATGCCAGGCATCCTGACTGTAATGTAACTGATGCAGACTCAACCTTCCTACAGCAGGTCGTACTGTGAAAATAAATTTTAGGTGTATATTGAAATTCTCTTGGGCTTCATTCTGCAGATCTTTTACAGGTCAGAGGCCTTTAAAATGGTTTCAGGATTGAGTCCAACGAGTTTCAAAGGATGATAAATGTGGAGTTGGGCCATCAAGCAGAGATAGACAGAAATGTGCTGTCTTTGTCAGCTGGCTCATTTACCTGTGCAAATCTCTTCCACACAGAGTCCTGCCAATTCTTTCATTACAGATTTTTCTAATATCTTTTCTCCACATAAAGTAACTGTCTCATAATTTCTATTTCTTTCCAGTTAAAAACCAATTTCCTTGTTTTTTTCATGTAAAGACAATGAAAATTAGATCACACAGCAACACATACGGTGGAAATACTATTATAGTCAGATAAGATGTATGGATAGACAGGCAGATAATCACAATGCGGAAGGACACTAACCGCTGGAAACAGATGACAATAATATTAATGCCTCACAAGGGGGGAGGGTTCTGTTGTATTTTGAAGGCTCAGAAGAATCAAGATGTTCCTTGTCCCTAAGATCTCATTTCCCCTCCACAGGAATGGGAATGCATCCTTGAGTTCCCATCTCTGAATAGCTCAAGCACCAAGAGCAAAGAATCTATTTAATCCAAAGAAAGGCTTCTGCAGTGTGTAAGGAAGGAAGCAAATGGTGAAGCAGAGATGGTGCAGTGCCAGACATGTTCAGAAAGGCAATCTGTTGGATGGACAGGTCACCCAGCACCTCTTGTTTTCAAGAGGGAGCAGAACTACACAAAGGGTTCAGCTGGGGAGCAGCACAGAGCCCCTCTGCACCAAAACTTGTATAGCTTTTGCTTGCTGACGTTCTCCAAAGGTCGTGTCCCCTCCCTGCTCCCAGCCGTGCACCCATCACAGGTGCCTGGTCGGAGCCCACCAGCTGCTGCCGCCCTGCTGCTGCCGGCTAATCCTGCCTTTCCCCGGGGAGCAGGAGGGCAGGACAGAGCAGCGAGGAGCAGTTCCAACACAGTGGGAATATTCAGCACAGGTGCATGTGGGTACACATGAAATGAAGCAAGTAAATGTTCCTCTGAACTCATATTAAGGTTCTTTGACTTAGACAACCAGAAAAGGCAAACCAGCAGCTGAGTGACAGCAGCCCAGTTAGATGTGATGTACGTAAAAATTGGGGAAACACAGATACCAAATAAAGAACAACTCCCCTGTGAGCCCCAGGCATTTGTCATCCTCTACATTGATAAATATTTTTCATATACGTTAGGCTTTACAGACTGAAAAAACAGGCCTGACAGGGATTTCAGGAAGTCGTTTTTGTCCCGGCTATGCCCCAAAGCAAAGCCAACATATTTTTTGACGGGTTTGCGTAACATGCTCTTAGAGGCCTCCAGTGATACAGACTCCCAGGCAACTCCCTACTCCCACACTTTACTATCTTAGAGAGCTAGGAAGAGTTAGAGTTGTCCTCACTGCAACTGAAGTGTGTTACTGTGTCTTCTAGTGACAACAGACATTGTGAACAGTCCTCTCTGCAACAGCATTTTATGCACTTGAAGCTTACTTTCATGTCCCCATCCACATCTTTGCTTTCTTAGGGCAGACAGCCCCAATCTATTAACATTTGCCCACAGGCCATGTTTTTCACATCTCTCATCACTCTTGCTACTCTCTTCTGGGCTTTATCCAACTGGCTCACATCTTTCCTGAAGTGTAGAGTCCAAAACAAGAGAAAATATTCCAGCTGAGGCCTTATAATTTCCTTGTAAAGTTGGAAGTTTACTTCATGCCTCACAGACAACATTCCTATTTATACAATGTGCACGAAAAATGCTGGCTGTTTTTGCACTAGCACAACACTGCTGGCTCACATGCAGTTTTAGATCCTCTAAAGCCCCTACGTCTTTGTCTGTAAACTGCTCCATTACCTGTCTTTGTCACTTAATTATTTCTGATGAAATCTCCAATCTTAAGTGCATCTTTACTGAACAGCATCCTACTCTTCCAGCATGTGCCCTCAGCTGCAGGATGACTGTGAATTCTGAGCCTGTTCTGTGCAGCACACCATGTTCCCAGTTTCAGTTAAAGTTAATGTTTGAATAAGTACTCTCAATGTCAACATGCCATTCATTACTGGAAATACTCATTAGAATGAAGTCTCAGGCAGATCCTTGCAGGATTTCCTTCTGTGCAGACTTCCATTTGACAAGGGACCATTGATCACCATGCTCTGAATACGATCTGCCAAGCAGTTTTGCACCATCTTATTGTAATTTAACTATGGTCCCCTTTAGTTGGTTTCCCTCCAGCCAGTTTTCAAAATGTCTTTGCTGCTTTTAAATCCTGTCTTCCTGTAAATGAGCTGCCTTTCCTGCATGCAGGGGCTATGCTCACAGACCTGCCCTGCCCAGAGGCTGCATAAATGTTTAGCCACAATCCTACCACATGGGAGGGCACATATCTCCTCCCACCACTGCTTGTCAATGATGGAAGTGCTAAAACTGCCACGAACCTTCAGAAAGGCAGTGGGTGCTAGCAAGGCCCCAGAGCAGGGTGGGGGGATGCTCTGTTGTGCTCTTACCTGAGCCAGGGCTCAGCCACAGTCCTAAGCTCCCCCACCCCACTCTGGGATATGCCTCCCACTGACTGAAGGGGCAACTGGTTGGGCACGCAGGACAGCTGGAGTGCTGCAAGAGAACGACATGCCACTCAGAGGATGTCCAAATACAACATTTAAAAGAACAGACAGTGAACCCAATGCCTGGAGCTTCCACATATGCTTAGCATACGGCTGAGATAAATGACTGTCTTCTACCTCATGCATGAGAGACATATGATGGAAGGGAACAACCAAAGGGAGGATGCATGATAGCAATGCCTAAGGGATGTGTTACATGTATAAAAAGAAGGCAAGAACATGGATTTGTAGGCTTCAGGCTACAGGAGACCTTACAGGGTGCTGTTCAAAAATGCAGTACTACATTTGCTACCTCACACCAGCCTTGAAGGAAAAACCGTAATGCAGCACTCTAGCAACTAGCTGAGTTCAGTGGCGGACCAAGTCTGGGTACCTCTGAACTCTGGAAGAGGTGGGATCAGAGACAGCTCCTGCAGCAGCACGCTGTTGGTAGAAGCTCAGCAGCTGCATCCTTGGATGGAAGCAGCTGGACAGGGTCTCTAGGTACCACACATGGGCAAAGCAGAGATCAAAGGAACTGCTAGCAGGGCTCCAGCTGCGTAGAGCTGAAGATACTCCCTGGATGCTCTGTGTCATGGACAGGAGCCCTTCCTTCCTTCCACTCACCTTCTGGCTACCTTTTCCCCCAGATCACTACCTATGAGAGAAGACTATCATCTCCCACTCTGTCCACTGTATAGCTATTACCAGTTTCTCATCTCAAATTTCTGCATGCTTGAGTAGAAGTAGATACCTCTTGCCTCTACCTCAGCTCCCACTGCCTGGCTCAGCCTCAGTGGGTAGGAGAAACAGAGCAAGGTATACAGAAAAGCTTCAACAGGAGAGATATTCTAAGTTACTTAAAATAAAAGGAAAAAAAAAGCATAAAAAACAGACTCTACAGCAGCCAGAGAGACCTGCTGTAAGCTAGAAGAATAATAAGTCATATCTATTCTCTCTGAAACCATTTGTTCTCTCAGCAAGCAGAGCTCAGACCATGGTTGAGATATAGAAATACCTTCTTGGATTCAAAAATTTCAAGGAAGAAAAAAAAAGGCTACATAAAGTACAAGTCACTATAACAAAGCTGAAGTTGTACAGTCCCTTTAGACAATTTGGTGCTTCAGCACCTGAAAAAGACACCCTTGATGTGGCCTGGTGATTCTGATCCACGTCCAGATTCTGCACCTGGAAACAGAAGGAAACTGCAGAGCATTTCAGAGGAACCTGGGAGGGAACCTACCTTTGGATAGTAACCACAGAGCCTTTCCAGGACAATTTCATGTTTCTTCCTGTAGAATAGGAAGCTTTGTAGATCCTGATAACAGGAGACGTGAGACATACACAGGGACATGCTTAAACTGCTCTGAAGTCAGAACCTCCTTCCACTTTGGGCCTGAAAACCAAAGTCCTCTCTGACAAAAGGCTCCGAACAGCGAAGAAGAAAACCTCATTTTTTCAGTGTAGCCCAGTGTAACAAGGTCCCTGGAAACCCTTACAGTTCAAGTGTTTTGCTGCGTGACAGAGGGTCCACCCCTCTGGTGCCAGCTCTCCACCTACTCAGTGCAGCAGAAGGCCCTGGGAGGGCTGAGCAGACAATGTACTGGCTGAGCTCCCCCCGCTGAAACATCTGCCACAACCTTCAGTGAACTGTGCCTTGCTGTTACCCGAGTTGCCTTAAACTCGCCTTCCAGAGCCGCTATGTTAATGTACAATTCTAATAAAATACTTGATTCACAACATCTAGTTTCAGCAAAGCAGGTACAGACGCTTGTGACAGACAGAAGTGAAAAAAAAAAAAAAAACAACCCACAATTGAACACTTAGACTAAAAATAACCAGAAAGTTCTTTCTCATCCCCTCATAGCTCTGAAGTGCTATCCTCTCCTGGCAGGGTGCTACACAGAGCTTCCTTCTCCAAGCATACCTTATGCCTTATTGCATCTGTTAAGGAGAGCCCTCCATGAGAAAATCTGCATCACAATATACACTAATGGGACAGCTCTGGGTAGCTCCTTGGCTTGGGGAAGGCTCCTTCCCAACTCCTTGGAAGGGGGTTCAGACAGATTTAATCTTTCACTCTGAATCTCACAGTACTTATTCCTTGTCCAGGAGGTAGTTTGGCCATTTGTCTTCATTAAAATAAGGACTGATTCATTCCCTTGGAGATGCAAATATTTCTTCCTCATATGGGTGGGACCTACTCTGTTTGACTGACCGGTTAACACTTTCTTGCCTCAAGAAGCTCCCTTTTCTTCCCTCTGGTGACTCAGTGGCATGTTTAACTACAAAATGTATCATACACAGAATCTTGTGTTTTGTAACAGTCCATACATTAACAAGTATACTTGTTGCCCCCATCCATGAACGTTGCTGGCATTGACCAGACACAACAGTAGTTGGGTGAGTAATCTCTAACATCTTTCTCTCATAGGCAGACTCAATATCCAGTGCTGGGCAGAGAGAAGTGCTCATGCCCTTCCCGGGAGGCACTATTGCCATCAGCACCCAAAGCAGTATTCTCTGATCCCTCACAGCTGCATGTGTGGGGCATGAGAAAAATCATTTCAGACCATCTCAGCTGTGGAATCAGAGGGCAAAGACCGTGGAAAAGCAATGTGCACAGGATCTGCAGTATTTCCTGATGGGTTAGCAATGTCCCTTCTCTTTCAGCTGAGACCAGATGTACATTCTAGCAACGGCTGTCACCTCTGCAGTGGTTTTACAGCAAGTCAACATGCAGTCAGCCAGCCATTTTGTGAGTCACTGTGTGAAAGCTGCTGAACACCCAGACTTCCCCAAGGTAGGAAAAAAAAAAGAGAATTTGTGAAGAGTGTGGAGGAGGTCTTGAAACACTTTCTGATCACCCATCTCAGGAAAGAGATAATGGGTCCCTAGGAGATCTGAGAAATGCTTATGACCTTACAAACCAAGAGTTTTTCACCAACTGCTTTGGTGGGTAACGGTGAGCAGAAGACCTTTAACTACATGGATCAGACTGAAGGCCAACCAGCTAGCTTCCACTGACCTGAGTTACCGTGTTTGTGCACTAAATGGTGATATCTCTCTCAAACGCTCCAGAGTACTTCCATCAACTGGTGAGAGCTATGATAAAGAGAGAGCAACCTAGGAGTACATCTACACAAATAAGACCTTGATGGAAAAGAAACCTAGCTCCTGCTCCTGAAACAATGGTGCCACAGGGGCAAAGCAGGAAGGAGGTCCATGTAACCCTGTGACAGAGACATGTGCTGTCACCATGTCCCCATGACAAACACTGCCAGTGTTTATCTTGATACTCCCAGCAGCAGCTGCAGCAATGACAGGACAAATAAGCAGTTACAAGTCAGCAGGTGCAGTCAGTGAGCTGTCCAGTCTATGAGACTTGTGATAACATTACCCATGCCAGTGCAGCTCTACCATAGGAAAGATGGGGATGGCGGTTTTATAGCATATTGTCTTTGACTTATCATATGGCTTAAAGCCAAAGAATACTTCCTGAGTGTCAAGGTGCAATCCCCCTGTCAGACAGCAAGCCTTGAATGCCAAATGTGACTTCATGGTGACTGCATGGCTCAGCAGGTCCAACTCTGCAGCACAGTCAAGGAAGAAAGTTCATATCCAGCATGAGACTGGATAGTCCTGCACTACCAGTTTTGCAGGGACAAAGGTCAGAGCCAATTAGACAGATTAAATCAAAACAGTGTCCAGACAGCTGCTCATGCCAGGGCCGAATGAGGCTTCATCACACACTTCAACAGAAAGGCCTGGAAGTTGTGTTCAGCTTCTGCTTTGTCTGAGGCCTAGATGACACCACAGGTGACACTTCTTTGGCTTATAATCCACTTTGAGGAAGCACAGGCATTGGGATGTGAATCTGATATATAGCCTGATATGTGTATCTGATTATCTGATATAAAGTGATATACAATGATGATATAATCTGATATGTACAACTATATATAGATATATAGTGCAATATAGCCCAACTAGAGCAAAAATACTCCCAAGCAATATCATCAAACGGATAAACTAGCGAAAAGCAGTATCTACACAGCTAGAAGAGTTTCAGGCAGCAGCATATTCTACCTGTGCAGGCTGAGAGAAACTGAGCTTGCCAGGAACACCAGCTATGCTGGAGGAATGGAGAGACCAGAGTGCCCCTGTACATGATGCAGAAGAATCCTGTTGTCTCACAAAAGGCTACAGCCCTCATGGAAGGTGTGGGAGTCTCAGAAATGCATGATTCCTGATTCCAGCACAAGAAACAAGAGCAAGCCCAACTTCAAAGCCAGTTGGACTTATGACTACTCTGGTGAGGAGCTTTCTCATCTAAACAGAACTTGAATAAGTGTTCCCTAAAGCAAGGACCAGAACACAGAAATCCTACTTCTACCCTCTCTTTTATTGTCTGTTATTCTGAGAACCATGCTGCATAGTGATCCCATGGCAGTAGCTGAAAGCACAACCATAGGTGGTTTGGGCATTCTCCTGAGAAGGACTGGTTGGAAATGACCTCTGGAAGTCTCCAGCCCAGCTACTCACCCTGAGCAGGATCACTGCTAACAGCAGATCAGGTCAGCCACAGCTTTGTCTAGCCAGGTTCTGAGACCTCCCAAGAATGAAGATTCCACCACCTCCCTGTTCAGCCTGTGCCAGGGCTATCCTGCCTTCCTAGAGAAAATCACTTTCCTGATTTCTGACCTGGACCTACCAAGCAGGATGTGACTACTGGCCCTTGTTATACTGTCTGTAACTTTTGTGAGGAAAGTAAAAAGCTGCCTGATGTTATGGAGAAACTGAGATCAGGACATCTACCTTTCTGGGGTAGGGTTCCTGTGACAAGAGCTTTTATCACATAAAAACCAGGCTCTGTCTCTTACTGCTTTTAGCTGTCAGCGGATGCTGATCTTCAAGCCAGAGCAGACTATGCTTGAAGATGAAGGCAGTGTTTAATGGTAATGTGCCTTGTGGAGGGTCCCATGAGATGTCAGTGCATAAAACTCAGGTAAATAATGACTTGGCCAAGTTCTAGGCTGAAGGCTTCTGAAATGGTCTGTAAATGGACTGTGAGGCACACTGTGATAGCCCATGGCTCTCCTGGCACTCACAGTGAGTCAGAAAGAGGAATGCCAGTGGCCATTCCTGATGGCTTGGACTCTGTTGTGAACAAGGTGAGCTGCTGCTGTCCTCTTCTCCCTGTCATTCTTTCTGTTAAAGAAATCTGGTTTTGCTGGTCCCATTTTGCAATGCTGTTGTGAGCTCATGACAAGAGCAAGTAGACACAGAGCCTTGGGCAAGCCAGAGGTGGTACAAGTTTGACAGGTCTTGAGCAGCTGATAAGATCATGAGTTAAGTCTGCTTCTCTACTAGCATGACAGTGAATACAACACACAAATATTGACTGAAAATTCTGTCTCTGAATTCCCCTTATATGTGTTTTTCTTTCTTTGTATCCATGGACAAGCTGCCTCTGACTTGAGCAACTTTTCAATTAACTATTTCTGTTTTCCCCTAATGGTGCTTTAGTGATACCGGACATTCTACCAAACTACTCTACATACATGTACATATATAGACATAAGTATCTCCAGCTAAAGGGAAAGGAAATAAGGAATGTGGCAGAGATCATATCCTTTATGGCAGGGGTGTTTCTGCTTTACATTCTCTGTCTTTTGTAAAAGCTTCAGATGTCTTCTAATCGTCAGAATTAAGATTACAGAGGATCAGAAGATGAAACCTTCTTATAATTATTTTCTTTCATATGGTAGCAGGGTCATATTAATTCCTTTGACTCTGGGCCTACTTTGTCATCAACTTGAGAGACAATTTCCTGCAACAGATCTGTACTGCTAAGGTGACACATTTACTGGAGCCCCCACCCCACTTACCATTCGTGAAGGTGTTCACATAGTACCTTCGGCCCTGGGGAGACATATAGCTCTGCCAGCCGGGGGGAAGATGGCTGTTCAAGGTATCTTCTCCTGTCTGAGGAGCTGCCTTTCTGGGTTTCTGCTGAGAAAAGACAAAAAACCCAACCTATTAAGTTAGTATCTAGATAATGTAAAGTCTAACCAGACACACATCTGGAAAGGAACCGTGTGGTTTGGCATTCTAGAGATTGCAATACACCCAAAAGACTTTCGGTTCATTTCTCCCCTCATCTGTCCTAGCTTCATCCAGAACATGAAGCAATCTTCCCTTGGAGCACTGGCTACACAGAACATCCCTTGCAAGAGAAATGAAATCCTTCTGTATTTGATGTCCCATGAGCACCTGGACCTGTCCAAGAAAACGACTCTTGTTAAGCAGTAAAATGCAAAGCATAAAATAATCAAGTGTCTGAGAAAAAATGGCATGAATCTGGCACTCATTTACTTCCATGTGGATATACTGGTGGGTCAAAGCACTGGTCATGGAGGTCATGCCCCAATTTAATTTACACGGGCACCATCAGCTTCAGACATTTTCAAGAAGAAACACTGCAGAGCCATGTTGCCTATGAGAGTGGTGCACTGAAGTAAATCTATCAGAATACTAATAATGCATGTAATTAGAATGCATACATTACTGACCTCGATGTAATCTGCATCCATATCATCCAGATACAGGATCATTAGGATTCAGATGACTAGGAGTGATCTGGATCACTAGGAATAGCAGAGGAGCATCATGCCGTCACCTGCTCTCCAGGCACACACACAGAACTGCTGTCAGGGTTCAAGTGCCACCTCAGCTGTACATCTCTTCACCAACTCAGTTGCAAGCCCCAGTGCAGGTTCAGGGTGCAAGAAAGAGGTGAAGCTGCAGTGCAAGTAATTGGCCGCACCACATTGTATCACCTGAACTATTTCCCTCTTTCCAGTAGCTCTGGTGGTTCCTTGGCAGCTTGGGATTTAGGGCAGCTGCTTGATGTGACACTGGCAAAGAGGGCTTCACCCCAAAGGGGGCATGAACCCTGTCTGCTCCCTTCATCCAGGAACACTGAATAAGGCAAAGTTAGAGAGATAAGATGCATGGCTAAAGATTGCCAGTTGCAGCCCTACAGGGCTGTGGGTATGAACCCAACAGCCTCCTCCTGGCTCACATCCAGAGAGCTCCACTTTGCCTCTCCGCACTCCCTAAGGCAAACCAGGCATGGATGTACTCATTGTTTGTTTGTTTGTTTGCATTGCCTTCAAAGGAAGAAATACAAAAGAACAAGGAAAAATGTGTGAAATTGAATTATTTATCCCATGGAAGCTAATCTCTATCCACAGAGTGCCTTCTGACATGGTGGGGGGCAGGTCAGAAGTGACTGCACTAGATTCACCAGCAGCCACGTCCAGGGGACAGGCAGTTTCAGCATCTGGCTGCATACAACATTCAAACATTGACAGACATATCAACAGCACCATCAGAAAGAAATCTGCGATGTGTCCTTCTCATACACATTCAATCTCTGAGTGAAATTTCAACTCCGTTCCAACCCAGAATAAAAGGGCCATTTAATGATTTTGGAGGCAAAAGTCTATTTTATGTTTTTTTTCAGTTTCAGACCACGCTGATTACAATGGCTCTCGTTAACAGCTAACTCGAGGATGATCTTGCCTTCATGCCTCATCAAGTGCACAGGCAGGACACAGGCTGCAAGGTGGCCACTCGGAGCCAAGGCCAGTCTCACCACTGCAGCACTGATGGAGCCAATGCTGGTCCACATTTTAGCCCCTCTCCTTGAGGAGAAATACAGATTCTCCTCTCCTTGAGGAGACTCAGCTGGCCCAACATGAATTGAACCAGTTAACTCAGGAGATACGAAGGGACCAGATAATGACCCAAATCTTATGCTCTGCATGCCTACGGCCAGCAGGGTGGTATGCAGAATTAATCAGTAGTATCTCTGACATCTATTCCTATCCCGTGTTTCTGCTCTCTAAGGTTTAATCAAATGAATCTACAGCTCCATCCACCCTGCTGTATGTGCGAGAAAGCAGAAGCTTTCACAGTTTATGTTACTATTTGTTTTTTGGGGTTTTTCTTGCTGATCTCAGCTTAGGATGCAAGTGAAAACTTATCTTACACATTAATCTGCCCAAAGGCACATGTTCTCATGTTATTGTTATTCTATTGCCTAGAAATGCACTAAATGAAATTCTTGTGTTAGTGAAGCTAGCACAACCATGCCTGTTCTGTGATCACAGGGGCAGGACCCTTCCATACCTGCCACTGAAACACTTCTCTGTTTCATATAGCTTTCTGTGAAAGCTCTGAATCCTGCTAATGAAAACATTAAACCTCATGAACATGACAGAAAAATTAAACTATCCCAGTTTTAACTCTGGGTTATCTGAGTTCTTCTCCAACATGATATGGCTGTTTACGGAAGTCCCTTGTTTCACTATGCAATGCCACTTCTAACATGGCTCCAACAACCACATACTTATTTCCAGTTCTTTACAGCCACATAGTGGCACCACCAGAAACTTGCTCACACAGCCCTGACACCTGCAGTATGGCTCTAATATCCAGCATCATCCTTTTGTTTGGCTTTACTCTCAGTCAAGACTGAAAATAACTCACTGCAGGCTTCCCAGGCGTGACGTCCCTGGAAGCACCACACTGCTTGTGCAGGTGAAGCAGACCAGTGGACTGGTGTATGGCACTGACACATACTTTTATCACATGGACCTTACATCAAAAGCTGTTTTGTGCAAGCTTCCTTTTGGTTCTGTTCAGCCGCTGTGACCTGTCATGCAGGGGAGCTTTTCCATCTCACATCGCTCTCAGGCACTCCCCTCTACAGTTTCACCTAATGTAATGAAACATCAGGAAGAAAAAAGAACTCCTGGAAAGAGTATGTCTGACCAGTGCAGTCACCCCAGTAATTGCAGTAACAGCTGAGAAGGTGGCTGGCTGATTTCTGTCTCCAGGTGTACCTCCTGAGGGGCTGTCCTTGCACCTTACCCATACACAGTCCTTGTCCAAAACACAGGTAGGTCTGGTGAGAAAGCCAGGGCTAAAGGGCATTCAGAGGTTCAGGATCAAGTAACATATGCAGAGAAGGTCAGACCAGAAGGGAAAGCATGATAGCCCCAAGCTATTTTTTGAACCACAAAACCAACCTCTCTCCCAGCATGTTCCAAGCACAGAGTGCTGGGACAAATCCTGGGACAGCTCCTGAACTCCCCATCACAGGGTTAATGGTCCCCATTATTGTTTGCAAAAGCACAGTGAGGAAAAAATAAATTCTGCAGTGTAGGAGTGCACCAGCTCATGAAGAATTTGGCAGCAGTTTGGGTCCCTTAGATTCACTGCACAGATCTCTGGCCTCGAACATAACAAAGTTACACCAGACTATCTCTGCTGTGCATGATCACCCCATAAAGAGGAATTTGGGATAATCCAACCCTGGGTTCTGTTCCAGAATCTAGAAGGTACAGAATTTCATGCATTTTTACAGCACGCTCACCATTTCTGTCCTTAACACCTTCTTTCCCTTCTGGAACTAAAGTCCCATCGATTCCTGCTACCCCTCTTTCTTAACATGGTCCTACGATGATCCCACATACCAAGTCAGTCAAGAGTAGCCTCAGTTCATTTTAGGGGCCCATGGTATTGCTACATTTCATCTGGTCAGCACCAGTACCCTGCAAGGACAGATACCGCTGGTTTGCTTAAGGAAGCTCTGCAATTGCCCCAACATCCTTTGAGTCACTTTTTCAGTGTTGCTTCAGGTCTTCCTGATAGACTGCAGGAAAAGCAGAGGTCTTTTACAGCTGTATTCTTAAACAAAGGCTATGCCGAGAGACAGATGTGGACAGTACAGAGTGGACACCAGCAAATGTCGGATGGAAATAAAATAAAGACCAAAGTTAAGCCAATGTTTTAGCTATAGTCCCTGTCAAAATGTCTATCACTTCAAAAAAGCACACAAGCATTATGTTTTGCAGTTGCCAATTCTATTTTTGAGTTACTAATATTTCTACCTTTGCTTCTGATTTTGCCAATAAAGATGTGTTGCGAGCACAGTAGTCCCTATCAATGATGGTCAAGAGGACTGAGTATAAGGGAAACCCCAGCACTGCCAAATGCAGAAGTTCTTGTAAACAATAGGGAAATGGTTTGCTTGGACGTGCATGGAGTATGGATGTGTGGATCTCTTCCTCTTCTTTTAGAGAGGAACGTGATCCTAAACAGCAACTCACTATTGGGCAGGACTTTTCCCCCCCATGGGGACTGCAGAGGAAGATCCTCTGGATGCTGGGACCACTTCTCTGTTAGAGCCCTTAACTGGTCCCAGTGCAATCCCCTTCCACACACACTTGGACTCCCACTCCTGTAACAGCTCTGCTGCAAACTGATACTCTATGGAGGAAAGGGGAACTGAAAATGGCATAGGGGAGGAATCGAAGAAGAAATGAAACTTGGCTTCATCCTCTACTCCTCACCACTCTACACTTATTGAAACAAAGATACCAGGAGGCTCTAGGATAGATGGTGTGGGGCAGTAGCATATGGGGCTGGGCTCTATAATGAATCACAGATTACGTACCTCATAGTTTTGGCACACTCAGCAGCGCACCCTTTCAGAAATGAGAGTTCCACGGAGGCCATAGTGGCAGCACATCATCCCTTCTCTGACAAAACAGGAGATCTGAGTAACAGAAGAGACTTTCTTGCTCTGTTTTTCTCAGAAGAAACAACCCTTTCCGCGCCAGACACTCTGCAGTCCCTTTCTCTAGCATCAGCAAAGTTAAACTGGAGCCACGTTTGCACACCCATATAGGAGAAGTTTGGGCTAACCTGGCATGTAATGATAGGCAATCCTGCTGCCGAGACAAGACGAAGCAGGGAGCTCAGGCAGCGAGGTGGGAAGCAGCCAGCTCCACACTGGCAGCGCACCACCAGGCAGGCTTCAAACCCCCCCAGCTCCAGCTCCTACCAGGACACATCCTGTGCCCAGCCCCATGTCACAAGAAAAGTAAAGCACTTCTGCTTGCATACCTCTCCCTTGGGATGGCTCAGCAAGACTGTGCTATTACTTTGATCTATTGTTCCTATTTTTAGAAGAATTATTGCCAAGATAGTTTATGAGAACAGTAAATCACAACAAAGCACTGTCTACATGGGGAGGAGGTTTCTGTATCAGCAGAGAGCATTACGAACCAGCAAAAACTGAACAGCAGACAGTGACTGGAAGCTGAAACTAGACAGGCTCAGACTGAAAAGAATCTGCCAATCATGAGGATAAGTATTGACTGGAACGGCTTACCAGGGGGCTGTGCACTTCTTGTAGTTCCTCCATCAAGATTAAGTGCCTCTTTCTAGAAGATCTGCTTTATTCCAATTAGAGAAAAAGACAGGACCCTGAAGCCCCTGACCCAGCAGTGCGGAAGCTCGTCTGGGTGGGCTAGCAATCCCTTCTGCCTTCCAAATCTTGCAACTCCGGCAGGGCCTCTGAGCTGAGAGAAACACGCCACTCCCCTCACTGTCACTTCTGGGAGTGTCACCGGCCGCTGCATGGTGGCGGACAGGCAGATCTGGACCTGAAAAGGATGTCTGCAACACACAGTTGAGGAAACAGGAAATCTGAACAATGTGAGCAGAACAGAGAATGTGTGACCCCAATGAAATCCTCCTGCATCTGTATTTGCTGCCTGGAAAAGGGATCAAAGTATCTCTCAAAACATGCAAAACCAAGAACACAAACACTTCCCTTCTATGAGATTTCCTAGGATCAGAAGTCCATATAGCAGGGGTACATACAGGGATAGACAAGAGCCAGCCACCCAACAGGTCTCATTCTCCATCACTTGTCATGCAGAAACACAGGGACAGGATTCTCCTGATATATACACAGCAGAAAGGAACCAGAAACGAGCAGCAAATGCAAAAGGCATCTCAAAGCAGAGAGGGCACTGGAGCTCTTCAGCACCAAAACATGTGCCAGAGAACTAGCAAAGGCAAGCATATGAAATAAGAGCAGATCTATGGGGTTAACCCACCTAGTCCAGGACAGCAGCACTGACAAGAGACAGAAGGATGTGTTTTGAGGACAGAGCACACGAACCTGACCATTACCTGTGGCCTGCATCCACGGGCATTGGATTAGGGATGTCAGGGAGAGGGGCACAACCGGAGCGGGCAGGAGCCACCCCACAGCACCATAACCTACCCAGAGGCGACACTCTTGATCAGGGAGTGGTGTTTCATCCGTCCACTATTAAGCACAGATTGTCTAGAAGCATGTCTGAAGAGAATGACAACTAGGACAGACATCCTGCATGCTCCATGCAAAAAAGAGCACCAGCTATTGCTTGAACATTGAAGTCCTGTCACTTGCTGTGCAGCTGAGCCAGCTCAGAACAGGGCAGCCTGTCCAGTGCCTCTCCCACTCCCCCTCTTCTGAATTTCTGACTATGTTTTTCTTTTCTTTCTCGCCCTTCTTGACCAAGTTAGCAGCAGCCTAACTCATCCTGTTCCTTTGGAAGATGACCTGGCAATGTGATCCCCTCCCATGGTGGAAAAAAAAGTCAAAAGAAGTTTTATGCAGCAAAATGAGGCAACAGGGAGTGAAGGGCCCACACACATCAGTCCACCCCACGCTGACTGACCCCCAGAGACAAGTTCAGCCTTGCTCAATAGAGGAAAATCACTTCCCATTTTCAAACTGCAGGAAATCCCCATTCTCCTTCAAAGAGGGATCCTAAGGAGGAAACATCTGTGCCTGGGCTCCCTGAAGATGTGTTAGCTCGCACTGTGCTCCAGCAGAGAGCAGCCCAGGGGCTCTGCTGAACACACAACCCAAGGTAAAGCAAAACAATCCCAAACCCACAAATGCAGGCCCTGAGCAACCTGATCTAACTCTGAACAGGAGGTTGGACTAGGGACCTGTAAAATTCCCTTCCAATTCAAATTCTGCTGTTTTATGATCCTATTTCAACAGAGGCAGAGGATGCCTCTAGCTATGGGAAAGGTTTGAATTAAATGCAGTGTCAGTACACTTACCTGCTCTTGCCACTTGCTCAGAGTCACACTGCACAAAGTTTTGCAGACCCAACAGCACAAAGAAAGGCCACAGAGTCCAGCTAAGCAGCTCCCCTGCAGTGTCCTGCCCAATGCTAGAGGATCACTGGTGATGGAAAGCTGGACACAACAGGTGGGGGGAAACTGCCTGCAAGAAGCAATGCAAGGACACAGCAGGGAAAACTGCCTCAACATGAACCTGCACCAGAACAGCCCTCTGTCCTGGGGGGAAAGCTTGCTCTGTACTGACATTACTGAGCTTATGTTTCTGTCTAACTGCATTTTTCATAAATACCTAACTTGGCAAAGGTGTGTGTCGACCCAAGGGTATGAAGCAGAAATAAGACAGACATGGTACAGTCAAAGAAGTGGGGTCTGTGTTTAAACACAGCTGCTGCTGCAAACAGGAATTGCTAGTGAGAGAAGTCCACCGAAGACCCTTGGTGGCAGGGATGCCCACACCAACACTTGTGTCCATCCCGAGTTTGACATGAAGACCCCAGCACCGAGAAGTGCCTTGCAAACCCTCCCGGGGCTGGGCACGGGTGTGCCCTGGAGAAGGGGAATGCCTGGGGCACCTCTGAACCCTTCCGGCGTTACCCGCAGCCTCCCTCTCTCTAGTACTTTGAGTCATTCTGTATTTTGTTCATTTTTATGCAATCTTTCTTGCTCAACATTTGGTTTCCATGGAGTCACATACACTGTGTGAAACAGATTTATATTTAGAAAGTGGAACGGGTCATATGACCTGTCCCGGTTGTCATGGCAACCAGCACAGCTCCCGTTCAGCTGAATCTGATGGCACATGGCTGCTGGGGACAAGTCGCCCTCCCTGGGTGGCCGTGCGGGCACCGCCTCTAAAGCAGCAACACAGCCAGACGCTGCTGTGCCACTGCCCCTCCAGTCCCCACAGCCCGGCCAGCGGCACGCCTCTTCTTTCTCTGGGCACCTTCTGTCACACCAGCCCTCTTCCTCAAGGAGAAACAGTCCCCTCGCCTGTGCCAAGCGCCAGGGCGTCTCAGAGCACGGCCTGCGCTGCCAGGCTGGGGCCGTGGGCTGAGCTATGCCCGGCACATACCCCACATGCCAGTCTAGCAGGTCAGCTCTCATTCTTCCCAGTCTTAAAAATCTCCCTGCCCTCCTCTCCTCTGTGCCGTGCCAACGTCATCTTCACCCTTCTTCCTCCTCAATAATTTCAGCTTCACTGTGTAGCTGCTGTTTCCCTGGAGGCCACCTCTGCCACCCTCCTACCAACCCACCGCAGCCGTGACCAGGAGGACCACGTGGCCCTTGTGCTTGGGTCTCTGCCCCGGGGCCAACTCTCCTGGAGCTCTGCACCCCTCTATCTCCCATTCGGCCCTGAGATGCTGTGTGCATGCTTCCCACCCAGCTCTACCTTCCCCGCTGAGGGCCTGCTCTCCCAGCCAGACCCACAGCTGCCAAAATCCTCCCCCCTCTCCCACCCAGGTCCCTGGCTGCGGTGTAGGCATGTGCCCAGGACTTTGCTTTAAGGTAATATCCGTGAATAGCACCGTGTTTGCAGAGAATCAGCCTCCTGGGACTGGTATACTTTTCTCTGCTAGTACCCTAAACTAGGGAAAAACAAGCTGTTTCTGAAGGGTATGTGACCAGGGAGACAGACTGGGTGATGTTTTCTAGCTCAGTGCTGTGTGAGAGACCAAAATAGGTGGGAAGAGAAACGTTCTGATCTGTGAATCCTGCACAGACCCCTTCAAAACAGGTGGTGTCAAGCCAGAGGTGAAAAATCTGAGTAACTCCAGTGAGTGCAGCCCAGTCCTCTCCACTCCTTCTCAGCATGTGTCTGCTGCATGAAGTCACGTAAGAGGCCAGACTCGAGAAGACACAGCTCAGAGCTGCAGCTGAGCCCCTCCCCTGGGGTGGGTCTCATGGGACCCATGGCACCAGGTCTGGTCCAGATCCCACCGCAGATGATGCTCCGTCCCCAGGCAAGGCAGTTCAGGGAGGTGCTCGGTGCTTGGCAGTGGATATCGACTTTTTTTGGCTGAGGGAAGCTAGGCAGGTGTAAGAAGTACAAAGGATAGTAAAGACAGGGGGAGGGGGGGAGATTCAATCTGGGGAAAGAGCAAGGGAGTGAGGCCCTGATTTGGGGAGGGTGGTTAGCAAGAAAGAGAATAAAGAGCCTGTGAAGGCTCCCGATTTGGGGAGCGGCAGAGGGTGAGCGTAGTTTGCAGAGGAGGACAGCCCAGCTGCTGGCTTTCTCGCCTCTTACTCTGCCTGAGTTCTCGGCACGCTCCCAAGCGAGTTCATCCCTTTTCAGTGTGAGCGCTACCCTGTGACAGTATTTAGCACTATCTGACAAGGGCGTAGAGTCCTGGCACTGAATTAGCAACTAGGAAAGGGGAAACCAAGTACCACCCTCGCAGCAGGCACTGACGACCCTGAACAGCCAGATGGGAGTGGTGTCTGCTCTGAGTAAGAAAGCCTGTCTAGAACATGGTGACCATGGCTACACACTCAAAGTATTATGCATATATACTCACAGGGAGCTCAAGGATCACCCCCACAGTTGTTTTTCCTTTCTGTGCTAATGGACAAATCTGTCCCATTCCCTTTGAGCAGCCCCTCCTGGCTAGTGTGATCCAGCCAAGCTGTGAGTGGAAAGGTGATGGCCAGAGTGAGACTGGATGGGAAAGAAGCTGCAGGCAGTCACATCAGGCAGCAGCAAGGAGCTAGCACTACCAGGGTGAAGCTTCTCCACCATGGCCTGGGAAGGCCAAGGAGGGGTCAACCAGGCAGACTGCTGTGATGAAGGGCTCAGCTCCACACACGGCGGAGCACAGAGGAACAGTAACAGCAACACAGAGGGACAGTGACGGGTGGGGAACCAAGATAACCTAATCCCACAAACAGAGCACCCTGCCTGGAGCCTCCCCTGTGCGTGAGAGCAACCAGCCCCCTTGTCTGGGGTGAAAACCATCACAATGTGTCAAAGGAAAGGCTCTCTACATCATCTTACAGACTGATCCTGGCTCTAGGGGTACGGGGCTCATTATAGGATGCAGGCAAGGGGCATTTTGGGATTATACAAAACAAGGGATGGTTAGGGGAAGAAGGTGGGGGAAGGGAGAAAACCAGTCTGGGAAAAGACAGGGGTAAGGGGATGAAAGGAGCTAGTTGTGTGTAAATGGGCAGCTGGTCATCACATTTGTCTGTCCATGCCCTGAGTCTGTCACTGCAGTCCATCCAATCTTATTAAAATCCATTTCTAACTATTTTCCTGGGTAAGGGCCTCTCCATTCAGTATGCATGTGCATGAATGGAGATTTAATTAGTGCCAGCAGCTGGAGTGGGGGCCACAAGTCATAGGGGCCAGTGTGTTTGCAGTGCCAGCAACTGGAGACACTGCAGTACTGGTCTATCAAGCTGGACTAGCCAGGTATCAAAACAGCTGTAAGTCTTGGCCAGATACTGAAGAGACCAGAGGGTCTTTGAGCTGCTACTGGAAGGACCAAGAGATCCAAGCCAACTACTGTAGGGACCATAAGTTCTGGTTGTCGGCTGAGATCCATTTGCTTATGTGTGTCTGTGTGTGTCAGGGGAAAGAAGCCATGGATCATCTGGCAGATAGACGGGGTATCTACGTCCAGTTACTGGAAGGATCTTCAGTGTGTGACTGTGCATGTGCTGGTGTGTGCAGGGAGATCTGCGAACCAGTAACTGGAGTGGGGCTGTGGTCTTAGGGGCTGCATGACCCGGTGCCAGCAACTGGGGAGACTGGGATCCAGAGCCAGCACCTGGACAGCCTGTCTCAGGCCAGTTATTAGAGGGCTCCACATTGCATATATGTATGTACTCCCCACTAACAGACCTTTATCCTTTTTCAGCCGGAAAGGGGAACAAGATGCAGCTGTTGGTGCTGTTTGTGAGAGCGTTGAGTGTTTCTGCCTATGTTGATCTGTGCGGCTGGCCATGTCTATACGTCTAGAAGAACCATGCACGTGAGGTTGTGTTGTATGCTTGCTGGGAACGCATGCTTGGCCTCACTGCTGCTAGACCTGGGGATGTGGAGCTGTGGCAGCCTTACCTCTAGTGGGCTACCCAGTTCAGCAGCCCTTAACATGGTGCATGTGCACTTCCCAGCCCTTGGTATTTGTCCTTCCCGGTGCTGGTGTGGAGGACAGTTAGCTGAGGTGGAATAATCCCTGTCCAAAACAAAGCTAAGCAATGATGAAGAGAGATACCTCACATGTGCCTGTCCCCTGTTATAGCCCTGGGGAAATGGGGGAGCACTGCAGCGTATCTCTGTGTTCATGCCTACACGCAGAAGCTCAGCTCTGCAGCACTAGTTTAAGAAAAACCTTCACACACTATGCCTAAACCCTAAGCTATGGGGTACTGAATAGAAAAGAGGCAGATCTCTACATCAACATGTGGCCTTGGAGACCCTCATGAGAAATCAGCATATGTACCATCCAGAAGTTAGAAGTGCAAGAATGCCAGGAAGGACCACTGGTACCTCTCACCCATTCCCAAGCACAGCTGTGTCCAACTGCCTCCTTCAAACACAGAGCAATCCCTCCCAGCAGTCAGTTTTCTTGTAGCAGTCAAGGATTTTCTCTGAAATATCTGTTTTCCTTTTTCTTCTTCACAGAGAAATAACCAAGTTAACACTCTGCCATTCCTCTTGTTTTCCTTTCAGCACCATCGTTTTGTCATGTTCAGAGCTAACATTTGGCATCTAATTTGCTAACTATCAGAGTTGAGAAGGGCTGTGGAGGTCTGGGAATGCTTCATCTGCCAGCATACAGCCAGCTGGGGTCACCAACAAACACCGTGCTGAGTGCTCTGCCCTGCTACCTTTCTGTTATTAGGAAATGAAGCCGTGGTGTCTTCCCAGCATGATGTCTCAAAATAACAGGATGTGGCCAGCTGGGACAAAGCTGATTTCTCAAGAGATCCAGAGCTGACGGTAGCACAGTTTCATGTTTCTGTGCCCAAGCTCTGCTCAGTGCCCTACACACTCGACTCACTAGGATATGACAAAGTTTGACATGAGCTACTTGAGTCACAGCCCCATCCCCTCAACAGGAATTGACACCTGGAGCTCTGCCACAGGCTGCCATGAGCTGGCTCTCCTGGCTCCTAAGACTTCCCCAGGCAGGAGTTATCATGGCTTGGTAGGGTGGGAATGTACAGGAGAAGGTAAAAGCCTGGGAATGAGGCAGCGCCAGGAGCTCTGGGCTGGATGTACCCTGTGCCAGGGCAGCCTGGGAGAGGGCAGGAACCCTCCTCCCCTCGCTCTGCTCAGGAGGGATGTGCCACTCCGTCTCTGACATCAGCATCTGGTACAAGGCAGAGCACCAGGGCCAAGCGCTCTGAAGGGCTCTGTTGTCCTGGGCAGCCAGGGACAACAGGACTATTGTTTAGCAAACCTTGTACTGTAAGAGTCACCCCCATACACCCAGAGAGTCACAAGGCCAGGTCAGGCCAGCTGCAGCATTACTGCTTGTCTCCAGTTTGAAATGACACGCTGTGGGGACGGCTCACCCTCTGAGTGACTGCAGAGCGTGGCACACCAGCAAGATGGTCAGAGGCCCAAGAGGCAGCCAGGGAGCTCGGGGCATGTTGCTTGCTCCAGGTGCTCTGCACGGGAAAGGTGAGTGGAAGTGGTTAAAAAAATAAACTTCTCACAGCCACCTAAGTTCTCAGTCTGACACCTCTCCCTGGGCTGCTGCATGTAAAGCGGGGCAGAGAAGTCACCCAGAGCAGGCCTGAGAGCAGGCAAAGATCTGGGCAGCACAGCTGACTTCTGTGCTCCTAGGGCCCTGTGAGCACAGCTGGTTTTGGAGAAATGAAACATCTGGGAATAATGCCAAATGTTTTTATATGGGGCCTCCAGCCCTGTACGCTGCAGGAAAGCTCAGCCTGGCTAAGTGCTTTCTCCTATACACACTGACACAACACGCTCTTCCCAAGCCCAGGACGAAGCCTCAAGCCTACCCATGCTCCCCTGCACACAAGAACATGTCCCCTCTCTCCAGCCGGGGCCAAGAAGCACTGACAACTTTGCAGGATTAGATGCTGTGTCAGGGTTGGATATTTCACGAGACGTTGCAGCAAGCTGCAGGATGGAAGGGAACCCCACGCCACTCTGGTTTTCATGGGGATGTGCCGTACCCACTCCTGCCATGACCGTCCCCACTCCTGCCATGACCGTCCCCAAGCAAGACAACAGGGCTTTATCTGAAGACAAAGGTGAAGAAGTAACTGCTTAAATAAGAAAAAAACTTGAACAGAAACCTAGCAGAAATAAGAAGAGGTGGTAAAGAAACCTGTGCCTTGCTCGCTGTGCAGCTCTTTCAGGTCTGCTCTTGAAGGACTTTCTGCGTTGCACCACACTTTGCCTCGTGCTCCCAGACCCTAGAACAAAATCCCTCCCCGAGACGTGGGTAGGGGGCCGTGGGCTCCCACGGGCTGCCAGGACGCTTGCTGACCCCTCTGCCAGGCCTGGCACACCCAGCAGCCTGGCAGCCCGCCTGCCTCCAGTGTGCTCCACAGGGCCCAGGAATTGCAAGCACCCTCTCCTCCAGCAGCGCTGCCTGACTTGGAGCACAGCAGCCAGGTAACCCCAGCGCTGGCCACGGCAGTAACACAATAAAAGAACTGTCCCCAGCAGCAAAACACTCCTGCTCTAAGTCAGACTGCAGGTGACCAGTGTTCCACCTGGGGATGATGTGAAGGCAGTGCCATCACAGGAGCTATTAGTGACAGACTCTGCTTTTGTGGTTTACACAGAACTGGGACACTTTTCTACTCCAGCAACGCCCATGGTGCAAAAAGAAGACATAATGAATAAAAATAAAATAACGAAAAATATACTAATCACTGTGAAAGAAATTTTTTCTCTCAAGGGTGCAATGCACCTATGCTACGTACCTTCATAAACATACAGCACTTACAGGGGCCGGGGCATGCCTTCACTTGTTTCATTTCTCATACATCACTATGGGGCTTTTAACAAGCACAATTCTGCCGCTGTGTTCTGCAGTTTCCCAGGCACAATAAAATCACTTTGTAACAACTAAAAATTAATGTCTGTTCTTTTAGGAAGGAAGGGATTCTCCCTTAAATTATATAGACTCTCTCCCACATGCACACACAGGCATGCACGGCAAAACTAAGGCATAGCAACCTCCACTTCTGCTGCAGTCATCTGCCAAAAATGGCTATTTACAAAAACGTTTTGAAGCAAGTGAGTAACATATTTGTAAGTTAGAAAAGCAAGTAAAAGCATCATAGCAGTTTCTGGTAAGACCTCCAGAGTTGTGTGTTCTCCTTCTCAAAAGAAGTTAATGAAAGGATATTCTGAGACTGTCCAAAGAATAATTTGGGTTAGTGGTCTGTATTTATCTTTAATTACTTTTTAAGACTTTAAATATCCTCCCTCTTTTAGGGAGAATGTTAGGACCAAGTCCCTGAGAACCTTATGTTAATGATCTGCATTTCTAATACGATATTTTTATTCTAAATATTATTTCAAAATCTATGCAATTAAAATAAAGTTGGAATGGTTAATTCCGATTCTGTTCCTAGCCTCAGGCCTTAAGCAAAGCTATTAATGTTTTGGCATATTACAGCTATATTTTCTTGCACTTTAAAATGAAACTTGTTTTCCCCTGTTGCTGTGGTAGGTCAGGATCCCCAAATAAAACTCCTAGCAACTTTTGCAGGCAGCCTGGATGGGGACTTTTCATTTACAGCGGTCCTCAATTTTTCCTGAATGGTGTTTCCCTGCAGAGGAAATCTGTTATGCAGCCCCAACCTGATATTCCCTGGATTAAATGGCCCTCCACGACCAAAACCTCGGGAACCTCAGATGCAAAGAAAACAATGAAATGGCCAAGATACAAAGTGCTGCCAGATGCACATTCCTGCGCCCTCCCTCGTAATCTCTCTCAGGCGCAGGGAATGTAACTGTTGTTGCCTGTAACTCTGCAGTAAAGCGCACTCAGACAGACACAGGATATTTAGTTTTCATTTTTGCTGCTGCTACAATTCTTAATAAATGAGAAAAAAAAAAAAGCAAGGGAGGAAGGCCATTCCCACAACCTAGCAAGGCCAAGCGAGGCTGCCAGAACCCTGGCTGAGCCCCTGCCCAGCGCTGCGGCCAGACAGACGGACAGGCACTGCCGGAGCACGGGTGGGCACTGGTCCAGGAGAGGGGCTGGTGTGACTGCAAGTGGGAGGCCATGTGCCCATCCCTGACGGGAGGACAAGGTGGCAAGGGGAGGACCAGGGGCTCTAGGGGTCCGCGGTGCAGTGCAAAATACTTGCTCCCCCCCTTGCAGCTGGGACACAGGTCTCCTGCCAGGCTCAGCAGGAGCGTCCTGAAGGGAGAGCCCTGCTGACACCAGCGCTTGCTGCATTTGCAGCATTTTTCCAGGGGTCCCTTCTCTAAAAATGCAAAGTGTGGGACTGCTTGTGTACCCCAACAGAGAACTGAGATGTCACTAAAGATAAGCCTTCTTTGCCAGGCTTGATGGTGCTTGGAGGTTGCTCAGGCAGGACATGCTGACCACAACCATCACTGCCTGGCTGCCTTGACCCCCTCCCACAGGACAGCATGAAGAACCGCAGCAGAGTTGCCTGCTGGCACCAGAGTATGCTATATTCATTTACAAGCTTCTTCCCATTATGGATGGGAACGGAAAAAACTGCAAATGTGACATACAGGTAATGCAGTGCCATCAGCTGCTTCTGAAGATGACCCTTGGTGGGCAGAGCAGCAGAGGATCTCCACCACTGTGTAAGAGCCACGTGCTCCCCTCTCTCCCCTGCAGCTTCTGCTGCTCCCAGGAAGGACAGAGCTGGTTCGAATCAATCCTGGCAGCACAAAGTACTCTCTGTAGCTGCTGTCCCCTCTGGCGCTCCTGCACAGAGGCTCCGCTCCTTCTTCTGGCCTTTCTGATTTGGAGGACACCCACAGAGGACGCCCATGCCTCTCTCCCACATGCCACCTACCCAGGACTGAAACGTGAGCAGGCATTTCAGTAGACCAGGCAGTCCTTGGTAACGTGGATGCCTCTTATCTCTGAAATACCACCGCAGACAAGAAGGGCTCTGTTCATGTTTACCTTCTAATTAGCAGCATACCTTTGAGCATTTGAAAAACCTCAGTTTCTTGTCCTCGGAGCTACTGCTTCAGGCCCTCTGCATGCTATAAGGAGCTCATGTCTCATTCTCCCAGTTTATCTCTTTTTAATGAAACTCCACCATACAAACATTGCATCTGAGAAGAATATCCAGGTCACCACATTTGTGCAGTGAAATTCATTTAGTCCTGGGATGGCCCATATACAAGAATCATATTTAAGCCAGCACACTGCAGATGGTGGGAAGGACTGCAGAGACAAGGGATGACAAAGGCAGACCTCGAGAAAAGTACTGGGAGACAGCCGCAGCTGAGCCGGGTCCAGGACAGGGAGACTCACGGGTTGGAGGTGATCAGCTGCAGCCAGGACAGACGCATGCAGCAAAGTGAAGCAGCCAGAAACACAGACAGGAAATATCAAGACGATATTCAGCTTGGAAAAAATGCAAGTACAAGAAAACAGCCCAAAAAACAGCCAGTGGGAAGGAAATCCCTGGAAACAATTATTGATGAATTTTAATTCACCCCACGCAGCAACTGAGCATCCTCAGAAGAACACAGTGAGTGTCAGTCACTGGGTCACCTCCCCCCGCTCTCTTTTCCTGGTCACTCCCCTGTCCTCCTGACACTGGTTTAGAGGAAATGAATACACTGCCCATTTTAAAGCTGCCACATTTCCCTTTTAGACCCTGCATTATCTTCTGGGCTTTACCAGACTTCAAGCTTCCAATCAGATGCCTGTGAGGATGCATTTTTGCTTCACCTCAAATTTGTTTATGCTGCAAAAAGGGTGGAGGAAGTTCTTAGAAAAAAGGCCAATGTTAAGGCATGGTTATGCCAACAGTCAACCAGTAGTTGGGTGATGTGCGTAGGAAGTTTAGAAGTTTTGCTAGGAGGTGGTGGTTGCTCCTGGCAGGACTTCCATAGGCCCTAGGAACAGCAGGCCAGGCTAGAAACTGCTATTCTGTAGTGAACTGCTAGTCAGTGACGTGCACTGCTGATGGAATATGTGACTATGCTGTTACCCTTTGACATGGGATGAGACGAAGTACGGAATTCAGCGCTGAACTCACCACCAAATATCATTATTTCTGTGCAATTCACAACTTTTGCTGTTGCGAGAGAAGTAAACTTCAGCCTGAGCATGCTACCTACAGAATGATCAAGCACAGAAATTGCCTATTACCACAACAACAAAGTTTAAATGTAATTTTGGCTTTGAGTTACTGCAACTATACAAAGGGAGCCAGAGGCACTAAGCCTGTATGACTTAATTGCCATTACAGATAAAGCTCGTCGCAGAGCTGAGGAAGGCTGGCCCTCTAATCCCGGGGACTCTCCTGCAATGAGGATGCATTTCCAATGTGGTCCACTGTGACCTGCTGCTTACTCAAGATTCATCACCAAGCCACGCTGTCACTCAAAGCAGATACAGAAAATCTATCTGCTTGGTTGCTCTTCATCCACCAAGTTAATCTTGTTTATGAAATTCAGCATTTCAATATACATCTTCCTCTTACGTCCACAGGATATAATTACCTCTTACTGCAGCAGAGAATTTCAATAATTATAATATGGAAACATCAGAAGTCATTGGGACTGGGAAGCCTTTGTGCCTGGTGCTATGCATGTAAGGAAAGGAACCTTTTAGATTGCTTTTAAATGAAAAATAAGCTGCCAGTTACTCTTATGACAAGTACAGAAGTGTAGGCACAAAAGTAGATAAAATCAGCAGAAAAGCATTAACAGGAAATGTTCTATAAATGCAGTAGTATTAAAGAGGAAGACCAAGTAAAGGAACCAGCTGCAGCTCAGCAGAGGAGAGCTACCCATGGATGATCATGTTCAGTATCCTCAACAGAAAGTCATCTGTTAATAAAGAAGTCATCCATGATCAAGTGATTGTCACAGTTAATACTAGTAACAAAGGGTTAAGATCTCAGCCTGCAATAGGGAAGGAATAAGTTGAAGAACACTGAGATCAATAGATTCATCCTAAGACTTTCAAAGAACTTGCTCATAAATCTCAGATCAGTTGCTAATCATCTCTGAGAATTCATATAAAATCAGGGAGGGGGAGTTCTGGCAACACAGAAAAGGTAAAACATAGTGTATGGCTTGGAGAAATGGTAAAAGAAGGAAATGGAGTTGTGGAACAGCCACCTGAACTCCAGTTCCTAGAAAAATAATTGAATAAATTATTTAACAATTTTTTAAGGATCCTGAACAGACAAGAAGGATATAATTGAAAGCCTACACCATTTTGTCATGAATAGTCTGTTGAACCAATCTGATCATCCTCATGTGACTGAACACTAGCCCCAAGGTGGAAGTGGGCCCATGGAGGTGTCAGCAGCGGTACACCCTCCTAGAGAGACATCTTACTGGGAAGGAAAACAGCAGAGCAGCCTGAGAGAAATGGACCTGGCAAGACCTCAGCTGGAGCTACGTGTTAAGTTTGGAGCTTCACTCTTTAAGAGATGAACAAACTGGCTAGTCCAGAAGAGAGTGAAAACCAGAGATCTAGAAAAAATGACCTGAAAGGAAAGAGGAGAAGTTGTTTAATACAGAGCAGGAATGAGTGAGAGGGGAGTGTCAGTCAAGCTGCTGAAAAGAGAAATAAGGTTGTTCTTTTTGCCATCCATCATAGGTGGGATAAAAATGGATTTAAATTGCAGGAAGGAAGATTCAGGATGGAGGTGATATTGAAGCCATGGCATGGCTTGTACTTTCTTAGGAAAAGACCAGGTAACTGTTTATAAGAAATGATGTAGGTATTATTGAGCCTTTCTTGGAGCAAAGGAGTGGGCCTAAGACTATATATGAGATACACATATGTACCCTGGGCAGTTGTTTTCAAAGATCACACTATGCTGACATTCCCTGAAGTGGCTTGGAATAGATCCACTTAATATGAAAATGGAAATATTATTTAAAATATGACATCATGTATTAAAAAGAAAACAAAATCTAATATAAGAAAATGCTACTTAGAAAAGGTCAACACTTGGAGCTGAAAGTTAAGAAGAATTGGTGTGGGGACTATGTAAGCTTTCTGACGGCCTTCACAATGCAATCTTTAATAACATTATCACAAATCATTTTCTTCCACAGGCCTCTGATGCTTGAGTTATGTGATTACTGAGGAACTGCTTAACTCTACCTCATTTCCATCCTCTGGGGGGAAATTTATTGTGAGGGTAATGGACTCAGCTGTAAGAGCAACAATTTAGACTGACAGCAATTGGGAATAAGGCCCTGGAGACAGCCATGACATGGATTTTATCTCTGCTTGACCCTGATATTTAAGAACAAATCGAGTCATTTAACTACCACCAGCCAAACCAGTAATATCTCCCAGCAGACACCCAAACTAGGCCATTTTCAAAGGGGTGTGGAAGGCCTAGGTTCAGTTTTGTTCATCGATCACTTCTCAGATCAGTCATGTTCCCCTTGCATCAGACAGTTCTCCATCCATAAGCCAAATGCAAGAGGACTTTTCCAACCCACTCTGAATCACGAAGCCAGACAAGCTTCTGGACTGATCCAGCAGCCCTTTAAAAATGTCAGTAAAAAATGAATGCACTTGAATGACAGAGACATGAGGCCATTGTTTTTGAAAAGACCTGGTAACAATCAGATGGAGGTTGATAGGATCACAGCTCCAGGCCTGTGCTATATTATTCAAGAATTCTGCAGATCAATGACCTTGGATTCATACTCAGTACGCTGGGCAGCGTGGCTCTGCCACAGCCCTTAGGCACTGCTGCACACACATACTTGCAAATCTGCGGGGTTCTGCGAGAGGCTGAAATACAGAGCTGCCCCTTTACTCCTCCAGCTCAGCAAAGGTGCCACCCTGCAGCCCCGCACCCCCACATCACCCTCCTCTTCTCGGCATGTGTCACTGCCTCTGGTCTCATGTATAATTACCTGGACATCATTACCTCAAAGAGGCACAAAGAAATAATTCCTAGACTATAAACCCTCTCCACATGAATCGCTGTGAACTTCTGCATGGGAACCACCGTAGTACTTGCAGTTGACATATTTTGAAGCCTGGGACTGCAAAAAAACCTAAACCTAGGCAAACCAAGAAAGTTCTGTTGAGTCTGCCAATTATATCTCGCTGCTTTAGATGGGATTTTTAAGGCCATGGGCTTTTTAATTCATGTGTTTTGGTGAAAAAGGTAGAATTCTACTTTTAATCTAGACTTGATGTAAAAATAAAGCTGCTACCCTCTGGAGAGCAGAAAAAACAGAGTATTGCAACACAACTTTCAGTACAGCTAATCCAGGAGTCATGGAAACACCCTCTTGAAAATATCCAAAAAACCAAGCTCCTAAGAGGTACCCTCTGTCAGGAGCTTGCCCTGCTCAGGGTACCTCGCTGTCTGTACAACTTCCTCCCTGAAACGTCCTGCGAAGTCCACAGGCCAACCTCTCCGTGACATCTGCGGGGCTGCACCCAGCTGCCTGAATGCTGTGTTGGACTCAGAGACATGCAGGTGGGAAAAGAAGGCATTTAGTTCTAAGAAAATTGTTTTATTTCAAACCCAAGAGCCACTTTCTGGCTTGTAAAAAACATATTTGCACCTTCCTGTTCTGCTGCAACAGCCTTGTTTCGGAGGAAGGAATCGGGAGCCCAAGCACTGCCTTGCATTTGCAGGCAGGTCCCACCTCCTCCTGGACACCAAACACCAGCCTTGGCCTCACGCCTAGGAAAGAAGCAGGACGACGCAGAACAGATGCTGAATTCAAATTACACATTGGTAGCAACACCCCCAGGCTCCTGCTCTCTGAGTTAGCAATAGGAAGAACGGTTTGGCAAGACGTGAAAACTACATTTCAGTGTAGCTCCTTGCAGAGACTGCCATACAGCCTGTTTTGAGTGCAAGGACATCATATGCTGAGCTGGTCAACACTCCTACCTCTGTTCAGCACTGCAGACTTCACCTGGGCAAACGCAGGCGCCTACATCTGAGCCAGTCAGGCTAGTGCTCTCTGGTCACCCGGGGAGAAACAGAGGACACAGTTCCTTCATCCTGGACATCTGAAAATGCATTGGGAGAGTCTGACCTAAGAAGTACTTCCTCCTCATTTGGCTATAAAAAAATCTGAGTGCTTTCTCTTTCTGAAGTAAATATGAACTTATTCTTCACTGTCTGCATGTTGGACTGAGAAGTTTCTGCTCCAGGACTGTCCACCAGCCCATACTGGACCATCACAGCAGAAACGATCCTTGAAGCTTGTGGGAAACCTGCCATCCCCTGGACATCCCATGCTTGCTCTCCTGCCCGCTGCCTGCCCGCAGGCAGCCTCCCCAGGGGCAGGAGGATGTTCACTGCACAGCCTGGCAGCTAACATGCTCCCTGAGGAACAGAGAAGTGTGCGCTTGACTCCACACAGAGTAAGAGGAAACCGAAGCCACGTCTCCCACTTCCTGCGCTCGAGCTGCTTGCCGGCTGCAGGAGGTTGGTGGTTAACGGGTCCTCTCCCCACAGCTCTTAATGAGCCAGTGCACATCAAACTCATACTGCCCTCCTGCACAGCCCCACATCAGGCACTGCTGCTGCCAGGAGCCCTCACTCTCACCACCCCCAGGACTTAGCCTTTCCCACTTGGTGAGCTTAGGGCAGCTCCTGCTAAGCATAAACCAACACTCAGTCCCCCCTGGAGAAACCAGTGTCTCTTGCATCATTCTGTACAAGAAGGCTGGGTGCCTGCCTCAGGCAGTGGAGATAACCTGCTTGAGCAGCACACCTACATGTTAGTGACCAGGGGGAGGTCTGGCTCTGGTGCCACCTGTAACACCTTGCAATCTGTGTGCTCAAACTACTTCATCCCCCACCACCCCGGTCCCAGAGAGGCAAGGGACGTGTTCAGCATCCCTGGAGACCCAGTTGCTGCAACCACAGGGTAGAACACTCGGGGGGTATTTAGCTGCCTCACAGCAGGGTTCTGCTCCCATCCCCACCCTTGATGTTCACTTTGAACATGGTGCTCAGAGGCCCTGCAAGCTCACCCAGCAGAAAAGCCACTCCAGGAAAACAGTGAGTCGCCCGCCGCTGAGAGCTGGACCGGTTTGTGGCAGGAGGTTCAACAATGTCATCATGGGACTGCTGCAGAATGCAGATGGGTGTAAAGAGGCAGGGGAGGACTGAAGGGAAGGCCAGACCAGGTCAGCTCTCCACTCTCACCATAGGTCTTCACCTGTCATAGCTTAAACATCCTCCACATTGCTCTGAATACTGCTGAGCCTGTTGCTGAACTGACACAACGAAAGCGTGTGGACAACCCAGGATCAGCAGGATCCGTGTGCCTGTGACATCTGCATACGTGCCACCTTCCTCTGCAGCCTCCCTAGACAAGTGTCTGTCTCCTCCACCTTCACCGGTGTTCCAGAGGGTGTCTAGTGCAGTGGTGCCCCTGCCACAGCTGTGTTGGCCATCCCACGTTCCTGTGATTGACTGGATTAAGGGGGAAAAGTTGGTCTGATTACAGAAGGAATTTCCCTGGTGAATCCTCCACAGCTGCAGGATCTCACCATGTGAAGAAAAACAAAACCTGCTTTATTTGAGGGAAATCTGGGAGGTTATCCTGGTTTTGGCCTGACTCTACTAGTCATCTTGCACACTTAAATTTATTGAATCTGTGTCTAATTAATCATACGCTACTACACCATGGCAACACACTTAATACTATTGTTCTTCAGAATAATGTTGTTCAACAATATAGAGAACTGCAACTTCGCTGTAACTTGTAGTTGTTCCTCAGACCATGCTCCTGAGAGAGGGAATCTCTGGAGCTGAAAGCAGTTTTCTCAGCATTCTCCGAGCAAAAATAATGAATGTGACATCTCATGATCTCCACTGAAAGAGAAAAGTCTTTAGAAAGGAAACAGGGCTGAGATCAAAATTAGTGTTACAGGAACAGCATTCAGATCTGGCTTGCTCTTTTCTGGGGTGATATATTTAACTCCTTGAACTGAAGAAATTGGCCTTCCTACTGCTGGAGCTAATGCCTAGCAGACACAGAAGAAAATGAGCCAGCACTGAAGAATTTATAAATTTATATATTTTATCTATTTATAAATCAATTTCTCACCTTGAGAATAAAATGTGGAAGCTGTCAAGGAAGACAACATCATAAATAAAGGAGAAAGCTTAAAAGAGAGGAAAAAAATGTGTCCTACATTGTAACGATCAGTTATTCAATTCTACTCCTTGGAAATATTCTGATAAAGCAACTGAGGCAGTTACATATTGCATGACAGACAACTGCCACTCCCCGTAGAGCAGAATAAGACATCTTAGGTGTACAGGCTTTACCAGAGGCCAAGCTATAACCTTATTTGTTAAAATAAAAGTATTTTTAAGGATTTTAGCTGCACTGCATTTCAAGCCATAAGAAGCTGGAGGATGTCTGCCCTTCAAGCTGCGTGCCACCTGAACAAAGAGACAATGACAAACCATGACCTAAAAACATTTGCTACATGGCCTCCCTGGCAGGCTGAACCACTCATGACAGTTGTCTGTTGCATCCAAGCCCAACAGACCTGATGATGCTAATGACACATTTCTCCACAGGGGTACAGATGTGCACCCTGGGCAGGCACCACCAAGAGGTGCTGGGAGTTGCACTGTTAAAATAAGCAATTCAAGAACCCACAAGGTCTCCATCACACAGAGCAAGGCAAAGTTTATTAGTCAGCATCATCGTTATTTGCAAAAAAAGGACTAATGACTGGGATTGATTTTGGTTCTTCCATAGGTGGTGTGTGTCAGAGAGGATGAAGGTGCACTGCGGTTAAAGCATGAATCCTCTGAGATAAGAAAAAAACAGCAGAAGACTGCATGAGGGTCTCACTTGGTGGTGAGGAGGAAACATCCCATCCCAGCACAGGAAGGGAGAGACCTGAGCACAGCAATCCAAATCAACCTCCCCAAAACGCTTCCCTCCCATGGGGAAGGAAAAAGGGGCTTTCAAACTCTCTTCCCTCTAACCACAGGCAAACATTGGATCCTCCAGCACCGAAAGCAAAAGCAAATTCCGTACTACAGAAATGAATGTTGAGATTCATTTGCTCCAGGGGCTGACACTGGGGCTGGAAACAGACTGGAGTTCCCGAGTTGTTCTTCCCCGGCTGCCAGGGCACATACCCTGACCCCAGCAGTGGCATCTGAGCTCAGGAGCAGTCTTGCCCACAGAAGGCAGCAGGAGGGGGAAGGGAGGAGGGGGCTCAGCTGTGTGGCTCTAACAGTATTGCATGAATCGGGGACACACACACACACAGAGCACTGGTCAGTGCCTACACAGGGACTGCAAGCATTCCTGCTTGCGTACTTCTGATCCTAGAGTCACAAAAGAGCCATTTCCAGAGATCCACATCTGGTCCAGCAAAAAGCCACTCCATTCAGTGCAGCCAGCTTCATACCCTGTGTTAAAAACATCACTGTCTTTCAGCTGTAAGTGCAGGGTCCAAGCTTTGTACAAGCCCAACACATGGCACTCAATGGCCCCCTCCGATCAGCCCTGCTCGCCAGCACCAGCACCTCCCCCCCGTCCTGCTGAAACGATGAAAGACTTAAGAACGAGCCTATTCATAGTCAACTCAGAGGAAGGGATAAGACCCAATGGCTGCAGAGACTCTGAGCCTAATGCAAAGTCCACTGGGGTCAACTGAGAGAAAAAGAGTGAAGCAGAAGAGCTCTTCCCAAGAACAGCTCTGTGCAACTGAGGCTGTGGCTACTGCCTGGGCGAGCCCAGCTCTCCAGTGCAACCCATCTGCAGGCAAACCAGCAGCCTGCCAGCCCAGGAGTGCCAGGATGTGGCCGGCTTCCCATGTGACATCCATGCAAATGATCTAACTAGGTGATCTGTGTATCTGAAATGAGCTGCGCTTGGTTGCAAACTAGCAGCCTCTCAGCCCAGAAGATATGGGTGGAGCAGCTCTTGGCCTGGGAAGGTGCTGTTGGGTCACCATCATGAGGGAGGTGGCAGTCCTCATACTCCCCAGATCAGACTGGTCTTCCCTTGGACAAACTGGAATAGTGCATGGGTGCAAGCCTGTAAGGTTGTGATGTAAAGAACTTGCTGGGCATCACTGGGTGGAGTTCTGTGATCAAGTTCTCCAACCTATTAGAGTAAAAAATGCAGCCTCAGTTGTAGCATTCAGTTTCCAATTCACAGCAAGGGCAGCAGCCCTCAGCTTCTTTTCCCTTTCATGTGCTGCTTGGGGCTGATGGTTTTTATCTGTGGGTTCCCTGTCCATGGGGGCTCCAACACAGCCAGAAGACCTCCTGTCCTGCTCCAGCAGGGAGTCCCACCCCTGAGATGTGGGAGGTCCCACCTCAGAACTGACAAGATGCCAGAGTGGGGGATCATTAATCAGAGATATGCTGGAAGATGCCCTGTTCTATCCTACCTTCTGCAGTGATGAGGCAGGCAGCATCCTGCTTGGTGCACACTGGACAGTGCAGAGCACTGGCCACTGTAATCAAAATACGCTGGGAATAGTGATTTGCACCAGCTCTCCTTCACCACCACTTCCAGCACAGCCAGCAAGATGCACATCAGAAGAATTTGCCGTGGCCCTGTCCCTGAACTGAATGATCATGTCTCTGGCCAGCACTGAGAGAAGGCTTTGTTCCTCCCCAAACATACATATTCAGACTTGGTAAATGGTGCTAGCTGTGAGCAGAGGGAGCAGAAGTGAGGGCGTCCAGCAAACCCTGGGGTGATGCAGCTGAGATAGGAGCTGGACGCAGGGGCTCGCTGACTCAGTTTCATTTCAAAGCTATTTTCCAAAAGGGACCTATAGATAATTTAAACATTATTTCATTTTGGAAATACCTGAAGTTCTATTCTTCATCCCATAACAGACTGAGGTTCAACTCCAGTCTTCGTTTGGTACCAGTTACCACTGTGATAATCAGCAGTTCACAGCGCAACGAGACAAGTCATAGGGTCTCCTCTAAATCTTGCTATTGAGAGTGATTGCTTGGCCTTGGGTAATGAATTAGTCCTATTATACAGCAGCTGCCACACGAGAAGCAAATCTGCTGCTCAGGCAGCTCATTACATGGGCAGGGCTGGAACTGCTCAGCCACGTGCTACACACACAGCCCTCCGCAGGATTTTTAAACTGAATTCTGCAGACAGTACAGACGTTTCTTCAGGACTGCGAAATACACTACAGTCATCAATCCAGTTTCTGGCTAGTCCTTTCTGAGTTAAGCATTTGCCCACACGTTGGAAATATAATTCCTGTTCTGTGCAATTTCTGCATGGCATTTTGCTGTATCAGTATCAAATCCAAACTGTGTTAATTCTTCATTCTCTGCCACCCCTTGCAAACTCTGTCACTGCAAACCTCCTTCTTCTCCTCCAAACTCCTCCATACTAATTATCCCTGCTCCCCCACTACCAAAAACTTGCCAGTTCTTGATGCTGCCTCTTCTGTGACCAAGCCTCACTTCTGCAGCAACTGAAACTGCTCTTGGCATGCACCAGCTCGTCACTGTAGGTCTAGCTTGTGGCTTTGTGGCACATGGCTCAAGGAGGAGCAGGTGGGCACAAAGTAACTGCGGGGTTTTGTTTTGGAAACATGAATAAAGTACTAAATAAGTGAATCAGAAAGGATCAGGAAGACAAAGCAGATCCTACCAGCCAATTTAAAAGAACTTCTGAAAGTGCTTATAGCTTACCAGCAGAAAAAAGAACAGAATGACAGGATACACTCAATAGCAATGTTATAGCCACGATGTCATAAGCGTAGGTGTTAGACAACAACTACCATAAGCATGCTTTTGAAAACACAAACTCCTTTCTGTGAAGACCTTCAGAAGAAAAGAAGCAGTCAAGGAGTGAGAAAACTACTGCACAAAATAAAAAATTGATACGCCAGAGAGCAAGGAGCAGAAACAAGAAGAGTTAGTCTTCCTCAAGTCAAAAGTCAACCACAAAGGCCTGATAATCACAGAATCATCTAGGTTGGAAGGGACCTTGAAGATCATCCAGTCCAACCATTAACCTAGCACTGACAGTTCCCAACTCCACCAGATCCCTCAGTGCTATGTCAACCCGCCTCTTGAACACCTCCAGGGATGGGGACTCCACCACCTCCCTGGGCAGCCCATTCCAACGCCTGACTACCCGTTCTGTGAAGAAATGCTTCCTAATATCCAGTCTAAACCTGCCCTGGCGCAACTTGAGGCCATTCCCTCTTGTCCTATCGCTTATTACTTGATTAATGAGGCTCATCCCCAGCTCTCTGAACCCTCCTGAATGCCACTCACTCCTCAAGCAATTCAAGAAAAAAAGAGTGGAAGTGTGTAGCAAATATGTGCAAGTTATACATAATTTTTTATGTGAGGCAAAAGCCTAAACAGCTTCAGTAAGCCTTCAATGAACAAGTAACATCACAGCAAACAAATTACACTAGTGATAAATGCAAAATATTACATATAGAGGTAATAATTGGAACCATACAGGTATCTTTCATGGCCCAAACAATGTCCACTGGCTCAAAGATCCTTGCTCCTTCCCACTGTCTTCCACAAAAGCTGGTCCTTTGTCAGCCCAGGGAGCTCTGAGGAGAGGGGAGATGCTTCATTTTAACCCTTTCCATGCTCCCCAATCAGCTGCTGTACCTTTCCTCAACAGTCTCAGGGCTGCTTGACTATGTCTCTGGCTGAATGGGCGTGAGAAAACTAACAGAGACCATAAGCAACACTCAAATGCCAGAAAGAACACTGCAGATTCAGGAAGAGATCAGATTTAACTCTAAGCTAACATCTGCCTTTGAAAGTTAAGGAAGATTTTACTGGGGTTTCAAGTAAAGGGGGCAAATATGAAAAGATAAAATGAGCAGCTTGGGATTTTTAATCTCGTCGTGATGTGCCTCTGCTCCCTCCTCACTCTCATGCCTTTCCCCCTTTTACCCGTGCCAGACTTGCCGAGTGTGAGAGGGCATTTCAAAGACTGATTCAGTGCTAATGGGACAACCTGACAATTCCAGGCTGCATATCCAGCCCAGAGCAGCTCCTGCTTTCTCTCTCTGTAACGCGTTGAAGCCTTGCAGCGTTGCCCCTGCTGTGGCAGCTCCACCAGCAATGCTGCCCAGCTCTGGATCCGGCGTTGCAGCGGCGAGTGGCATCGCAGCTGGGCTGGCAGAGCCTCCTCAGCTTCCCCGTCAGCTGCGTGCCCTCCTCGCTTCGGAGCACTCTGTAGGACAGCCGCAGAAAACTCACTCATCCTCCTTCTTTAACAACCTTGGCCTGATCCATCCTATGAAACAAACATCCCAGGTCTTCACATGACTTTTTATTACTGAGCTTTTTTTCCTCCATGGAAAACCAACTGACAGGGCAGAAGAGAGAGGCACAGAACTAAGCGACAGGGGCACACAAAGTGATAGCAGATGAAACAGTTAATGTTGAAATTATTTTGTTCCCAGTATACACCCTGGAGACTGCAGTAGCAGAGGTGCAGAGGGCTGCCGCAAGCTGTCAGAGCTGGGAAAGCCCTGGGAGATCTGTGCAGTAAACAAACTTGGTGCTCAGACCAACACTGGAAGACCACAGTGCTTTTGCTGCCAGCATCACAGTGGGGATATCTGTGGCTCAAGAACAGTTTTCACTGTCTACTTTTACCAACTACGAATGTAGGAAGAAGTACCAGACAGATCTTAAATGATGTCAAAGAAAGATTTTCGATCTTTGGGTCTGCACCCGTCTGGGAGTTCAAAGCTCAGTGACCAAAGTCACCTGTCAGTCAGCCTAAATTCACTCCAAAGTGGCCCATACCAACAACTGAGTACTGAGAGGACGGCTCACAAATGCTGAAAAAGGTGTATGTTAAAACACACTGGCCTGTTGCACTGCTAGATGTGTTCCACAAAATGCAGCGTGGTAGCTCCCGAGTAACCCATGGCATCCTCCTTTTGGAATTTGCCAGCAAAAAAGCAAACACAAATGTATTAGACTAATACAAAATCTATTTTGATAGCATAATGTGGAAAACTGGATTGCTAGTGCAAGCCAAAACCTCTCTACTATTACATATACCTGTAAAAGGAGTGCTTCCTAGGATGGTCACCACAGCATGTACAGACAAAGTACCACAGCAGGCAGAGTGTTACAGCAGATCTACAGCCCATGGAGCACAGCCTGCTCTCCCTCTCATCCAACCCCAGTGCACTTTTGCTGGTATGGCAGGTATGTAAGGGGCTCTTGCCCCTCTCCCATGCCTGACCCCCACTGCTGCCTCGGCTCAGCCTGCCTGCCTGCGCTGCAGATACACTGCAAATCCATAGAGCTGATAGCCCACATACCAACCCTTTACATGAGCTCCTCTTAATAGGTAATGTTTTACACAGTGGCATGACATAAAAAATTTCAGCTACACTAAAGCATACTTATACTTTTCAAAACAAACACTTGTTGAAACACCCCGTTCTTGAAAAACTGTGGCTGAACAAACTGTTCGCCTTGATTTTACACTGTTCTGCACTCTGAGTGGGTCATACCAATAAAGGGGAGCGTGACATGTAATTAAATACGGCAAACAACACTTTAAACTGACATCAACTGATGGCAGCGTGCAAAGCACAGAGAGGGGACATCAAGTCCATTATGCTTCTTTCGTATTTCCCCAGGTCCTGCTTCCCTGTCTGCAAACGCGGAGCTGTGCACAGTTACTGGCAATGTGCACAGCAGGGAGCAGGCACTGTAGCTGGGCCCAGGCTTTTGGGAGGCTTCCAGCAAATCTGCTGTGTGTGCACGGTAAGCGAGGCATATCCCATCAGCACTGGATTCTGAAAAAGCTGCACATAACAAGTGCTCCCTGGAAGCGTCAGAAATCAAAGACAGAAATATCAGTGCCTTATGTCAAATACTCCACAAGCCACACGTTAGCAGTGCTGCCTGCCTGCCACGTTCAGCAGGCTGGCTCCCCGTGCTCTGCCCATGGTGCAAACAGGAGAAACACATGCAACGTGAGAAGTAGCTGCCCTAAGCCGTAGCATGGCCACAGCAAAACCAACTGCAACAGTCCCAAATATTTCCAAAGACAGATACTATCTGCAACACTGCAGCACTGCATACTTGTTCCTATTATTGTGGGACTTCTCCAAAATAGAAGAATGTCCTATCTTTGGGACTGCACTCGGTGTCAGTAGTCAGTGAAATAATGAAAACAAGTCCTGAGTTACATACTCGGGCATTTAAGATTCTGGTAATGCAGAGCCAGGGTGCATTACTGATAATAATGTGCTCCATGGAGCATAAGCAACCATGGAAGATAAGGAACCATGGAGAATAAAACAAAGGTTTAATCTAGTTATTTAAATGACTAGTTAATTCTACCTAGTCATTTATTATCACACAAGTAAAAGTGAAATAGAGAAAACCAAACCCCACCAAATCTGCCAGAATCTTCTGGTCTTAAGTTTCAAAGCTAAATTTTCCTTTTTGGACATCAAAATAAAGCATTTTTTTTAGAAAATACTGAGTATCTGGCATCTTCTCATTATTCCAACCGTGTCTTGTTAAACTACATTCAGTACGAAGTACCACGTAATACATTCAGCATGTGTTTGCAGCACAACAGTCCAGACGTTGAAGGTGCATTTTGCACCCAAGTTGGAAAGTGAGACTATTTAGAGTACCCCATGCCTACCACTGCAGAAATCACTCCTTTTTTTGTCTACAGGATGTGTGCCCCACTCAGAGCACAGAATTCTTTAGGGAACTAAGACTCACTTCAAGTGAGTCTTTATGTGATCCACATTTTTCATCTTCACTGTATATCCACCCTTAACGTGCAGGTGCATGGCAACTCATTTAATCTTTAACATCTACAAGGCAGACATATGCAGTGAGACCATTTTTAGGCTCTCTTTGTAATCCATGGGCAGAAAAAGGTCCTTCCAGATTAAGCCTCCCTTTTCATCTTTTAGCTAAGGATAAAGAAAAACATCTTTAAAAATTCTGTCCTGTGCGACTTCCGCAAGGCCACCAATGTGATTGTTCTCACCTGCTACAAGTGCAGCATCCAGGTGCAACACCCTGACTTATGCAGAGGACAGAACAGCTCACAAAAAATGCCACACCCATCAGTAACAAATTTTGGGTATTTATGGTACTGTTCAGTTTTTAACTTCAACAGTTCAAGACAGTTATCACCCGCTGCGTGATAGACAGCACTCTTATGAGCGAGGGATTGTGAACTGTACTATCACATCTCCTTCACATTCTCATGAGACTTTAAAATCTCTCAGAAACCTTGATTGAAAAGTGATCTTCTGGCAGAAAACATAATTTCCTCACGCTTTTAATATGAGAAAATAGATTATTTCATTTCATTCACTTTTCCAGAAATGTCAATGGTCAGATAACCAGAAGTTTCTGGTCTGAAAAGATACTGTTACAGAAACTCACAGATAAAAAAAATGACACTTTGAAACTAAAACGCAAAGCTATACCACACGATTCTCATTGTCACTGCTATCTCACAAATGCCCCACTTTGGACAAAGGTTTGCTGCTGAATCACACAAAGCAGACCAGCCTCAGCAGCTGTGAGGGCTGAATTTTAAAAGCTCTACCCTTCCCCCTGAGACAACACCCACAGCAGCCTCGCAAATCGCCTCCTTTGGCTTCCTTGGTCATCCCCACAGGGAGTCATCCCTGCGCTGGGAGAATCAAAATCACCCTCTGCGCCTGGAGGAGATACCGTCTCCTCTTTGGCCACGGTTCCTGCTCCTCCCCAGCACCATCTCCCAGCTGCAGAACAACAGCCAGAACACTCGAGGCAGTGCCACAGGCGTCCCTGGGCAGGGCTGGCAGGGGACGGGAGTACCAGCTGCTCAGCCAAGTAGCTTAACTGCTAAGCCTGTAGCATCAGAAGCTGAACACTGTACAGGTTTCCTGAGCACAATGCTGTGCTCGCTCCCTAGCCACTTAAAAAAAACAGAAGGGCTCAGCACCCACAGCCTTACCACACTGGATTCAAGACCAGATTCCTCTCCCATCACACAAGACTATATACTAGCGCATTACTTGTTCCACGGAGTATCCTTACAAAAAAGCAGTGGTAGCAGCCGCGTTTGTACCCAATATCGTCACACAGCCCCTCGGTCCTTGTTGCTCTCCATGACTTTTTATGTTGTGCTGATTTTTGAGTGGGGCAATGGAGGAACGAGAGAGTGAGACAACAAACTCCAAGGATGTAGAGGAACTTGCTAAGAAAGCAAAGCACCCTGCAGGAGGTACCAATGCCACATACAAAGAGCCCAGGCCTCAGGTATTCACAGCCAGCCAAGTGCTTTCCATACACAACCTTATTCTTTGTATAGTCATCAGGAAAAGATCTGATGCAATAGGTACCAACATTGCCTCTCTCCAAGTGTATTGCACACATTATGTAGCTCCCCTAACAGCAGAGAGCAGCTCCAGCAGCTGCTCACGCCAGCCCTTGCTGTGGCACAGCACAGCCATCACTCATAGCACTGGCTACAGTAACGCTCGTTTCTAGGACTGGCTGGGTATTTTCTGACAAAATCTTTTCAGGCTTTTCTTGATCAAAATATGTTCCATCACTAACATGAAGAAAGAGAAATCTAAATCATATTTTTTTTCTCTCTAAAAATAGGGGTTTCACCACAATACTGTTTCACATACATGTTCGGAAGTTGAATTTTGTCATGAAATGGAATTCTCTTTGCTCATCAGCCGGCAGGTTCTAGTTTCTCCTTAAGCACACTGCCTCCTTGCATCGTATCAGCTTATACCGTTTGGCACAGAAATCCTCTACACATTCTCTGCTATTACAAAATAAATCATAGGCATTATCATTTCTGTGAATTCCTTCCATTCTTTTTCTCTGTGACTACCTGGGCACAAAGAATGAAACAGTTTGTGCCGTGCCATGCCTCCTGCAGCTGCACGTGCCACAGCCTCCAGGCTCAACTGTTTGCACATTTCAATGTCCATGTGGCGGATGTCACAGGTCGGGTTAGGTGATGTGAGTTACCCCCCCAAATATTACACAGCAGTGGAATTACTGTATAATACTGTCGATGCCTGCACGTGCACCGTGCATCAGGGAGAAGCGTGCGATTCTTTCCTTCCAAAGTGCCTCATGGTTCTGGTAAATCAAGCTGTGAAAGTGCAGACAAGATCAGTGGCAGCTCTCAGTCCTACTCAGTCCAGCTCGCTCAGTCAGATTCCAGAGCCACCTCCATCCATGCTGGAAGCACACGTTGTGCTTCATACAGAGACTTACATCTGTGGGATGACTGAAGCTATGGAAGTGCTGACAATTTTCAGCAAATTTGCATATGTTGCTACTGCTGCTGCTTATATAAGTGATTTCTAGCTAACCACAAATACAAAAAGCAATGCCTAAAATAGATTTTAAAACAAACCGCTTGCAAATGTGACTGAATGACACATCTCCCCACCCCTCTGAAAATCACTTCTATACAACACACAACTGCCAGTGTTTCCCCAGAGGGTCTCGTGCAAAGCACTTCCTGGAGTACATATCCCAGAGCTCTAACACCACCTCACCCTCCTGACATCTGTGCTGCCCTGCAACAATAAAGGTTGTGACAAACTGGGACACACCTGAGACTTGTCCTAGGTTGCTCTCAGGTCTGGAGCTGTACAGATCTTTCTACACACATCATCATCATCCCAAGCATCTCTGATGCAGGTGGGATGAGGAGGCAGTCAGCCTCTGGGTAGGAAACATTTTGTTGTCTTCAGCTGTTAAGAAATCCCTCACTGTATCACACACCACATTCCATTTGCTCTATACCTCTGTTCACCATGGCAGTGCTGGCTAGGACTGCTCATTGCCTGTATCTGCACAGATTCCTCTTTGAACCAGGCCGGGAAGGGCAATTGCTTAACCTGGGACTGCATCAGTCTGGTACAGAGGATCCCTGCATGGCTCTGTTCAAATGGTCAGGCAAAAATACAAGAGTACACATGAGGGAGGACATGGTCAGAAGATGCAGCTACTAGTCCCTGACTTTCAGGTCTCAAGGCTGACATAGCTATAAATCACCAAAGGAGGGGTGAAGGTTGAAGCTGATGGTGTATCTACTCAATGGGATATGGATCACAAGCAGCAACATACCTCCTTCCCAAGCCCTTGAGCTTGCAGAAGGGTGTTGTTTGCTCACAGACCAAGCTCAGTCAAAGCAAAACCATATGAATCTGGCAGCACACTTTTGGATTCCTCTGGTGTCAATGGATTCTCATGTTTGGAAAATACTGGTTAGGGGCTGTTTCTCCATTAACCTGCTATCTCCAAGAGCACAGCAATATAAGAAACAGTACTTGGCTTCCCAGCACAAGGAGACAAGGACATACTGGAGAGAGTCCAGCAATGGGCCACCATGATGGTTAAGGCATTGGAGCATCTGTCATACGAGGAAAGGCTGAAAGAACTGGGACTGTTCAGCATCAAGACAAGAAGGCTCGTTATCAGCGTGCATCAATGTTATCAATGTGTATAAAAACCTAGGGGGGACAGTAAAAAAAGCAGAGACAGACTATCTCAGTGATATCCAGAGAAAGGATGAGATGCAACGGGCACAAATTAAAACACAGGAAATCCCTCTGAAACACAACAAAAAACTGTGAGGGTAGTCAAACACTGGAACAGATTGCCCCGAAAGGCTGTAGAGTCTCCATCCTTGCACACACTCAAAACCTGACCAGACATGGCCAGGGAAGCTGGGCTAGCTGATCTCCAGAGGTCCCTTCCAACTCAGCAGTTCTGTGAACAAGACCACAGCAGCCTCCCTGACTGCTGCCAACCAGCGTGGCCTCTGGGAACCCACCTGGAACCCCATCACAGAGCTAACACCCTCCCTTGCTCACTTTCCTCTCTGCTTTTGATAGTCTTTTGGTTTACGCTATCCCTTTTGCTCTATGACAACTGTGTCCTCTCCAGAGCTCACAGATACATCTTGCTTCTGGTTTATCCGTACCACACGCTCCTCTAGTCCTCCTCCAGCTCTCATTGTTTCCATCACTGCCATGAGCAGGAACCTCCAGCCATTGTTGTTTTCATCTAACCCACCACTGTAGGCTTACAGCAACCACAGGAGCAGAAACCAAAGGATGCCAAACATCTTTAACTCTTTACCTCCCTGTGTCTCTCTTGCCCCACATTTCTAGAGTTTTGGTCCTTTCCTTGATCTTCTGTGATAAATGAATTGAAAACACATTTTTGCTAGCAAGAGAACTTGGGAGGCAAAGGCAGTAATCCCTCAGGAATGCCCATCCCTAGCCCTGGAGTTCATTTCCCACAAGCCACCTTCATGGTTTTCTCAGAGCTGTCCATCTCCACATTTGCCATCAAAAGCCATTCTGGTTAACCACCAGCCATGGATATCTCTTTTTCACTGCCAGAGCCTACAGCTACCTCCACTCCGTGTGAGTGCACCCGAGGAGGAAGAGCCTGCCCTGCCCTCAGCTCCTGCATAAGCCAGCTGGAGCCATGTGGCAGCTGCCTGTGAAGAGACACAGGTGCTATTGGTGCAGCACGGTTCCTCCCAAGTCAGAGAGAGCATCAGGAACAGCCATTCCTCCCCTTTCGTCCAGCAGGAACCTGCAGACTGGCTGCTAAACTAAAACCGCTCAAGGGTGGGAGAGACTCCCCTCTCAGCTGCTGTTCTTCATACCTCTCTTGCTTCTCTCTTTCAGCTCAGGACCAAAACTCAGTGCAGACTTTAGAGCAGGGCTGTTGGAGGAGATTTCAGTGTTGGTAAACCTGAAGTGATATGAATGAGAAAATCCATCCTGCCTGTCTATTCACAGTGGCAGGCTTAAAGCTACAAAGGCTTCAGAAGGAGGCCATCTCCTTCTGGTAGCACCCAGCCACCTGACAGACTTTGCTGTGAGGAGAAAGGATGTGTGTCATGCAGGGCAAACCCTGCCAGCCATGGCAGACCTCAGGCCATGCCACGAGCCACCTTCATTCTCTGCTGTGGCAGAAAATGCAGGCAGCTGTCCTTTGGGACAATGAAGTACAGGGCTCCAGAGAGAAGAGCACAGGTACCTGTTGAAGTAAACTGGGCATGGGGAAGCGAGGGCAGGACAGAGGGCGGGAATAACATCTTCCTCTTTCAACAAGAGCGTGTGGTTCAGTTCAGCTCAAAACATAACGCTGAACCTCACCGAAAGCTGCAGGGACAGAGCCACCCAAAGCCAATATAATTGCTGGTTGGTACCGAAAGGAGAATCGTGTTCATGGCCCCGTCTGGCTATGCATTGTCATCTCCTCCATGACGCCAGCTCCACTGTCAATGTGGTTATACAGGGATTTGGATCAGAGGAAAGAGAAGGAGAGTATTTCTATCCTGCTGTGTTTCAGTTAGATCAGGTCCCTGAGCTGCATACCTGCACACAAGGGAAAGGGCTACCTGCACGGAGCCGTGAGACACACACACACACAGATCTTTCTTCTTCTCTCACATCTACTCTACCGTAATGTGTGCCAAGTACCTGTGGTCCCATAAATTTGGTTAATTTGGTTAATTAGCTCTCATTTGACATATTAACTCCAGGTCATAGTCCTTATTAGGCACCACCTCTGGAGAAGCTGAAAACATGAGCATCACTTGGTGCTGGCCACCTTTCTTACCTTCTTTCCAAACATTTACTCAGGGGAAAGGAGGCTGGGCTGTGCGGACAGTTGGTCTGCAGCAAAGTTTTCAGTGGTAGATGAGCCAAGGGTTGGAAAGGCACACCTGGAGGGCTGCAGCTACCGACCTGAGCACAGCGGGACTTGCTCAGACTTAAGTAGGAAAAGAGGACTTTCCAAGGGGGAGGTGATAGGAGAGCAAAGTTACTGCGTGTGCAGAAGCGATTTCCCACTGCCTTTGCTGAGCAGAGTTTGTCTCATCTCACGATAGATTTCGCCTCAAACAGCTCCTAAATTCCTGGTTAGATGTGTAAATATTTAGCAATTTGTGAAACCACAAACATTCACGTATCTCAGTAAACGATCTTGTAGGTGGCAAAACTGACAAACAAAAGGACTCCCGCATTCTTAAACTAACAAAGAAACTTGTGTTGGGAAAGCACCAGTGTCCAGAGGAGCCCGCGGCTCGCCCTGCGCCCCGAACCCCGAGCCCCGCCGCTCCGTGCCTGCGCCCGAGGGTGCCGGGGGCTCCGGCTGCTCCTTCTCCAGGGCCGCTGCTCTCCCCAGCGCCCCGAGCGCCCTGCCGTGCCCCGGGCACAGGGCAGCGCCCTGCCGACGTGGGTCCCCGACGGCACCGCCGCTGTGCCGCCGCGCGTCCCCCCAGCCCCGCTGGCGGCCGGGGAACGGCCCGGCCGGGCCCGCACAGCCGAGCGCGGGGCGCTGCGGGCCGGCTCCGTCCCCCGCCCGGCCCGGCCCGGCCCGGCCCGGCCCAGCGGCTCCCGGCCGCGCCTCGCCCCCCCCCCGCCCCGGCTCCCGCCCGCCCGGCGCGGCCCCGGCCCGCTCCTACCTCCAGCAGCTGCACGTAGCTGGCCGGGAACCACCCGCGCAGCCCGTCCTCCTTCTGCCCTTCCCACCAGCCGCCGTCCGGCACCTGCAGCACCGTGATCAGCTCCCCCGCGGCGAAGCGGAGCCCCTGCCGGTGCCGCTCCCCGGAGAAGGGGTACAGCGTCTGGCAGCGCGACCCCGACATCCTGCCGGGGGACCGGCCGCGCTCCGCCCGCAGCCGCCCGGGCCTCGCCCGCCGCTCCGCGCCCGCCCGGGGCGCCGCTGCCCGCCCCGCGGCGCGCAGGGCTGCGGGAGGGCCCGCGCTGGCCGCGCCCCTCGCCCGCCCCGCTCCGCGCCCCTCCGCGCCGCTCCGCTCCGGGGGCGCGGCGGGCGGCGAGCGCGGGCGGCGGTAGCAGAGGGAGCGGAGCGGCCCCGGCGCCGGGCGCCCACGGGCACCGCGGGCTCGGGGGAGAGGGAGAGGGGAGGGGAGGGGAGGGGAGGAGGGGAGAGGGGGAGGGGACGAGGGGAGGGGGAAGGAGGGGAGGGGAGGGGACGAGAGGCCACCCGGGTGCGCAGCCCGCGCCGCGTGTGTGACGCTCGTGTCGGCGGGACACGGGTCAGTGTGACCCCGAGAGACCGCGTGTGTGTCCGGGAGAGACACGGCGGGGAGGGGGAGACACCGCGGGCGTGCGCGTGCACGAGAGTGTGTGCGTGTGTGCGCGTGTGCGTGTGCGCGTGTGCGTGTGTGCGTGTGCGTGTGTGTGTGCGTGCGTGTGCGCGTGTGTGTGCGTGCGTGCGTGTGTGCGCACGTGTGTGTGTGTGTGCGCGTGTGTGTGCGTGTGTGTGTGCGTGTGTGTGTGTGCGTGTGTGACAGATATCCAAGAGACACGGTGTGTGGCATCGGTGTGCACCACACGTCGGGGTGAGAGGCACCATCTGTAGGAGAGTCACCATGTCTGTGACACCAAGACACCCGTGTGTGTCTGTGAAAGGCCCCACGTGAGACACCAAGTGTGTCTGAAGCATGTAAGACACTCTGTGTGTGTGTGTGTGTACAACACCTGTGTGGCTGTGACAGACAGTGTGCGAGACACTGTCTGCGTCTGCAGCACCCACACGTGACCCCGTGTGTCGGAGAGACTGTGTGTGTTTGGAGACGCTGTGTGAGTGTGAGTGTGAGACATCTCTGTATGTCTGAGACACCATGTGTACATTTGTGACAACACACCCAAGTGTGTGAAATCTGTTTTGCCTGAAAGACATCATGTGACACACCCAAGCATGTATGAACCATACAAGTGTGTGTGACACATCCCCATCTCTGCAACAATCAACAATCTCTGTGTGACTTGCACATGTGTGAGACACCTCCCTGCATGTGACACCCCGGTCTGTGTGACGCCTGTGTGTATGTGAGCTGTACTGTGCGTGTGTGACACCCTCATCTGTGTGACACTCATGCATATGTATGTGTGAGACACCACGGTGTGTGTATTTTGTTTATGAACACACACTCTCGTGTGCACAACCTGCTCTGGGTGTACATGCCCGACTCACTCTGCAGTGTGTGTGACTCCTGCGTGTCTGTGTGTAGGACACATCCGTCCTTGTGCACGCAGGTGTGTTTGAACGGGTGTGTGTGTCTCTGGCCAGGTACGCACACCTGACTCACTGCACATACGTAACACACACCTGCCTGTAGGTGCACGGGCACTGGTGTGGATATGTGTATATGAAGCCCAGGCACATGCGTGTGTGTGTGTGTGTGTGTGTGTGAGCATGTGCATGTATGAGACTCACCCACATAGTGCCTGAGATCTCCGGGGAGGGGAGGGTGGGGAGGGGTACCTGAAAGGCAGGGCACGCACACCTGAGTGACTCTGTACTTCTCTCGTGTGTTGTTTCTGGGATACATGTGTCTGTGTATGAGACTCTCCCACAACTGTGTGTGAGAAACTCGAGCTTGTATGAAACTCAACCTTGTGTGAAGGTGTATGTATGTTTGCTTGTGCAGGAGACACCTGTGCGCATGTGAGAGACTCACCTGTGAGTGTGACTTACTGGGGTGGGTGTGAGCACACGCCCTGAGGCTGAGCTGGGTGTGAGCCGTGCCCGTGCATCTGCATATCTGGCTTCCCCGGGATGGGAGAGACTCGCACAGGGGACTGACCTGTGTGTGTGCTTATGGGACAACCACGTGGGACCCAGCTGCATGCGTGTGACTGTGTGTTTGTGTGTAGGCTGGCTGTGTGCGTGCCTGTGTACACTGTGCACAAGAGACTCCCTCCAGGGTGCCTGTAAGAATCAGTGACTGGTGGGATTCACAGAATCACAGAATCATCTCGGTTGGAAAAGACCTTGAAGATCATCCAGTCCAACCACTAACCCAGCACTGACAGTTCCCAACTCCACCAGATCCCTCAGCGCTGGGTCAACCCGACTCTTGAACACCTCCAGGGATGGGGACTCCACCACCTCCCTGGGCAGCCCATTCCAACGCCTGACTACCCATTCTGGAAAGAAAAACTTCCTAATATCCAGTCTAAACCTTCCCTGGTGCAACTTGAGGCCATTCCCTCTTGTTCTATCACTTATTACTTGGTTCAAGAGACTCATCCCCCCTCTCTGTACCCTCCTTTCAGGGAGTTGGAGAGGGCCATGAGGTCTCGCCTCAGCTTCCTCTTCTCCAGACTAAATTTTCAGATTGACCGCACCACAGGCATGTACGAGGGTCTCATCCATGTTTGTGCAACCTGATGCAGAGCGATCTGCTCATGTGGGACCCATCAGTAGTACACGAGGCACGTGGAGGAGAGAGGCTCACTTCTGCATGTGCAAGATTCACGCCAGCATGCGTGTGGAAGGGATGAGGCAAAAGGATCTGCCTGACAAGCGCCTCGCAGCTGTACCCAAGCCTGCCATCCTTTCGTAGTCAGTCAGCAGAGAAGGGGAAGAAGGGCACAAACCTGCTGCTGTGTTCATGCCCCGGTGAGATGCGTGGGTCATCCTCCCCGCTGACTGATGGGAGCCAGACCTGTCCACATCTCCTCCGGTGCTCACTCTGTGGAGCGCTGTGTGTCTGTGGGTGAGCAGGAAAACACAGGTCTGCTTCCCGTGCACGTGTGAGACCTGTAGGCGTGTGCAAGTGTGTGAGCACTGAAGTCAGCGTGCATGTGTTAGAGAATCTTGCTGGTCCACAGGAGAGTCCTGCAGCAGTACGGGGGTGCATGATGGACTCCAAAATACACCGGCACACGTGTCAGACTGCACTTGTCTGTGCACGTACACACCATTCATTTCAATGTGTATGTGACAGTCCACTGTGAATGTGTCAAAAACTCACAAAAGTTGGGATCTGTGGTTTGACTCAGCCCAGTGTCTGTCTGTCTCAACAGCAGCAGGCACACACTGCGTTTCTCCGCGGTGGGGTGAGATTGCCCACTCGGAGAGGTTTGAGACATAGGGTGCACCTATATAAGCCTCGGTGTATTCATGCATGCTACTCCAGAGAGCATGAGATTTGTGTCACTGTGTGACTCCCCCCGTGTGCATTGCAAAGTCACCTCCATATTCCAGTCATCAACTCCATTTGGCTTATGACTATCGTTATGTGCATGAATCAGTTGTGTGTCCCATTCTGCTGTATGAGGGTGCCTGCTTGTACGCTGCACATCTGGGCATGCCGGTGTTCATGTGACTGCGACCTGTGCGTGGTGCTCCCTGCCCCTTTGTAACTCCCTCCACTTACGTGTGTACATGACCTACCGCAGTGCGTGCGAGTCAGGCGTCCCCCCCCTGCACTGCCCCGTGCTTGTGCAACTCATTTCAGAGAGTAGGTGCTGGCGTGGGTCCTGTGCTTCAAGGCACGTGCATCAACTTCTGTTCCAGTGGAAAAGAAGCAGGTGCTTCTGCGAGCGACTCCCAAGACTTGCACACTGGTGGTGTTTTGGTGTGAGCTCAGTCCTTTTCACAGGCCGTGTCTGACCGCTAAATCCACAGAATCACAGAATCATCTCAGTTGGAAAAGACCTTGAAGCTCCTCCAGCCCCACCATGAATCTCACCCTGACCGTTCCCAACTCCACCAGATCCCTCAGCGCTGGGTCAACCCGACTCTTCAACCCCTCCAGGGATGGGGACTCCCCCCCTGCCCTGGGCAGCCCATTCCAACGCCCAACAACCCCTTCTGCAAAGAAATCCTTCCTAAGAGCCAGTCTGACCCTGCCCTGGCGCAGCTTGAGGCCATTCCCTCTTGTCCTGGTGCTGGTTCCTTGGCTCAAGAGACTCATCCCCCCTCTCTGCACCCTCCTTTCAGGGAGTTGTAGAGGGCCATGAGGTCTCCCCTCAGCCTCCTCTTCTCCAGACTAAACCCCCCCAGTTCCCTCAGCCGCTCCCCATCAGACCTGTGCTCCAGACCCTGCACCAGCTCCGTTGCCCTTCTCTGGACACGCTCGAGTCATTCAATGGCCTTTTTGGAGTGAGGGGCCCAAAACTGAACCCAGTAATCGAGGGGCGGCCTCACCAGTGCCGAGCCCAGGGGTCAGATCCCTTCCCTGTCCCTGCTGGCCACGCTATGGCTGATACAAGCCAGGATGCCATTGGCCTGCTTGGCCACCTGGGCACACTGCTGGCTCCTGTTCAGGCAGCTGGCAATCAACCCCCCCAGGTCCCTCTCTGACTGGCTCCTGTATGACCTGTCCTGTTTCTAAGATTCAGACTCCTTTTTCTTCCATCTTTTCTCATGGAGGAAGAGTCTCCCATTTTTCCCTTTTGATTTGTTCTTGCTTTGCAGTCAGTAGCAAGGAGAAGTTGAGAACAACTACCACCTTTGTGCCCATGATGTATCATCACGTGTGTGTCTCCTGGCCTGGGGCTGCACAGGAGACACGTGGGCTGCCATTTATGTGACACTTTATTTGAGTATTTTACTATCTCTCTTTTCCTGGAGTTTTACAAATTTGCAATACCTTTTTCTTTGAAGTGAGTAATCAGGTAGCCTGACCGTAGCCATTCTGAACAATTCAGAGGGTGACTTTCAATGCAGCTGTCCTCGTTTAGACAGGCTGAGCAGCAATCTGAGCTGAGCTCTTCAGGGTTTTTTCTTAGGATTCTTTCAACAACTTTCAGACTACTTTCCACAGTTCTATTTTTGATTCTCTGAATTTGTGGTAAATTGCTTAAAATCATCCTCTTTTAATAAGCATTTAAGCCGATAACTATTGAACTATGATCCATTATGTGCTATTATCACACCAGCTCTGCCTTGCTTGGCCAAAAGCAACAGGCCTGATACCACGGCACACACCCAGGTACATCTATCAGCAGTATTCTCTAACAATGCTGTTTATAGGTGGCAAGAACTGAAATCGAACCAAAAAAACCTTATTTTTCTTCAGCATATAGAAACCCAGATTTGCCCATGTTGGAACACAGATCCATATAGCTTAGACCCTCCAAGTACAACAATGAATTTTAGTCTAAATTTTACTTTTCTTATGTTTAATGTTGCCAGAATACTTAAATATTTTTCTTTGGTTTATTCTCTGATATTTTTTCCTCTGTTATTATTTTGCTTCCAACTTCTGCTTTCTCTTTATCTCCCTTTCTGATATTTTTGCAGGCTTCTGTCCTTCTTTGCATGAACCTCCTTGATGAGAAAACCTCTAGCAGGAGTTTAGTCCTAGGGTAGTCCACTTCTTGAAGCAATTACAAACTTCAGCTTTTCAGCAGGCAAGCCCAAATATAAACTCTAACTTCACTCTTATTTTGCATTTTCTTTCTAAACTTGTTACTACAAGTTCACTTTGGCTGTGTATGAATGTCCAGTCTGTAAACAGAAGGGCTCTGTTCATGTCAGAGGATCCCTTTCGATCACTGGAGGTACATAACTCTTGAACAGGTCCCATAAGTAACCCTCATTTCATTGTGCAGATAATGACATGGTTAGTTTCTCTTGAGGTACGTCTGGTCCCCCTCTTCAGCTTTCAAAATGGCTTTACTTCTTGCACAGGGAGCAGCTCTCACGAAAGGTTTAGACCTATGTTTGCTTCTGCATCACGTATCACCTTTACCATGAAGGATGCTAAAGGGTGACATGTTTACTATCTACGAGGAAAGCTATTTCTGAGCATAGAACACTTTTTTATCTGTCATAGAAATCAGAGCCAGAGTCACTAGATGGAAGAGATAGAAGCCATCCTAGAAACGTGCAGATCTGCAACTTCAAGGGTACCGGGCATTGGAAAGAATTGGTCAGCTTTCAGGCTCAGCCTTGTTTTCTATCATCTCTTCCAGCTCAGCTAAAGCATCTTGGCTGGATGCAGGTGTTCTCTGGCCAGTACTCAGCAGGTCTGACTGAATGGTCAAAACAATCCCTCTGGCTGTAAGTTCTCTCCGAATTTATTTCCTGAGCCATCACAACTGTCATACTCACTCTGTCATCTGTTCTAGGAGGGTATTCTGAGAAACCAATTATAAAATTAGTGGCACATGAGCATATTCTGTGTTAGAGTAAGACAAATCTCACTTTGAAAGGACCTTTTTCTCCCTGTGTGGTACCAAAGAGTCTAGGGTGAAGACCTCAGTCCTAGACATCTAACTTTTTAACACACCTTAGTGTCACTGGAATGCTGTCTGTGAATGAGAAAGAGCAAAATTCATATAACACTGCAGAGAGCCTCAGTTATGGTTATCCAGTCAGAGAGAATATATTCCATGACTTTACAGATTGTACCTGGAGCTTCAGATGACACCACTAAAACAAGCCCTATACAGATGTACAGATTCCCTGAAGAGCGACCTAACAGCATCTTGAGAGTAACAGAAGGAAGTTCACATCTGACAGCTGCAGAAGCAGCACGGTCAATGTTTTGTTTGTTTAAAGCAACATCTGACAATCTATCTAGCCCATGGAAAAGGGCTAAATTACTCCTGCTGTCTTCACTGAAAAGATCCTGCAGAGCTCAAAATGAGAAAGGGTTGGCATAGGTGCATGGGAGAGTTATTTTGTCATGATGGACTGGAGATTCACATGAATATTTGATTGGCCATAACTGTTTGCAAGACACAGCAACACCAGGGGATCTCCTGAGGACAAGAACCAGGAAAGAAAGAGACTAAAAGGAAACCACATGTAGCACTGAATCTTTAAATGACCTTTGAAGTCTAAATGACTAGCATAAATTAGTTCTGTTGTTGGAGAGGAAATGTTCTGAGCCTGTACACAAAAGATGCTTCCAGTTGTTAAAATGCTATAGCTTTTGATGGAGGGGACCATTCTCAATGCTTTGAACAGCCAAGACATAAGAACAGATACAGGAGCTCAGAACAAAACGTCACTCAGTCTAAAGTCTTCTTTCTGTCAGCAACTCAAAGAGAATGCATAAGATGGAGTTAAAGAGCAGGACAACACAGCAGTGCTTCCCTTGAATGCTCTCCCATTGTCCACCAAACTGCAGCTTAGGGATTTCCTAAGCCAGAGATTCTTGAGTATCACACTTGGAAATTTAGGCATCCAGGACCTCAAACATTCCAAGGAGAGGACTCAGACTTATGAGTCATGTTCATATGACCCAATACATGATTCAAACACAAATAACAACATGCCCTTAATGATACAGAATGGCTTTACCTTTGATTTCTGCCCTTAGCAGTGTTTCCTGTGGCTCTGCTGACCTTAGAACTCCCCTTGTACAAGGTCAGTTCTGAAAATAAGATCAGACATGCAGTGCCTTGCCGGGCTGTGGCCATTGTAAAACTTAGTGATGTTCCAGTGCAGGTTTAGTTATATTTGTCGTAACAGTGCCCAGAGCTGTACCTACTATTTTAGAGTCAGAGATAAACAAACGTAGTCTCTGTCTATACATGGACAGTGATACTACATGAACAAACAGCTTGTGGTGATTCACCGCAGACTAAACTGGATTTGCCTGCCAGGATAATTCACCTGGAGAGCTGGCTGCTTCCCTTCACCTCCTTTCTTGGAAGCAGGCTGAGAATAACAAACTGTTCCGATAACATCAGCCTACTTCTAGTCAACATATTTCCTATTGAGAGGCAGGGCAGGTCCCACCCTATTACATGACAGGCACGTATTTGGTCATATAAGTGTGACTCATAACTCTGAGTCTTTGCCTTAGAGTTAGGTATCAACAGCAGCCAGTTGTCACAAAAACCCTGTTTGAAATGGTGCCTCCTCTGCAGCAGTTCAGTGTTCATCTCTCTCTTCCTGGGGCTCTGGAAAGCCGAAATCACAACACTGTGCTCCAGCAGCTGGCTACAGAGTTTCAGGAGAAACCTTCCCTCACTCCATCCTGCTGCTATTCATCTTGGTGCAAACTAAATACACGGGATACTTCATGGGGTCAGGATGGTCACAAAGAAAAGGACAGGTCTGACTCTAGACCACCTCAGTGATTCCTAAGCATTTGTATTCACTAGAGCAGACACTGCAGCCTTGTCCTCTCTTCTTCCAGCTCTATAAACACCAGGTCACACAATTTTATTTATTGAATGTTTAACTATTTCATGCTAAATGGAAAAACCATTGAAAGGAAGAAAGGCATTATCCATAAATCATATCGTTTCAGTGTCAGTAACAAGCAAGCTGTGACCATTTGGGTCTCAACTTCTAAGTGTTAAATAACAACATAAGACAAATAGTTCTGGATCAGACCACAGGTCTGTCTGGTTTATTATCCTGTTTCCAGCAATATCCAATAGCAGAAGTCTAGGGAAAAGGACAGGTGCAGAGACATATTTCTGCAGAATATCCTCTTGATTTCCAGCAAATGATAGCTCAGGTCTTCCCCAGCTAGAAGTGGTATCTTGTATTTAATAGTTCGTTTCCATTATTTAGGGAAGTTATTTTTTGAACCCATGCAAACTTTCAGCATCCATAAAATTCTGTAACAAGGGTTGCCAGTGCAGGCACTATATTTTGGAACCTGTCCCTTGCCTATTTCATCTGAGGCAGTACTGGCCCACAATCACAGGCACTAACCCACTGACAGTTTATACTGTTAATAGTCGCACTGATGCCCAAACCTGAACCACTGAACTGAAAGTTACCTTCATGTGGAAATGTGGGCATAAACCTACATGAATCACCTGCTTTAAGGGTCTTAAGGGACTTGCCCAAGACTGCATGGAAAGGCACTGGAAAATCAGGAGAACATCCCAAGAGGACTCTGATGAAAGCACCTAAACCTTCCTTCAGACCTCCTTCTCTCTGGCTTAGTATCAAGCTTAGTGGTGTGATCTGGAGGTGCCAGATCATCTACAACAGCTTGCTGGGTCCCAGAGCATCTGATCTTTTCTTTTGATCCCATGAAGAACTGGGCTTCTGGCCAGCTAAGAAGAGCAATCCAGCTAGGCAGTCCTCCAGCCAAACTCCCTCTGGGTGTGCTAGTTTGGACATTGATATTTCGCTGACAGCAAGCTTCCCTCTTCAGCATGAATTGCTCATTACTTGAATTCCATCAGGGATTTCTTATGTCATGAAAGAGCAGAGATTCTGCCTGAACACACTGAGCAGGACTGACTGCTTTCTGTGGATAAAGTTGTTGATCTGTGTATATGTGTGTGCCTGTATCTGCAGGGCATAGATGTCTCAGTGTTTTCCTCTCAATGGTGTCTCTGTTCTGCAACCATCTGTGTATAAAGCTGCTATTCTCTCGTGAACAATGACTCATACAGGAAAGTCTCTAAGAATTAGGCAAGAACTATGTTCATCCTGAGTAGTATTGAAGATGAGGATTCAATCCCATAAACTCTTGGAAACTCAGCGTTAGTTTTCCCTTGACAGCTTTAATCTTTAAAATCTGCTGTTACACATCTACAAACAGGTTGGCAGTGAACTGTCTCTGCAAATGGGCGCTTCAAGTCCACCACTTGCTTCTGACAAAGACCCAGCACAGCACTGCTCACTGTGGCCAACCTTGTCCCCACTCCATTTTCCGATGAGGATCTGCCTAGTGACTCTTCCACCTCCCACATTCTCCTCAGCCCCCACAGGTGACTCTCTCCAGCTCTTTCCTTTATATTTCCAGGCTACTTTGCATGTCTGCCAACTGCACTGGGTGAGTGGGAAAAATAGGGTCACTGTTCCCGGCACCCTGCAAGCTACAAACGGGAGTTGGAGCTGCCCAAAAGACTGTGAAGTTGGCTGTAGGGACTATCTGGGGCAGTGACCCATACTGGTATCAAAAAAGCATGACGATCTTAATTTCATATATCTAGCAAGGTTTGGGTACTTAGGAAATAGCTGAAAGAAAGGAAATAGCCAGAATATATTATTAGAAAGTCTCCTGCAGCCAGAATGAGGGCAGAAAGAAGAGTTTCTAAAACTCAATGAGCTTCTCTGACTAGCGGGGAAGGTTCTGCTTTGTGGCGCCTTGTCCAACACTGGAAAGAAAAGGTTACGGGGTTCTCATGTTCTTCACTGCCCCAGAGAGGTAACAGTCTCTGGGGATGCAGATTAAGATGATCAAGAAAGTTGAAAACAAATGGTGACATATCCTAATAATGTAACTGGAAGACAACTCCAGGTATGCAGACCATACCCAGAAAACATGCACACAACAAATACAATTTTTCAATGGGATTAGAATTTTAATTAGAAATTTTATTTTCAGGTTTTAAAATTTCTCTAGGATGTTAGGTGACAAGCAAGGGTCAGAGTTGCTAACACATGAAAGGAAACATGCTTCTGTGAGTTTGAGTGAAGCTGAGTGGCTGGAGTTGGACAGAATCAACAGATAGAATCAGAATCACAGAATCACAGAGTGGTTGAGGTTGGAAGGGAACCCTGGAGGTGATCTCGTCCAAAACCCTTGTACAAGCAGAACCACCTAGAGCAGGTTCCCCAGGACCATGTCGGACTGCTTTCAAATATCTCCAAGGACAGCGATTACAAATCTATTCTGCAAAAATGTCATGGGAAAAAGAGGTTGTTACTTTATCCCTGGAATCATCACTTTGAGGACTCACAGGCTGAAGGAGGTGATTTGATGGCTCACTGGGATGGTGCCTGAGACAGAGGCCTTGTCCCATGCTGTCCTTTACAAACCACCACCCTTCCTGCTCGCTGCACGGTCCTGACCTTCCTGTGGCTGGTACCAGTTTTGTGTTCCTCAGCCTTTTCAGTGAATTGATTAGTTTTCAAACAGCACAATGCAACTTTCTTCCTGCTGGATTGGTGAGTTCAACTGAATCAGTGAAAAATGTAGATTGGAAGGCATATCAGAGGTCTTCAGTCCAAGCTCCTACTCAAAGCAGGGCTAACTTCAAAGCTAGGTGAAGTTGCTCAGGGCCTTGTCCATGTGTATCCTGGAAATCCCTGAGGATGGAGATTCCACAAACTCTCTAGGCAGTCTGTCCCAGTGCTGCAGCACACTCATGGGAAATAATGTGTTCCTTTCATTGAAAAAGAATTTTCCTGGTTTGCAACATGAGACCATTGCCTCTTGTCATTTCACTGTGACTTGCAGAAAAAGCTTGGATAGATCTTAATTCACAACCCCCTTTCCAGCAGTGTTAGTCTGCTAAACTAGATCCTCCACCAGCCTTCTCCAGGCCAAATGAACGTAATTCCCTTCACATCTCCTCATACGGCACACCTCCAGCTGATCCATACTGGGGGGGGGGGGGGGGGGGGGCAGTTCCCCAGACTGAACCCAGTATTGCAGATGCAGCCTCACCAGTGCCAGGCAGAGGGGAATACCCACACTCCTCCACCTGCTGACTACTTACTGGCTGCTTACTAATGTGATCCCATGGCCCGTTAGTGTTATTACTGCAGGGGAGCACTGCTGACACAGGTCCGACTTGTTTTGCACCAGAATCCCAAGGCCTTTTCTGCAGGGCTGCACCCTAGAGTCAATCCTGTCTGCACTAGTGCACGGAGTTGCTTTGTCCCAGGTTGAAAATATAAAGAGGATTTATTATTTCACAGAATTAGAACAAATGTATGAGGTGAATTAGACTAAATTTATCATGTGATTAAAAAGGGTGAAACCCTGAGTCTTCTTGTGCGTTGTCTGCTAATACAAGCAAGGAGCACTGGTGGCACATGGAGGCCCAGTTTGATACCTGAGAAACCTCACTTTTCTGCAAAAAGTTTTTAGAGCTGTACAAGGTCTGATGTTGGTCACAGACATAAGCAAAGGGGCTGTAACTCTCAGCACAATTTACACTTTTCCTAGCAAAAGGCCCTGCAGGCTTGAAAAAGAATCTTGTAGGCCACTGGAATGAATCCCACTTCCATCCCTTCCCCCAGGACCTCAAAGGAGGAGCAGGCACCATGCCTAGAAGGGATGAGCTTTGTGTGTGCATGGTGTGTTTTTAAATCAGCATTTTAATCCTCCTTCTGACTTCACAGATAGGCAAACTAGTAAGAGTTATTCTTAGTATACATTGAGGTATGACACAGCTCCAGCTCTCTTAATAATCTTATTTGTTACTGTTCTAAAATATAGTCTGTCCTTTTTTATTTCCTAAGTATATCTCATGCTACCTCTGGTTCAACTAAATGAAAAATAGTACATTTCTTGTTCTTAAAGAAACAAATCCTCTCTTTTGTCCCTCTCCCAGAGCTGTCTCGAGTGAGCAAGGTGACATATTCTGTGGTTACAAAAGGAAGCCAGCGATGCTAATGTATGGCCTAAACACCTAACAGGCTGCTTTACTGAAATACTCCTTTTTGTGATCACACAAAATGATCCTTCCTACTGCTGGCCAGCATGCCAAGAAAAAGCCAGTGCTGGCTCACGGGTAATGCACATGCATCTGGTCATTCCATTACCTCTCCCTTCCTGGTATACTGGGACGAGCAAAGGACTGAGAGGGCTCTGCAGATCTCATGACAACTACAGAGTATATCTAGAAGCTTCTGGGAGTGCAAAGAAATTTTCAGACTAAGGCTTTTCTTTCAGCTTTATAAATATGTTTGCAGCCATCATCATATTAAAGAAAAAATAGCCTTAAAAACCACTCCTGCAGAACAGAACTCCCATGCAGGAGCTGTTTATCATTCTTTCAATTTTTCTTCCTTTATGTGCAAATAAGAGTATTGAGAACAGGTTTGTACTTAACAAAAGGATAAACCCTGCTAATCTACGGGTTTGTCTGCTAGCATTGTGCTTGGCACAGCACTGTTTGCTGGCTGGGGCAGACGCGGTCCTAATGTGCACAGCTGTGCAATGAGAACTGCAGCATGTCATGTGGGAGGGTGGGCAGGACCGGCCGGTTTCGGGGGGGGCAAACAGGATGGCAGTTCAAGTCGCAGACTGCTGTGTTCGTGACCAGACTGTCCGCATCCATCTCTGACAACAGACAATGCCGTGCTGAAGAACAGGCAAGCTAGAGCCAGTGATGGCAGGTAGCCATGGAGCAGGGGAAAAGAAATGGTAAGCTGCTTTTTGTCAGGCTGTCAGGCAGTGATGGCAGATCACACCTGACGGGACAGTAGCAGACAAAACATCAGAGAGCCCTGACTGTCACAAAGCTCCTCCAGCTCCAAGTTGGACCCGCCTCTGGCCAAGGCTGAGCCAGTGAACGATGGTGGCCGTGCCTCTGATAACATATTTAAGAATGGGAACTTGAGAGGGGGTTGAGACTTGTGAGGAGTTATGAGAAGGACACTTAAGTGAACACTGAGCTCAGTGGAAGAAAGGGGGAGGTGAGGGAGAAGTGCCCCGGAGCAGAGACCCCCCTGCAGCCCGTGGGCAGAGGGCAGGCTGTGCCCTGCGCCTGTGGAGGTCACGGGGGAGCAGGGTCACCCTGTGCCCATGGAGGACTCCACGCTGGAGCAGGGGCTGTGGCTGGAGAAAGCCGAGACTCAGGGAAGAAGACGACCCCGCTGTTGTAGTTCAGCTTCGGGTTGACCCAGCGCTGAGGGATCTGGTGTAGTTGGGAACTGTCAGTGTTAGGTTAAGGGTTGAACTAGGTCATCTTCAAGGTCTTTTCCAACCGAGATGATTCTGTGATTCTGTAAAGGACCCTCAGTGTGAATGGGTGACCAGTCAGGAGCCACATGGGCTACCGCCAGCGGTGATGAGAGGGAACAAAACACAGGAGAATGATGATGGAAGCCCAAAGAGAACCCAAGTACAATCGATGAATGCACAAGAGGAGCAAGGAATGACATGGAAGGAGCATCGGGGGAGTGTGAACAGCGGGTCACTGGGTGCTGAAGGGAAACGGGAGGAGGCAGCAACCTTGACAGTGGTGACCAGCTGCTGCACGGCGATGGCGCCTGTGCCTGAAGAGAAAACCGAGACCGGCCAGAGCCGCCGGCTGCCATGGGACACGGCCACCCGGCAAGGTGTGTGTGTCCTCCTGCCAGCCAACACCGCGACATTTCAAAATGAAAAATCTGCAGCTGTTCATGCGCTCCGGAACGTTTTTGCTTTTCAGAAACGGTCCCTTTTCTCACCCAGACGATGACGAGCAGCCCCTCCCTCCGCACACGAGGCCGCTGCTCCGCGGGGGCTGGGCGCGGGCGGGGGGGCGAGAACCCAGAGCCCGGTGGCCCCGGGGGGAGGTGGCGGCGCTGCCGGCGAACCGCCAAGGCAGGGCCTCGCCGGCGGGTCCCGGGACAGGCGGGCTCGGCCCTGGCCCCGCTGCCGGCCCCGCTCCGGGAGGAGGCAGCTGGCCCGGGCCGGGCCCTGAACACCGAGGCCCGGCCCAGCCTTCAGCGGGGGCCGCTCCTCCCTTCGGGCCGCCGCTGCCCCTCGCCCGCCGCCCCGGGAGCGCCTCCCGACCCCCCTGCGGGCCCGGCAGCGCCCCCCACCGCGGCCCCGGCGCGGCCACGGGGCTCCGGGAGGCGGCGGCCGGGCGGAGGGGCCGGACGATCGTGCGGCCGCCGCGGGGCTTCGCGAATTGTCCGCCCGCCCCGCGCGGAGCGGAGTCCCCAGCACAGACCCTGCAGGGGGGGCAGGTCCAGCCCCCCCCCCCCCCGCGTGGGGCAGGTCCCCGCACACCGCCGGCAGCGGCCGCCCGCCGGCTCCCCGCTCCCACAAACACCCACCCCCGGGTGCCACCCCCCGGCAGATCCCGCACACACCGCGCACACACCCCGCACACACCCCGCACACATCCCGCACACACACACCTCGCACACACCCCGCACACACCCCGCACACATCCCGCACACACACCCCGCACACATCCCGCACACATCCCACACACATCCCGCACACACCCCGCACACACACCCCGCACACATCCCGCACACATCCCGCACACACACCCCGCACACACACATCCCGCACACACCCCGCACACATCCCGCACACACACATCCCGCACACACCCCGCACACATCCCACACACATCCCGCACACACCCCGCACACACCCCACACATCCCCCGCACACACACACCCCGCACACACCCCGCACACACCCCACACACACCCCACACACATCCCGCACACACCCCACACACATCCCGCACACACCCCGCACACATCCCGCACACACACATCCCGCACACACCCCGCACACATCCCACACACATCCCGCACACACCCCGCACACACCCCACACATCCCCCGCACACACACATCCCGCACACACCCCGCACACATCCCGCACACATCCCGCACACACACATCCCGCACACATCCCGCACACATCCCGCACACACACATCCCGCACACACCCCGCACACACCCCGCACACATCCCGCACACACACACCTCGCACACACCCCGCACACATCCCACACACATCCTGCACACATCCCGCACACACACACACCCCGCACACACCCCGCACACACCCCGCACACACACACCTCGCACACACCCCGCACACACCGCGCACACACCCCGCACACACCCCGCACACATCCCGCACACACACATCCCGCACACTTCCCGCACACATCCCGCACACACACACCTCGCACACATCCCGCACACATCCCACACACATCCCGCACACACCCCGCACACATCCCGCACACACACACCTTGCACACACCCCGCACACACCCCGCACACACCCCGCACACATCCCGCACACACACACCCCGCACACACCCCGCACACACCCCGCACACACACACCTCGCACACACCCCGCACACACCGCGCACACACCCCGCACACACCCCGCACACATCCCGCACACCCCCCTCACACATCCCGCACACACACACCCCGCACACATCCCGCACACATCCCGCACACACACACCCCGCACACATCCCGCACACCCCCCGCACACATCCCGCACACACACACCTCGCACACACTCCGCACACACCCCGCACACACCCCACACACATCCCGCACACACACCCCGCACACATCCCGCACACATCCCACACACATCCCGCACACACCCCGCACACATCCCGCACACACACACCTCGCACACACCCCGCACACACCCCGCACACATCCCGCACACACACACCCCGCACACACCCCGCACACACACACCTCGCACACACCCCGCACACACCGCGCACACACCCCGCACACACCCCGCACACATCCCGCACACACACACCTCGCACACACCCCGCACACACCCCGCACACCCCCCGCACACATCCCGCACACATCCCGCACACATCCCGCACACACACACCCCGCACACATCCCGCACACATCCCACACACATCCCGCACACACACACCTCGCACACACTCCGCACACACCCCGCACACACCCCGCACACATCCCGCACACATCCCGCACACATCCCGCACACACACCCCGCACACACCCCGCACACATCCCGCACACATCCCGCACACATCCCGCACACACACCCCGCACACACCCCGCACACATCCCACACACATCCCGCACACATCCCGCACACACCCCGCACACATCCCACACACATCCCGCACACACCCCGCACACATCCCGCACACATCCCGCACACACACCCCGCACACATCCCGCACACATCCCGCACACACACCCCGCACACACCCCACACACATCCCGCACACACACATCCCGCACACACCCCGCACACATCCCGCACACACACATCCCGCACACACCCCGCACACATCCCACACACATCCCGCACACACCCCGCACACACCCCACACATCCCCCGCACACACACATCCCGCACACACCCCGCACACATCCCACACACATCCCGCACACATCCCGCACACACCCCGCACACATCCCGCACACATCCCACACACATCCCGCACACACACACCTCGCACACACTCCGCACACACCCCGCACACACCCCACACACATCCCGCACACACACATCCCGCACACACCCCGCACACATCCCGCACACATCCCACACACATCCCGCACACACCCCGCACACATCCCGCACACATCCCGCACACACACCCCGCACACACCCCGCACACATCCCGCACACATCCCGCACACACACCCCGCACACACCCCGCACACACCCCACACACATCCCGCACACACCCCGCACACATCCCACACACATCCCGCACACACCCCGCACACACCCCACACATCCCCCGCACACACACATCCCGCACACACCCTGCACACATCCCACACACATCCCGCACACATCCCGCACACCCGCCGCACACATCCCGCACACACACACCCCGCACACATCCCGCACACATCCCGCACACATCCCACACACGTCCCGCACACATCCCGCACACACACACCCCGCACACTTCCCGCACACATCCCGCACACACACACCTCGCACACACCCCGCACACACCCTGCACACTTCCCGCACACACCCCGCACACACACACCCCGCACACACACACCCCGCACACACACCCTCCGCACACATCCCGCACACATCCCCGTCTGGAGGAGACGTGCTTCTGTCCCCAGAGTCCTGCCGGGGGGTGCAAAGGCAGCAGAACCGAGCAGTTCAAGTCAGAGGGGTGGTCACAGCTTTACGCAGAGATCTTTTCTGTGTTTTTCACTGATAGTTTCTCTCAATCGTGAAAGTTGAACCCGTGAACATCAAAGGAGCGTGTTCCCTCTGCCCTGGGAACCCCTTTCCCAGCACAGCACATCACCTGGACTTTGGGAACTGCTGCCGTACCTGCCACCTCCATTCACAAACGCTCACTGCCAATCTCACAATGAATTGATAGTCTTTACAGTCACCAAAGCATCACCCAAGCTTTTTTTTTTTTTTTTTTTTCCCCCTCCTCACAGCTTCTACTTCAGGTTGGCTGAATATGACCAGGTCAAAGATCAGTTACACGCACACCTAGTTACTTGAAGCAAGTAATGAATATCTGTTGGATGCACAGAAGTCTGTTTTGTAAAGGAATCTGTTGCAGCTCCAGTCAGGGACCTCATTCCTCTGATTTCTGAATATAAAAAAAGGAAGATAATACAGGGCTTATTAGAGCAATTAATTATTTGTGGGTTTGCTTCAGGTCTGTGGCTATTGCAAATGTTCTGCCATAGTACAGGCGAAGAACCAGTATCTCCCTGGAAGACCTGGATTCTTAAGAGTTGATCATAATCTGGTCTGTCTCTTGGGAGGCGCCAAAAGGACTTTCAAAACCCACTGATTTTGAATAAGTGCCAATTTCTGGCCTTCCTTTATGAGAATACTCCAGTGCAAGAGTGGGAAGAGTACAGCAGCGGCTGCCAGGTGTTTGGGCAGAGGTCTTTGTGACACTTGCTGCATAGGAACCACAGCCCTCCAACTCACCTGTCCTCCAATGTCACGACTTTTGGCTCTCAACTTGTTAACCTGACATTCAGCAATATCAGCTCGTTCTTCAGCCTCTTCCAGCTCATGTTGGGTCTTGCGGCATCATGAGAGATTAGTGTTTGCCTGTTCTTCCTGAAAGTCGCGCAGTGCCATCAGTGACGTGGACACAAACTGACATGCCCTGTTAGCATTAACCAGACACCCTGTGGCTGCACCACAGTAACATCACCTACTTGTTAGCCTGACAGCTACATCCCTGCCTTGCCAACACTCTGCATTTCTACTGTCAACAACACGAGCACTAAGCTGGGGACAGAACAATTAGTCCTGCTCAGTTCCAGGTGGGAAAATGGGCTAGTGTGGCTTCAGAAGTGCAATAACTCCGGGGTAATTACAGCTGTGCCCGCTCTGTTGTGAGCCAAAAGTCTATGAGGTTAGAAATACTCAAAGGCAGTGGTCATAGCTGCCCTATCAAACTGGGTATTCAATTATTTCAGTGAAGTTGGGAACCCAGACCTTTTGGAAATCTCCACCCAGGGCCCACAAAGATTTAAGAAGAGTCCCGCACTCACAGCTTCCTCAGCCTGTTTCTTGTATGCTTTCACTTTTAACTGTAGCTTGTCCACCAGGTCCTGAAACCAGACAATATTTTTCTTATCCTCTTCAGACTGTGGGAAGTGAAAATCAAGTCAGCCTCAAAAGATGGAGTGAGGTGATGCACGTAAGAGGGCAGAGGATTTGAAATACCTGGTAAGTGAGCTCCGTCAGCCTTTGTTCATACTTGCGAGCACCTTGCAGTGACTCTATTCCTTGTTTCTGCTCGACATCAAGCTTGTTTTCTAACTCATTAATCTGAAACACAGTATCATGGTGAAGACAGCAAACTGCCAAGAATGGCTGCTGATCCTGCTGTAGGATACGAGGAACCAGGGCTCTGTGGACTAAGGCTGCAGGGAGAAAGTGGCAGTGAGGGCAGCTTCCTTCAGCTGCTTCTTGGAGCTAGACTAGCTAAAAACTGCTCACCAGAGTCTATTAACAGTGACATAGTGTGTGAATTCATAGTTTTTTATAGAAAGAACTTAGCTGTGCATACCTGGGGCATTTATAATCAAAATTAGACTTAAATCTGTCAAAGAAGAAGAAATTGAAACAGGGAAGGGAGGGTTCTGTCAATGTTCACCAGGTAAATGGGGAAAATCTGTTTAATTTGTAATCTTCAAGTCCAGCTCATCATCATGAATAGTCCTTAACAACCTCCCATAGCTCCATATCTCTCCTGCAGTGTATTTAAGTCAAACCTGGGCACCAAAGCTTTTATTTTTGTGTGGATATTTCCTTTCAAAGCCACGAGCATCTAATTCCCAGTCAGTTGTGCTGTATTTTGGAACAGGAACAGTTGAAGAGCACAGTGAGTGAGTCAGGCAAATGGTCCATCTAGCTTGTCTCTAGGAGTGGCAGCAGCATATACTATTTAGGGACAGCATGGAAACCTGGCCACTGTCTACTCCCCTCACACTTGTCCAGGTTCCACAGTCATTAGATTAGAGGTATAAGGTGGCATATCTATGCCTGTTCCCTTAAGTATGTCTGTAAACCTGCTGATTTCTAATCCCTTTTTGAACCTTCTACCAGCTGCCTCTACAGCCTCCCATGGCAGCAGGTTCCAGAATTTCACTGCCCACTCTGTAAAGAACTTCCTTTTATTTCTCTTAAACTGATCTCCAGGTGAAGATGTCCCGATCTGCACCATGTGTCCTTACTTCTCATATTGTGCATTTTGATGAATAACCATGCAGAATACATCTTGGTCACTGCTGTCATGATTCTGTAAACTCTGACAGCATCCTCCTCAGCCATCTCCTCTCCAAACAGAAAAGTCTGTTTGTCTCTCCTCACAGGGCCCCACCCAGTCAGCTGCCATTCCCTCTGTGCTTCTCTGTCAGGTCCGTCTTCAGCTGCAGTGACCAGAACTGCACTTGGTACATTTAATATAGTGACAAGTGATGGTCTGTCTTGTTCTCAGTGCCTTTCCTAATGAAACCCAAAATTTTTTCTCTTTTCAGTTTTTGCTTCTACTGTGCATTGAACAAACAGTTTCTGAGGTCTGTCTTGAATGAGACAGAGATCTCTGTGCTCAGCTGTAATTGCCAGTTCCAAGTTCATCCCCAGGTAAGTATGTTTTAAATTATTTTTCCCTAGATAAGTTTCCCTATGTTTCTACCCTGACGTTCATCTGTCACCATTTTTGCCCACTCAGCTTTTATGAGGTCATTCTCAAGTTCCTCACCCACAGTGCAACATTTGACTGCTTAGTGTAACTCTCATCAAACCTGCTGGAGATACCTGGGGTTGTCCCTGTTGTAACCTTCCCAAGAGGTTCCAGCAAACAAGGGCCCACTCAGGAACATGACCTTAGCCTACCCTAGTCTTCACCATACCCTTGCCTCTAGTTTCTGGAGTTGCTTCTTTCCACCCTTAAGTGCCAGCTGCTCGGCCTCATCCAGACGGTGCTGCAGGTCCTTCACTGTCTGTTCCAGATTCCCCTTCATCCTTTCCAGGTGGGCACTGGTGTCCTGCTCCTTCAGCTCTTCTGCCATCATGGCTGCCTGGTTGTAGTGCACAGGTGTGTTACAAATATGCCTCCCCATCCCTGGCAGTTCTGTGCTCTCCCTGGGAGCAATGCCCAGCTTCGTGTTGCTGTATGGCTCTCCACATTCTCAGTCAGTGCCCATGGCTGTGCTAAGAGTCTGTCATGTAAAGAGGATCACTGTTTCTCAGTGTCTGTATTTCTAAAACTGCTCTGCCTTGGGGAACCGGCAAGGTTGATGACAAGAAAAAAATAATTAGGGCATGCAAATGACTCAGTACCAAAGTTTCATTTTTTTAAGAGTCAGTGGAAATTAGGGGCATCTTGAAGTATCACCAGCTAGCACTCTGCATCTCTGGGCTCCCGAATGATTTTGAATATCTGGCCATTTGGTGCCTAAATTTGCTGAAGAGTCAGATTCCTAAGCTGGTTTTGCCAATGAAATGACCCTGAGTGTTTCAAACTATGGTGAAAAGCTTGTCCCTGCTGAGATCTTCAGAACCTGGGATGATCAGCTGTCCCCAATGTGACAGGGCAGAGAGGGCAGAGGGGAGCCTGCAGCCCTGCCACTGGCACACAACCAGAACTAGACACAGCACTTCAGGCCCAGGTGTGCCATGACTTGATGCAATAGTGTAACCATTTTCTGTTTCATTTTCATATACCTTTCCTAAATAGTCCTAAGATTTGTTTCTTCTGATGCTGTGGAACTGTAGCCTTGTTTAAATGACACATTTCTGTTCTCTCTTTTTATTTCTTACATGTCTAGCATTTATATAGAAGCATGTATGATTTTAGTCTTAATTTCTGCTTCTCTGTGCTGTGTCTAAGCAGGACTTGGTTCAGACTACTCCTTTCCTATTACAATTTTGCCACCATCTGTTCTATCCTGTCTATTACATCTATCCTGGAAGCAAAAATGAATGTGGGTATGGGGTAGAGGAGAGAGGATGCCTCTTCAGTACAGACTGCTAGCAGAACATGAGAGGGGACCTAGACTGAAGGGGTCTTCTGTGACAAGCAGTAGGGCAGAGGTTGTGTGAGACCCATGTGGGAGGGATGGTGTGTCACCAATATGTGCTGTTCCTGTGTTGAAGAATTGGTTCTCCTCCACCTGATTGCTGCTGTTCTAAAGTGTAAAAGTGACTGCAGTAGTATAGCACAGAAGAAAGGCAAGCAAGAGGACTCACATCTGTGATCACTTTCTTTGCTTTCTCCTCTGCATTTCTGGCTTCCTGAATGCTGTCTTCGACTTCATTCTGTAAATGAGTGATGTCCACTTCAAGTCTTTTCTTGGTGTTGAGGAGGTTTGTGTTCTGTTGGGACAGTCCAAAGACAGGTCATTCCCACCCCATTTCATCCACTCCCACATACCTATTGTAAAGGAGATACCAAATACCTACGAGTGGAGAAGCTGCACTCGCTCCCTGGCATCCGTCAGCTCCTGCTCAGAAACTTTCCGGGCTCGCTCTGTCTGCTCCATAGCAGCTCGCCTCTCCTCCATTTCTGTTGTCATCAGATTGTTCCTACGCTCTGCCATAGCAAGCTGCTCCTTCAGCTCATCATTCTCTCTCAAAGCATCATCCAAATGGAGCTGGGAATCCTTTGAAGGTGAAAGCACCATGAGATTCAGAGGCAAGCAGAGGGAGTGACAAAGGCCTGTAGGACAGTAGCCTTTGTGGTCCCTACCTTGAGTTGCCCTTGCACGGCTTTGAGGTGATTCTGTGTCTCTGCTACCTGAGAGTTGGCATGGCTCAGCTGTATTTCCACGTCATTTAGATCTCCCTCCATCTTCTTTTTCAGCCTCAAAGCATCATTTCTGCTTCTGATCTCAGCATCCAGCATGGTCTGCATAGACTCTAATACCCTCTGGTGATTCCTCGTCAGCTGTTGAATTTCCTCATCTTTCTCTGCACTCGTTCTATCAACATCTGACTTTACTTGGTTCAGCTCCAGCTGAACACGTAAGATTTTTCCCTCTTCATGTTCTAAAGAGCCCTGTCAGGGTTGAAATAATATCATTTGTCTCTGTAGTGTCCATTACTGGGAAATGCCCGTGCAGAATTTTGACCCTTTATGGCCAGTAAGGCAGATACATTTGCCTTACTGTGGACCTTTAGAAAAGGCCTAGCACTGAAAAAGCTGACTTCTGTTCCCACACACAAGAATTATTATACCTCAGCTGGATATTAATCAGTAATTTAGGAATAAGGCTCCTGAGGAAAACACCTCCAATACCACAAGGTCTGGGCACTGAGGGCTGTGTGGACACTGTAGAGATAACAAAACATGTGAAAACATAAAATAGGACAGCCAAGCCTCATGCTCAGAAGCAGCTTGCCTTCTTTTGCATCTCCGTGCTGAGTTCTGCTTAGGGGCTCTGCATTTAGTCTCACCCCAGTGACTGTGTGGGCATGTTGCCCTTCCATACAGCCTTTTTCCTCTGATACTCATATCAACTAGCTCAGATGTCTAGGAGTTAAAAGCCTGAGGCTGGACCTTTACAATCAGTGGACAGAAACAAGCACATCCGGAGAATGAAACGGTTGATGTAGCCTTGGTGTGCTTTTTAAGAACAGACCATCCAGAGATGCCTATTTCTCCTTTCTGATTCTAGAATAAGCCTATGGTGACTAATTCAGGATTAGACTGTTGACATTTAGATGCATAAATCAGAGCAGATGGATTTGCATGGCCACTATAACTCTTGCTCCTACTGCCCACCCGTCTAGTGAAATCTACAGATTAGAGATGTGTCAGTTGTTTTTTACTACTTTTTCTACCTAATGGGAGTTACAGAGAAAATAAGGTGAGACTCTTCTTGGAGGTGGACAGCAAAAAGACAAAAGGCAACAGTCAAAAGTTGATACGAGGGGAATCCTGACTGAGTATAAGAATAAAAATGTTTTCCCATGAGAATGATGCCACACTGGAAAAGGTTGTCCAGCAATACTATGAAATCTACATCCCTGGAAATTATAAAGACTAATTAGACAAAGCTTTGAGCAACCTAACATAATGCTGAAGTTAGGCCTGCTTTGAGCAGGCAGTTGGACTAAAGACCTCCAGAGAGCCTTTCCAAACTAAGTTATTTCTGTGTCTCTGTGTTTGAGCTATGCCCTAGGTATACCATAGGCAGCTCTGTGAAATGCTCTCAAAGACATTTTGTGGAGAATCAGATATGGTTATACAGAAGTAATAAATGCTTTTCCAAGTGATGATCAGGGCAGATAGGGAAAAAAAGACAAGAACCCAGACAAGAGGGAACTGAAGGAGCTGCAATCTGACATGGATTGGGATAAGAGTAAGTAAGATTTAAAGTTATGAAGAGCTGAGGGATAGCCAAAGAAAGTAAGACAGAGAAATCATGGAATTGTGGGACCTGGTATGCAACTTGTGACAGCAAAGCATGTCAGTGTACCAGTGGCACCTCCAAGATTCAGCTGATTCCCAGCAACCTCTCCGTCTTCATCAGAACCCATGTCCTGTGAACTGACTCCTCTTTGAATGTCTTACTAACTCCCACTCACTGAAAGTGGAGGAACTGAAGAAATATTATCTTAATTCTCTTCAGCATTCAGCTTTCTTTGAACAGGTGGTGACATCAAGAAGGCTTTTAAGTATGGATTAGACTTGCTCTGAAAACATCCTTGATTAATTTGACTAGAAAACAAAAATTGTCAGAGTTTTGAAATACAAATTACCTTTCTTCAGCCTTTCACGGGAGCAAATTCAAACAAGTGGTGCAAAATGAGCTCAATTTTAGTCTGGGACTGAGTGTTTTTGTACATGATAGCACAACAAGGAATGCCACACTGGTATGGGAGAGGAGCAGTCCCTAGGCTATTTGGTCTGTTTGTGCTCTTATAGTGCATCTTTGTGACAGTATCAGGATAAACAGAAATATATAATCTCAAATTTTCTCCATTCATGATCTCTCTAAAAACAAGCCCCCTCATTGAGGACACTTGCCTCTGCTTCTTCTAACGATGCTTGCAGGTCATACTTTTCTTGCTCAATTTGCTTCTTTGCTTTCTCCAGTCCATGATTAACTTTTCCAGATTCAGCAATCTGTTCAGTCAGATCAGAAATTTCCTCTGCAACACAGAGAACACACAACTCATCTTAGATAATGTTGTCAATGGCACCTGCAATTGCTGTTTAGCAATGGGAGTGACGAAAGACATAACGATGTAATGTGATGCAGCAGTGAGGAGAAATAGTAGGCCATGTCTCATGTGCAATCCTTATTTCTGACTACCTGCTATTTCCAGTTCAGAGTGCAGTTTGAAAATGAGAGGGAGCAAATGAAGTGAGCTCAGAGAATAATGTCAACTTCCTCTGGATAGTAAAATTACGTCTCCAGAGAGAGTCCTGTTTGATTGCTCTCTTTATCCTCAGATACTCCCCAGCAATCATTCTGCTCACAAAAATCGAACTGAGTTGTGATTCCTTTATACAGTTAGTTTGCTTATTAAATGCCAATCTGTTGTACCACAGCTGCATGGTCTTTCAATAGTCAGTAGATAGACAACAGCACTCCAGATTTTTTCTAATGGCAATGACTGAAGTAATCTGAAAAAAAATAGTATCTGGTTTCATCATCATTTCTGTCCATTCAGTTAATTGGGTCCCTATCCATGAATGGGATTATGATGGTGTGAAGGAGTAGAAGGTGGGAATACCATGAAGAAGTAGCATTCTGTAATGAGCTGTAGGCATATGCTTACAGGTGACTTTGTGATCAGCTGAACAGGAAAGAAAGTTGCCTAATCTGAGCTTTGTGGGAAAACCATAGAGAACAAAACCCTGGGAAGAAGCAGAGCTCCGGTAGCCCAGGAACATGGAAGTATTTAAGGACTCATGGTGGATCCCTGCTGATAGAGATCTGAACTTACGACGGAGGTTCTTGTTCTCCAGTCTGACAGTCTCAGCCTGGTCAAGCATTTCTTCATAGGCATTCTTCATCCGGAAGATCTTGGTGCTAAGAGAGCGAGACTCCTTCTGGGCAGCTTCCAGCTCAGCCTGACTCTCCTGGTACTTCTGTTTCCATTCAGCCAGGACCTGAAATGACAGGAGCATAAGAATGACCCATTCTGCAACACTCCTGTCTCTGCATGTTTACAGGACGAGAACCCAAGAGGCATGTCCTGTCTTAAAATCTTTTGCTTTGGGCTGTTCTCTGCCTGTGACAATCAATTCAATGTGATACCTACTCTGTTCTGGTGGAAGCCCCAAACTCTCAGGCAAGAGTTTGGTTTGACACCAGCCTGGACACAATGTGGTTAGTCCAAATGAGACTGTGTGAGCCTTTTTATTATTGCAGGAGCCAGTGGTCTTGCATTCAGCCCACCAAGAAACATCACGTTCTACCAATCGTCTTCTGAGTTTGATACCACTGACCTGCAGGGCATCTTTTTTAGTACATTCACCTAATTCAGTCACACAAGGCTGGGCCAAGGCACAGGGCTATGCAACACGATTTGGTCAAATGGTGTTGATTCTTTTAGGTGTTATTAAAGGCAGTGGAAGCTGAGGCTCTGACTAACCCAAATACAAGGCTGGCAGACTAGCACCAGGCGAAAGTCAGAGCTTGTTCGCTTGCATGTGAATACTTGCTCAGTCTGCTTGATCAAAGACTAGATATGGATCCTTTCAGTCTCCCTTGCAAAGACTTCATGCTTTTTCAAACTATCAGAAAGCTACTTCGTTATTTGCTGTGGTCATCTGGGGTTACGCCCACTGTGACATTATCATTACTATATGTCCTGTTATGTGCTCCTTACCATGGATTTGCTTTGGATAAAATTTAATTTATCCTACTGTGAGTGCAGAACTTTCATAATTTCAGAATTTGGCCTGGCCTATCAAATGTCTAATGGTGTTCAGATCTGGCAGGCTCTTTGAATGAACCTTGTCAAAATTCTTCTGCTTTTTATCAAATGCTGCACAGGCTGCGTTTGACCTTTCCACGTCAATCATGAGGTCATCCACTTGCCCCTGCAGCCTCTGCTTTGTCTTCTCCAGTGAAGCACACTTTGAGTTGACAGCCTCAGTCTGCTCCTCCGACTCGTGCAGGTGCTGAGCAAGCTTCCTTCTGTAAGATGAGACAATCAGTGCTAAGAGAAGGAAAATTCTGACATTCTCAGAAAATGGACAGGAAGGGAGTTTGTAATGGGAGAGATGGACAGAGAAAGCAACATAGAAAGCTGTGATGTTATGAACAGAGAGCATCAGTAGGAGCCTGGGATGACACAGCATGCTGGAGTGGTGCATAGGCCGGGAGAATACTTACCCAAGGGGTAGACTGTACCAATGCGGAGAGGAACCAGAAACACACTTTCAATATTGCCAGTGTCAAGAACATGATTTTTCAACTACTATGATTAACTCCATAGTTAATGCACTGGAATTCTCCTTTCTGTAGACACTCCCAAGCCTCTACTCCTTTTCCTCCTTTAGACCTCTACTCACCCCCCTTTTCACTCCTAACACATTACAAAGCACATTGCTCTGCATATTCCCACTAGGAGCATATTCTGATTTCCTCCAGTTCCTTCTTACATTTATACTTAAATATCCTTCTACTTGCTCCAGACCATCCCTCCACGTACTTGGCCTCCTCCAGCTCCTCCGTGCGCTGAATAGCATCCGTCTTGTATTTGGTTCTCCACTGGGCCACTTCGCTGTTGGCCTTGGACAGGGCACGCTGCAGCTCCCCCTTGGCTTCCTGCTCCTCCTCATATTGTTCCCGGAGCAAGTCACAGTCGTGCCGAGCTGACTGCAAGGCGTGGGCCAGGGCACTCTTGGCCTGGGTAGTTAAAATTATAAAATTGTCAAAATATTAATAATTTCTGATTGTATTTTTTTACTGTATTTTGATAAAACCTCCAACTGCCCATGTGCAACAGTTGCTAGAGTAAGAGAAGGAGCAAAGTGGATAACATTAGGTACTCTGTGTTTCAGACTTGATGTTGTTAAACAAGATCAGGCACTTGTCCTGTCTATCTGACATACTGCCTCTCAAACACATCTGCACCAAGTGCTTCAGGCACAGACACAAGAAATCCAGCAACAGACAAGGTGGGAATTATCTGTCAAGAAGTTTCCCTGTAAGCTTTTCAGGTAGCGTTTGGTGTTTATCTGAAGGTGGAAGAGTCTTTAAACTGTTTTGTCATATCTAACCCTGGGTACCCCTGCACTCCTGCTCTCTGTCCTTTTTTTTGGCTGCTGCTGTTTTCTTTGCCCCAGGGATTTCCTGTAGCAGTAAGGTATGCACAGAAAGCTGTTTTCATTCACTTCTCTCATGTTTTTGAACTTCAGAAAGCATGATGAGAAGGACTTAAACTGTCTTCCTTATTTAATTTCTAATGTCTCTTCTCTGTGCCTCTCCAAGGCAAAGTTCAAAAGTTTCACTGTTCTGATGTCTCCACCTTTCTCTCAGAAATCTCATTTATTGTTTTAACCCATTGATTTATTTTACAATTTGTTGGTCCAAATTAATACAAGTCACTTTATTTTCTTCCTCTAGTTGCCTCTTCAGCTCTTCAGTCTGCTGAGTGAAAGCATGTTTGCCTCGAGCCAACTGAGAAATCAAGGACTCCTTCTCCTCCAGTTGCCCAGTAAGTTCACCTAACAAGAAAATGTTTATTTTTTTAGACAGGGATACGAGACATAAAACATACAAATGGAAAGTGGTAAAATGAAGGGAGAGTAGCAATTTCATTCCCACCAGTAGGAAAAACCTGTCAAAGAGAAATGTTCTGGTGGCATCAAAGGAAAGTGTATGAACTGACCACAAACTCATACCTTCATTTTGATTGACAGTGCCTCTTTTGGATTGGTTTTATGTTTCCTTGGGTGGAGTTTCTATGACTGCCACCAGGAGGAAATTCTACAGTCTGAGTTTTGTTCACATCACCCAGTGATGAATATATTACAAAATACACAGGCATTCAGAAAGCATATTTAAGTACTTGGCACAGCGCTATTGCATTTCATCTAAGGACACACCATTCTCAGCTTGTAGACGTGTTTTATGTGTGTTCAGATCATTAATTAGTCAAATATGTTCATCGTTTTTGGTTCTGACTTCACTGAACTGGTCTTCGAGAGCTCGGCACATCTTTTCCAGGTTGCTCTGTTAAGAGATAGAAAGCATATCCTTCAGCATTGTTCAGAAGAACAGTGGTAGTGATGATATGATGATTCATGTTTCTTCCTGCACAACAACCTTGGCTTTGGAGACAGACTCCATGTTACTGGCCAAGTCATCAATCTCCATCTTCAGCTCACTCTTCTCCTTCTCCAGCTTCTGCTTCACTCGTTGCAGGTTGTCGATCTGCTCCCCAAGCTCAGCTGTGCTGTCCGCGTGCTTCTTCCGCAGGGTGGCAGCCGTGGCTTCGTGCTGCAGCGTGGCCTCTTCGAGGTCACGCCGCATCTTCTGAAATTCTGCCTCACGCTTCTTGTTCATCTCGATCTGAGCTGCTGTAGCCCCTCCTGCTTCTTCCAGGCGCTCGCTGATCTCCTCTAGCTCCCTCGAGAGGTCAACTAGCCGCTTTTCAGTCTTTGCATAGCTTGCACGTTCGGCCTCAATTTCTTCCTCCAATTCCTCTATTCGAGCCTGTGAAAGTTAATTGGTTAAATGAGGACTTCTGAATAGAGAGATTTGAAATTATCATTAAGGAATAAAGAGCAAACATTCACATCCATTTATATCAGCATAGAGAGTGAAGCACCTCTAGAAATTTCACTGAATTGTGTCTTAGGACGTGCAGTATTCAGTTTTTGAACAGCACTGAATGTAAAATCTGGTATTTAATTTTATGTTATCGCTCAGAATGGATTTACTGTCTTATGAACGATGTAGTATTGTACTTTTCTGAAGAAATAGGGGACGTGTCACTGGCACATGTAAAGGAATGTGAGTTTCTTAGAAATTTCCCAAATGTCAGGCCAAAACAAAGCAGTGTCTTCTCTCCATCAGCAAATAAGTTGGAAGGAACCTTGAGATGAGCAACCACAGGATAATAGCGCTGAAGAGAACTGTCTTCCTGGCGCTGCCTTTAGAAGGTGATCCCTGCCCTGATCATGACAGATTATGTCACATTCTATTGTTTTCTTAGAAAAGTCATTCTCAGTGGCTTCACTACTGTCGTAACTCAGTACCTGATCCATTTTCAAAGCCTGCCACAAGCTCCACTTAAGAAATTTCTTACACAGTTATGTATGATTAGAGGCCAGAGTTTCTGTAAAAGTGCCCTGAGATGGGAACAGAGCCCAGAGTCCATGTTAATTGTTTTATTCGTGTGTAGTAAAATATTTTTGTAGAACAGGCTAACAATAAATATCAATTAATTCTAAGGAACTCATACGTGGCTACTAAAAGTATCAGTAACTCTTAGACTTTACCTGAAGCTCCTTATTTTTCTTTTGCAGCTGAGAAATTTGAGCCAGCTCATCTTCACTTTTACTTTGCAACTGGCTAATTTCAAAATCCTTTCTGTTAAAGAACAGGAATGCAAATTCAATATGGTTAAGATAAAATCTGAATTTTAGAATTCAGAGCATAAGAAGTCAGTGCAATACTTTTTTAGCCTGTCATCCATCTGTTGCTTATCTTTTTCCAGATCCATGATGGAATCCTGAGACATTTTCAGATCACCCTCCAGTTTTCTCTTTGCTCTCTCAAGGTCCATTCGTAGTTTCTTCTCTTGTTCCAGAGATCCTTCAAGCTAAAACACATAAAACATACTTAAACACATAAAACTTAAAACCTACTTAAACACATAAATCGTACTTTGGAAGTAACTATTCTTGATTTTAAAATCTAACTAGAGTTGGAAATTGATGAATAGAGAAGATAATCAGATCCTGTATATATGCCTGTGCTACACTCTCACTGCAGTCAGAGCTGCCATTATATGTTGGTTTAGATATTAAACTGTCCACAGCTTGGCTATGCATAGTTGAAATTCAAGTTTTTGAAAAATACAGAAATTAAATTTCTCCAGTAGCTGCAGTTCCTAGCTTATAGACTGCTAAGTATTGACAAATTCCCAGTGTTCATATCTTCCTGGAGTATGTCCACACTGCACAGTAAGAGGCCACAAATAACTCTGCAGCAAACTTGAAACTGCCACAGATATCCTACTCCAGCTAATTAAAATGGGGCACAAAAGTCTACAATGCTGAAATACCCAGTGGTGAACATAGTTTAAATAGACAGGGAAAGATGAAAGATATACTGGATTCCACAGTACCCTGTCAACTGGCAATGATTTATTAGCTGAAAGCTGGCTTGGCTGCTTTAAGTGTTGCTTATACTCCCAACTACAGATTTCTAGTCTCTTCTAATCTGTCAGAGCATACACCTACACAATGCAAAAACTTTTCCTTACATCATCTACTTCCTGCTCCAGTTTGGTCTTGGTTTTGGTGAGTGTGCTGACTTTGTCTTCCTCAGCTTGCAAGTCATCCAGTGTCTGCTGGTGTGCTTCCTGGAGGGCCTTTTTCTCCTTAGTGAGTTTAGAAATATTTTCATCCAGAGCTTCCATCTCATCAGTAAGATTCCTAACCTGTTAGACAGCCAGCATCCATACTATGAGGAGGTGCCCTGAAAAATCACAGGCTGAGAACACAGTGAGTGCACCCTTGCAAAGTCTTGTATGGATGTAGTCCAAATGCTCTCCACAGAAGGTCTATGTTGTTCATGATGAGGGTAGCAACAAGTGTTATGCCTGACAGTCACACCGCTCTGGTCCTGCAATGGTAGGAATTCTTGCTTCAGTTGTTTTGGACTACCAACCCTATCCTGCTGAATTCTGTAGTGGAACATGTGCTAGATCTTCTCTTGCCTCTGCAAGATTTTCCCACTGGGATTTTCAAAAGGCCTCTGAGTTGCTTTTGCTCAAAAAATGTATTTCCTGCATGTGATATATGTGCTAGGCAAACAGCTATAAATTCTCAGCAAGTGAGGTTCTTTAAAAAGATATTATTAAGTGCCAAGCATAGTCAAAGATATGTTAAGTTTTCCATAAAAGTGAAAGGAACACAATAACATGACAAAGATCCTTATGCCCTTGGAACAGGTGATCATGAATTTAGGGCAGGAGCTTCTAACTGGGCTGCTGGACATCCCAGCTCTGCTAGCATTATCTTGGAAACTTACTCCTTGTACTTCAGTGCAAACCAGCAATCTTATCTCAAAGACATCAGGCACTGTGCATTAACCTGCCTGATCCTTGCTTCCCATTTGTCTCATTTGGATGGGAAAGTCTGACAGTAGGGATAAGGAAAGTCCACTCTAAGTGCTTTAGCTATATGGCTCTGATATCTGACAAGATACTCCCTCATCCTAATATGCAGCACCAGCTGGATTTCCTCTAAGCATTAGTATGGAAATGTCCAACATAACTGAAATTGCAAACTCAGGATCCAGTATTGTTCTCAGTGATGGCAGTGAAGAGAACCTCAAGTTTGTAATTACATCTCTGCTAGTATCGTTTGCACAGCAAGACAGAACACTGTCACCACAGAGGTGGGCTTTTGAATTCTAGCATATATATCTCAGTTCTGTCTCTTCACACTGATAGTTGAGACGTACATGAAGAGACTGTGCTTTTACTGGGATCTAAATGAGTTAATGCCCACATGATATAGCCCCTCCTTGCTACACTGACAGTCTGAACCTTAGAAGTCAAGAAGAACTCTCATTGTATTGTCAAGTCTCCTAGCTGAGACCCGGGCTTCTTAAATGTAAGACAATTATAAGAAAACATTAGACATCTGCAAAATCAGTTCTCAATGCATATGAGAAAGGACCAGAATAGCCATTCTGTGCTGAGCTACTCACAAGCATGCATAATCCTCCATTATCCACAGGAGACACAAATATACTGGTTCCTTATGACTCCAAATAGCCAAATATGATCATTCTCTATCAAGAACCATAACAACCTCTTAACTCTTTTTGAAGTGTCACAGAAAACATATTTTTCCTAAGAGGAAATTATAATTTTAACAAAAAATGGCAATACTTCTCCCCTATGCCTTGGGCATATATCACTTCTATTCAGAGCACTTAGGAATGACCGCAACTTTCCACAAAACTGAAAACTGTCTGGGGAAGAATAATTCCCTGATTTCTCTGTCACCTTATTCTCTGTTGCATGCTTCTCCTTTTCCACTTTGACCAGAGTCAGTTCAAGATCATCAATATCTTTCTTCAGCTCAGAGCATTCATCTTCAAGTTTCCTCTTCTTTGCTGTCAGTTCAGCATTTGTCTACTCTTCATCCTCTATTCTTTCACTGAGTTCTTTAATTTTAGCTTCCAGCTGGATTTTACTTTTGATGAGTCCTTCACATCTCTCTTCAGCATCAGCTAGACTTTCACTCTCCTGTCAAAACATATTGAAGGCACATTATATTTATCATAAAAATTACAAAAGGCAACATGTGTTGTTCAAGCGCCATCTCCAGGAAATTGATTACACAAGTCAGGGCAGAATTTCCTATGCAAATCACAGTAATGCACACGATTCAATTGTGAGGGAATTGTCCTGCTCAGTCATGGCTAGGAAAGTGGACCATAATCCCATGGTAGAGACACTTCCTTTCAGCTGGTCAGATGGTTTGACTACAATACCATGCAATAGACTCACAGGGTTCAGTCATAACAAGGAGCATGCAAGGAATCAGTGAGATAAATAGGTGGGTAGCAAACTGAATTTCATGGAAGCATGATTTTAGATGTGGATTTGTAAAACATACAGCATTTCAAAGTTATCTTTCATAGATTGTTGGATAATTCTATCTTTAATAAGCTCTTTCAACTCTAATGACACAGGTCAGGCCATCTCTCCCCAAACTTCTCTCACTTTATTCACATGAGGCTACCCTTGCTCCCATCATTCTCTAACCTGTCCCTCAGCCAAGGCAGGGTCAAGCTCGACCTAGATTGTAGCCTGTAACTTTTACTATAACTAACATTTTGTGACACATGGTTAACAGATAAAAATTTGTCTAAATTAATGCTACTATGATGTATTCTAGGGAGAATACCAGAAAAGGTATCTGTTGCCTCCCAGAAGAGCTATGGCTGAAAGCCATCACTGCAGTAACAGAACATAGTATGATTAATTCTCTCAGATTCTGACTGAAACCCATAGCACACTGAAAATCATAGAATCATAGAACAATTTGCGTTGGAAGGGATCTTAAAAATCACCTGGTTCCAACCCCCCTGCCTGAGCAGGGACACCTTCCACTAGTCCAGGTTGCCCAAAGCCCCGTCCAACCTGGCCTTGAACCCTTCCAGGGAGGGGGCAGCCACAGCTTCTCAGGGCAACCTGTGCCAGAGCCTCACCATCCTCACAGTAAAGAATTTCTTCCTTATATCTAATTTAAATCTGCCCTCTTTCAGTTTAAAACCATTACCCTTCATCCTATCCCTACACACCCTGATAAAGAGTGCATCCCCAACTTTCCTGTAGCCCCTTTAAGTACTGGCAGGCTACTCTAAGGTCTCCCCAGAGCCTTCTCTTCTCCAGCTGAGCACCCCCAACTCTCTCAGCCTGTCCTCACAGGGGAGGGGCTCCAGCCCCCTGAGCATCTTCATGACCCTCCTCTGGACCTACTTGAGCAGGTCCGTGTCCTTCTGATATTGGTGCCCCCAGAACTGGACCCAGCACTGCAGGGGGGGTCTCACGAGAGCGGAGCAGAGGGGGAGAATCCCCCCGCCTCGACCTGCTGCCCACACTGCTCTGGGTGCAGCCCAGGGTACAGTTGGTTTTCTGGGCTGCGAGTGCACGTTGCTGGCTCACAGTCAGTTTTCCATCCACTAATACCCCCAAGTCCTTCTCCTTGGGGCTGCTCTCCAGCCACTCCTCGCCCAGCCTGGATTTGTGCTTGGGATTGCCCCAACCCATGTGCAGGACCTTGCACTTGGCCTTGTTGAACTTCACGAGGTTTGCACGTCTCACCTCTCCAGCCTGTCCAGGTCCCTCTGGATGGATCCCTTCCTTCCAGCATGTCAACTGCACCACACAGCTCGGTGTTGTTGGCAAACTTGCTGAGTGTGCACTCAATCCCACTGTCCGTGTCACCAACAAAGATGTTAAACAGCTCTTGTCCCAATATCAACCGCTGAGGAAGAGCACTAGTTACTGGTCTCCACTTGGACATCAAGCTGTTGACCTCAACTCTTTGAATGAGACTGTCGAGCCAATCCCTTGGCACCAAGTGGCCAATCCGTCAAATCCATGTCTCTCCAATTGAGACACAAAGATGTTGTGTGGGACAGTGCCAAAAGCTTTGCACAAGTCCAGGTAGATGATCTCAGTTACTCTTCCCTTATCTACCAATGCTGTAACCCCATCGTAGAAGGCCACCAGATTTGTGAGGCACGATTAGCCCTTAGTGAAGCCATGTTGTCTTCACCAATCACCTCCTTCTTTCCCATGTGCCCTGGCATAGTTTCCAGGAGGTTCCACTCCTTGCCAGGAGCAGAGGTGAGACTGACTGGCCTGTAGCTCCCCAGGTCTTCTTCTTTTCTGTTTTTAAAAATGGGGGTTATATTTCCCCTTTTCCAGTCAGTGGGAACTTTGCCAGACTGCCATGACTTCTCAAATATGATGGATAGTGGCTGAGCTAGTTCATCTGCCGGTTCCCTCAGGACCTGGGGATGCATCTCATCAGGTCCCATGGACTTGTGCACCTTCAGGTTCCTTAGATGGTCTTGAACCTGATTTTCTCCTACAGTTTTTATGATTATTCTTTCTCCCAGTGCCCACCTTTGCCTTCTGTGACTTGGGTGGTGTGGCTGGAGTCCTTGCTGGTGAAGACTGAAGCAAAAAAGTTGAGTATCTTGGCCTTCTCCATATCCTGGGTAACCAGGTCTCCAGTTTCCTTCCAGAGAGGGCCTACATTTTCCCTAGTCTTTCTTTTATCACCGACATACCTATAGAAGCTTCTCTTGTTGCCCTTGACATCCCTAGCCAGATTTAATTCTATCAGGGCTTTAGATTTCTGAACCTGATCTCTGGCTGCTTGGACAGTTCCTCTGTATTCCTCCCAAGCTACCTGTCCTCGCTTTCCTTTCTGTGACTAAGTTTGTCCAGGAGCTCCTTGTCCATGCATGCAGACCTCCCAGCATTTTTGCCTGACTTCCTCTTTGTTGGGATGCATTGCTTCTGGGTTGGGAGGTGATCCCTGAATATTAACCAGGTCTCTTAGGCCCCTTTTCCCTCCAGGCCTTTATCCCATGGTACACTACCAAGCAGATCCTTGAAGAGGCCAAAGTCTGCTCTCCTCAAGTGAGATAGCTAGTGAGTGTGCATCTTCTGAGGACAAACTTGGAGAAGATGGTGCTTGAGGAATCCTTCAAGCAGGGTTGATAGAAATTTCCCCAGGAAAATGGGACTTAGCAAGAAGACAGGAAGGACTCTTCCAGTACTGAAACAGTGAGAAACTGTGATTCAAGAAAGAGTCAGACAACACACCTGAGGCCAATGATCATACCTTAGGAGTTCTTCTATGTTCTAAAATCTGAAATCTGAGTGCTCTGAAAGGCATTCTAACCTGGAAGTTAGTTAACCTAGTTAAACCTGGGCTTCTTGGGTTTTTTGGCTTACCATCAATGAAGGGGTTAAAGTGAAGCCCCAAATGCTTGTAAACTAGGTGGGTTCTGGAGAACAGAGAATTAAGTACCAAGAAGGGTACAAAGAAACTCAGAAAACTAGGTGAGATTAAGTTGATGTTCTGAAGAAGGATTCAGGTAATGAATCTCATCTTCAGCATGCAGAGTTACAGCCTTGATGCTTGAAACAGTACAGGACTCCTGTTGAAACCCAAGTGGTTCGAAAGCACATGGAAACAAGTGACAGGTCCCCTTACACCAGAGTGCCCTTGGCTATGTAGTATCTTATTACCTTTTAAAACCTGACAGTATTCCTGTCTTGTGTGATTTCAGTCTCTGCTCAGCAGTATTCCAGAGAAAAGCATCAGTCTTTCTTCCACAGTTTCAGTCCTATCTCTGACAGAAAAACACCCCTGCCCTGGCTCCATATTATAATGGTCAGCAGATGTGGAAACAGCCTGTATTTCATCCAGAATCAGATACCATTGTTAGGAGCACATTATATATACTGTGGAACATCTGATTCTTCCACTGGTGACTGCTTAATAGTGAAGTGGGTTTACATGGGAGCCCAGTCAGAACTTCCCTGTGTTCCTACTTGTGGTAATGTTTTATATGTGCTTTGTACTCACTTTGATTAGGTGTAAATGACAAGACCACATACAAAGCAGTGGAGAATCTGACCCTGTTACATGTCTGTTTGTGAAGGACAATGGAAAAGAGAAGGGAAAGAGCAGCAGAATAAGAGGAAGTGGGGTAAATCTGAAAACGGAGGTTACTCACAGATTGAACCTGAAGCTGTAGATCGTTTTTCTCTTGCACCAGGGTCACCATTTTCTCCTCCAGCTCTTTTCTCTTTGCCTCAGACTTTGCAAGCTCTTCCTTGGTTTTCTCAAACCCCTCCTTCATGTTGGCCATCTCCTTCTCAGATTCTGCACTCTTCAGCAAGGGCTTGATCTTGAAGAACAGCTTCATCCAGGGCCAGTGCTTGACGTTCATGAATGCACGAACATTGTACTGGATGATATAAATGGATTCTCTGAAAACACATGAAAACAGTTTTTGAGGCTGGTGAGACTTGGGTTGGAAACAGACTCTGATTATTGGCCACACAGCATCAACATTTTCCTCAAGGAACTTTTGCATAAGACTTTTTTCCTCCCTTGCTTTTCTTAAAGAGTCATTTCTAGGCCCTTGATTGCAAAATGGCTGGTTCAGGAGCGTGAACAATAACTATGTCTGGATATAAGAGGGAGAAATACTCCAAAACAGTCAAACTTCTCTGGCATGTTGCCTGGGAATCTCTGAGACTTTCCTCAGTCTCAAAGAAAGTGCAAGTGCTCAGGTGAATACCAGAGTGAAAACTGACATTCTTGAAGTACTGCTGCTGAGATTACAAATCTGGGAGTTACTGTCAATTGTGGAAACAGCAGCTTGATGCATTTTGGGTTACTCAAAATAACAAATACCATATTAGAATTTAAGACAGAAGCTGAAAATGAAAATGAAATCTTTTTATGCTATTGAAAACAAAAGGATGTTGTTGATGCCCGTAGTTCAAGGGGAGATTAGACAATTCCTTGCAGAGAAATCCAGCAAGAGTTATTGAATTCTTAGAAACTATCCCTGTCTTAGGAAGTCCCTAAACTAAATATATATTGCAGAGTGTTACAAATAAAAGCATCTGGTTGGCAGAGCATCCTATACATTTATGCAAACCTTGCTTCCCCTAAAGCTTTCACTTGTCAACAACATTTGAGAAAGTTTGCTTGGCTTGCCCAGTACTGCCACTCCTACACTCTAAATTTTGCATGATTCATCCCGTCTCAAAGGGAGAGAGCTGAAATAGGAAGGGAGTTATCTGGGATGGTCAAAAGTATGGAGTACCTTCTTTGTACAGGCTACAATTGTTCATCTTAGATGATGGAGCCATGAAAGAAAATTAAAGAGAAGGAGTGATTATATGCCATTGCTTACAAAACCAATGGGATCCAATGAAATTATCACATAACATGTTCAAAACAGACAAAGCTTAGAACTTGTTCAGTTCTAAACCTTAGAACTGTTCAGGCTGTCTCTGTCACAGAGTTCTGTAAAGGTTGAAAATGGTAAGAGAATTCCTGCAGAAAAGGTTTACTGTTAAATACTAAATATCATGGTCCAGCTGCATGACCCAATTGCTAAATAGCCATTGCTAGAATTTGGGAGGCTGTAACAAGGAAACTATTAGTTTGTGCTTTCTCTGTTTCTGCTAGTCTTTCTAAGGACAGTTTCTGCTAGTCTTCCTGAGAACAGTTTTTTGCCTGAGACAGTATACTGCACTGCTGGACTTTTGGTCTGACACAGTAAGATTGTTAGTATTTTCTTATATTACCTTCTTTCATTCACCTTTTTAAATTCAGTTCTCATGAGGTACCCTCTGCATATAGCTTGTGTATGAGTGATGAGGCTCACAAGCTTCTCATCTCTCATCTCTTCTAGGAGTCCTAGGAGACCTGCCTTGAAGAACACCTAGAACTTAAAAGAGGGTCAAATAGCCTGAGGCTTAGGCAGAAACAGAACAATTGGCAGCTGATGCAGGGTAGTAAAAGTTTTGGAAAAATGCCTGCAGAGTAAACTTTTAACAGCTAGAGAAATTTTGTGTCAGCATTCATATTGTCAGTGCTCCTGTGATTCATGACAAGTCACTCTATGTATGATCTAATCACATTATTGCAGTGTTTTTTGATGCCTGTTCCAGCGTAGGTTGTGGAAGATCTAGCTTATAAGTAGTTATTAAAACAAAGAGTTAGCTTGCAACTTAGTACTATATCCTACTGTCTCTTTGCTATACTCTACCCTCTACATCAGGGTGAAGATTTGCTCTGTAAACTGACTTAGAGATGGCTTGAGAAGCATACATGATGATGTCTGTTCAGTAGCATAGGCAATGGGTTTTGGTCCAGAGATAGTGCTGCTAGTGCTGCCTTGGTTGTGCTGATCAGAGAATCAGTGTCCCACGTGACACTGCTTTGGATATGGAACACAGACTTGTGTGTGTGCTTAAATCCCCTGAGAAGTCTGACAATTCAAACGTGACTGAGCCTGTCTAACATGCACTGATATGAATGAGTTCAACTGGGAGGAGAAAGGGACAGTACTAGTTCTAGTTGCAGCCACGTTGGACCATTCGGGTAGTGTGGTGTTCCCAGGGCTGACAGTGCTACCCCTCACACATACCATCAGAACCAGACAAGTTTTCTGTACTCCTTCTTGCTCGTGGTGTACTTCGTTTATAATCATAGTGAAGGCTGATTTCATATGCAAGAAATACTCTCAATGAACAAAATTTTTTGCCATTAATTATACCCACTCTTCCACAAGGGCTTTACCTTGGTATGGCCAAATCTGTATTGGTTGTGGTCAACATCAATGGAGGAAAGAAGCTTTTCTGAAGCCTTTTTGCTGTCAATGAATTGGCCTTCTGGAATAGCTGAGGCATTAAGAATCTTGTACCTGTGGTAAGACAGGTTGCAAACAGGGTGAGGAAAATAGGATCCATTGTACATGATAAAATATACAAAGCTGAGGTATCTGAAAGCAGCTGAACATGCCATCTGAAATCTAGACAGTCTTGGCTGAAGAGAACGTGATGACAAGGGGACACGTCTACTCTTCAGAGGAATCTGTTGGCTGTGGTACAACACAGTTTGTTGTTACATATAAAATTAATGAGCATGCCTAAGTGTGTCTGCAGGTCCAGAAATTAGGAAGAACATAGTGAGGACATGTCAATCTCTTCTCATCTTGTTTCATTGATCAGAGGAATGCTACTCAAATTAAAGTTGAAGATGAATTAAGACTACTCAGCTATATTCCAAAGGGAATACAGATCTTGCACAGCTCAAAGTCTCTACAAATTGTACCACTGAATTCTTGAGTTTGGACTAAAAATGGCATGATATTATTCTTTAAATGCTAACAGAAGTCAGCATTTTGCAAGGTAATTTAATGATTAAGGTAATCCTGTGTCATGGACAGGTACACCGAATCATTCTAAAGGAGTTTCTTCAGATACATCAGTGAGGATGTGTGACTGTACACTGGAGCACTTCTTATTCTCAAGTCTACCTTGAAAGACAATATGTAAATCAAGACAGTGGTAATGGTGCAGTGAATTTAATCTGTACTTTAGACTTCTATTGTAGCTCCTTCTGAACTTCAGCATGTTTCCTTTGAACTATAAAGCACTTCGTGGTTCTGGACCATGGCCATTATGGATAGATTCCTTCACCTGTTACATCAAATTATGATTTGACAATTGAGACCAGCTAATGCCTTGCCCCCAGGTTGCAGGGCATTTTCAGAGAGGTCTTGGGTCCTTTTCACACCAGTTCAGCATGGAACATGCTACTATTACATTTAATTATAACAGGATCCAGTTCTGATTCAGCACTTCATAGCAACTGAGCTCACATGAACCATTTTAATTGTCTCCATTTTAAAGATGAGGAAAACAAAGTACAGGACGCGATCCAGTGACAGAGCTGTGGATTTTTGAATGCTTAGTCAGTGCGCTGTAAGGAGGCTGCACTGATATGTATTGTTTTTGTATCTATACTCTGGGAGACTTACAAAGAGCAGTATATAATGCCACTTAATTCATTACACTACAAGCATTTTGCATCTCTGAATCATCGGGCATTGACTACAGTTTAGAAATGACACTGGTTCTGATGAATCAAGAAATCTCTGGTCTGATCAAAGAGGGAAAGACTGGAGTGACCTAAAACAGTATTAATGACCTGGTTTCCTCAAATGCCACTATTCTAGTCTGATTCAGAGAGTGTCTCTCCATCATGGCACCAGACTTGTCACCTGAGTTGTGGTTTTACTGAGGCCTTATCTTAACAGACAGTAATAACTGAAAACCTACCGTTTCTTAATGTCTGCATAAAGGATTCTGCTTGGAAACCCCTTCCTGCAAATTCGGATGCCTTCTAGAACCCCATTGCACCGCAGCTGCTGCATCACCAAATAATGGTCCATTTCACCTTAAACAAAATACATCCATCATGGCTCTCCTTTTCTTCCAAAGAATCTCCCCATATATTAACATTCTAGAATGACCTCTCTTTTTTTGATAAAATTCAATCACTTCTTGATTAAGGATGCAGGAACTGAAGACAGAACACACCTTCAATTCATACAAGTTGCGGAGAGCTGCTTCAGTGATCTGAGCTTCACTAGGAATCGTAGGGCTGGCAGTGCTTGTGAATTGCCAATGGCCAAAAGACATAAGGCCACATTACTCAAAAATGGCAGGAGAGTGCTTTAGGACATGAGCTGAAAAGTGTTACACATCATCAGCATCCTCATTAGATACAGGTAGAGGTGGCACAATGCAGAGTGTAGTACCATCTAGACAATCAACTCTTCACGTAATGTAAGATTTTACCTTGGATCTGCCATGCAACTATTGACTATACTCAAACTTGATTAGATTTGATAGCTAGATAGATTCTAACACAGGAGCAGATGAGCAGGTTGCTTAAAGCTCTCAGTCTGCCTGTAGAGGACAGCTGATTAAAATTGCAAGAATGATCTTTCTCCTCCTAAAATATCTATTGGATATAACAATCAACTGTATTTCTAAGTCTTATTCCCAAGTATTACAAAGTACAACTTGCAGAATAAAATCCTCTTGGAATTACTTTGTCATGCAGAAATTTCCATTGACTGCTAGAGACATTAATTAGTACAGAATGGTCCATACCCCTAACTTTATCTTTTCAGTGTAATCAATGAAGGTGTACCTAAAGGAATTGTTAGAAAAGTCAAACATAAGCAGCCTAAAACCAGCTAAAAATAAGATGTCCAGTTTCTCTTCCTTCAATTCTCCATCCTTAATTTCACTCACAAAGTACTACTTTTCTTAAAAGTCAAAAGTCAAGTTTCCTTCTGAGTCACCCCTGTCAAAACAACCAACAGAACATTAAAATGACAGCCATATCTGGCAAAATCATTCATTCAAATATGCTTTTCTATTTTAGTAGGTTTCCTTATTCCCCCCCTTACACCTTCTCAACTGTCAAGGCCCCAGTGAGATTCCTCTTTCTTCACTTTAGGATATGAAGTGTGGATACTTCCATTTGGGCTTCATTTATAGTCAGTGGAGTGAAACAGTTTCTTCTAGGATGTGATTCATCTCATCCTAAGATAGATGTATAAAAGGGCCAGATGAGTCATACCTTAAAATGCCAGCTTCTCTCCACGGAATATAAAAGGAGTTTAGAATAGCTGAAATGTGAATGTCATACATAAATGTGTTGCTTAAATCCTGCTTGTGGTCTTCAGGGTTACACAGACATAAACAAGAAAGGTAAGAAACATTCTGAAATTGGTCTTTTGTTTCCTGAGCAGATTAAACAGATGCTAAGCTCCTGTTGCCTGGTACTCCTGTTGTATCCACTACATTCTACTGATATCTTCCTTGTCATTCTACCAGTATCAGACCTCATAATTTGTCTGCTAAAACTGACATAAGGCAAGTCTCTCCCCAAGTACTTTCATTTAATGGCCACATGAAAATACTCCCAATCTTGACTGATCTCAGAGACTAAATTCTTTGTGAGAGTTTAATATTTAATTAAAGAAAAAAAAAGTAACTCTGTATCAAAATGCTTTCCAAGTGCTAGCAGCACCCAGCAGCTTGTGCAGGGAATTCTACAAATGATACATGATTTCTTTGACAGTTCTCCAGCTCAGTGAATCAGATCCTACCACTGAACATTTAGAAATTGGTAAGTGGTCTTGGGCTGAACCCAACAGTTCTGAATGACACAGTGGTCCTTAAAACTAGGCATTTATTAGGGATTTTTAAATGCTGTTACCCACAACAGAGTCTTCAGCTCTGTACACTCATTAAAGCGAAGGTAGGTAAGTGTTGTGGACCGTGTAATGCTCAAAATTTTGCAGTCATGGTAAACAATACAAGAAGGTTTACTTGGGCACTGTCCCACAGGCCAACCCCCACAAGAACTTCACATGCAAAGGGAGCTATTCTGGAAGAAGTTGGGTGAAAGCTAAGCAGGACAATTCCTGTCAGTCCGGTTTCTTCAGAATATAGTGATGGGCTTACCAGGTGACTTGCTCTCATTAGGAATCAGGCAACACACAAAGTGAGGATGAGTACTTCTCAGGTTAGTCATCAACTTGTTTAGATTTTCCTGTGATAGAATAAAACATGGGTTTGAGCTCTGAGCTACAAAGCTTTTTGCATTCTTATTCAAATATCAAGGTTTTATAGAATCACAGAATGGTTTGGGTTGGAAGGGGCCTTTGAAGATCATGAAGTCCAACCCCCCTGCCATGGGCAGGGACAGCTTTCACTAGACCAGGTTGCTCAAAGCGCCATCCAACCTGGCCTTGAACACTGCCAATGACAGGGCATCTACAACTTTTCTGGGCAACTTGTTCCAGTGTTTCACCACCCTCATCGTAAAAAAATTTCTTCCTTATATCCAATCTAAACCTACCCCCTTTCAGTTTAAAACCCTTGCCCCTTGTCCTGTCACTATGGGCCCTGGCAAAACAGTATTTCTCCATCTTTCCGATAAGCCCCCTTTATATATTGAAAGGCTGCAATAAGGTGTCCCTGGAGACTTTCTTCCCCAGGCTGAACAACCCCAACTCTCTGAGGTGTTCCAGCCCTTGGATCATTTTTGTGGAAGCATGGCTCATTTAAAAGGAAATTCACATACCCTGAACACAGCAGACACCGTCTGGAAAGAGTCACCCTTCTTCTTAGAACCTTTCTTGCCACCACCATTATCACCTCGGAAGAAGTATATAGGAGGTGAACGGTTAGAGTAAGCAGTATGTTTTGTAGGCTTCACCTTCATTTCTTTGGTCATGAGCCAATAAAATTACTTCTTAATTTTAAATACTGACCCACTGCTGCATGAGAATTTTAGTGAACCGCTGCTAGCTGGTTGTTGATCAGTGTATGGTATATTAGTCTCTGATGCATGATTTAGGTTGCACCACAATGTATATGGCTCTGGTGGCGTGGAACACTATGGCCTGACATAAGTTTCGTAACAGTGTACTCAGTGCTACAAGTCACATTGCTTTTCACAGAATCACAGAATCATCTAGGTTGGAAAAGACCTTGAAGATCATCTAGTCCAACCATTATTTTACTTATAGACATAGCCTTTTTTTTAGTTTTTCTTTTTTTTTTTTTTTTTTTTTTAATTAGATAAAGAATGTGGCTCAGCAGTGGACATTCATTTCCAGTGCAGTGAAGATTTCTTTAGAAAAACCTTCCAATCCAATGTTCTGAGTTATGGCAGCCCCAAAGCAGGAAGCAATTTATAGTCTCAGGAATACAAGTCCAAGCAGCTCAATGCATTTTCATATTTGCTGCGCTGTTGAAGCCAATTAAATCAAGAATTAAATGGAGTCTTTCTGCTCCGAACTTCACACCTTAACCAAAATTTTATCCCCACAACCTTTTCTTCTCACCTTCCTTATATTGATGATACCTGCAAGGACCACAGCTGACTCATCCCCAGTATTTCCTAGGAGCTCACTCAGACACATTGTTATGTCAGCCAAACTGAACTGCAGGAAAGTCCCCATGCACTACTCTCTTGAGCCTCAAACTCTGCTGTCCATATGCCTGATGGTTGAGTTGACTACTACTGTATACTGCCTCTTCTTTTTGCCCAGCATCCAGGCTGTCAGAATATTAGGTTTTTTTCTAGAACTCTGTGTGGCCATTTTTGGTATGGCAGACCTATTGACTGTCTGACTTGGTGGTCTTCAGCCACAAAGAAGGTCAAGAGATTGGACTGCTTTCTGATGTTCTTAGAGGACTTCTAAATTATATTGTTTCTCTCATTTTCCCTTGCAACACCAGGACTGCTCAGCTGGATGTGAAATAGTTCCATGGTCTCTTAGTTCTTCCTGTTCACCTCAAGAAACAAAACTCTGTCCCCAAAGACTATAAAGTGCTTGCACTTTGTCTGTATATTTGGCACCTGTCTAGAGGATGAGTAAGCATGCACATGATTCACAACACAGTAAGTCAGGAAACATACACCTCCTGTCACTTCGTTTTGGACTTGCTGAGTTTTACTTCTCTACCCCACATGAATGTGATTTTTTCAGCAGTTCTGCATGTTGGTGTCATCTTAGTTTTGACATATCTGGGTGCACACAAGAACAAGGTTGCATTATGGGATGAGAGAGAGTCTAGAGTATACCACAGAGAGGAGCACCCTCAACTTTAGTTGATTCTTGCCTTATAGATCATCACTGAGAAAGTACTTACTTGTTTCTGCACCAGCATAGTTAGAGAAAAGGAAGGACAGCAGCTTCAGGATGATTTCTGGTACAGTCCCACAACAGTTTCATTCAAGGGATCCTTATTTTTCTCAAGCCAGCCAGAGATGTTGTAGTCCACTGTGCCAGCATAGTGCACCAGGGAGAAGTGGGCCTCAGCCTTGCCTTTGGTAGGCTTGGGCTTCTGGAAGTTGTTGGACTTGCCCAGATGCTGGTCATAGAGCTTGTTCTTGAAAGAGGTGTCAGTTGCCTTGGGGAGCATGCACTCCTCTTCCAGGATGGAGAAGATGCCCATGGGCTGGAAAAAATATGAAAGCATGAAAAACATAAGTGGTGTGGAGAGGAAAAGTAAATAAAATGTCAACTTGCATATGATTTGTGGCTTGTTTCAGTGACTAATTTGTACTGCACAAGTTCTTAATACATCACTATAGTTACTATAATAATCAGGCAAACTAACATTAGTCTGTGTTGCTCAAGTTACTACCCATAAACGTGGCAACTTGTCAATACTGTTTACATGCATCTTTGAATGAAAGGCTATATATAAGTATATATATGTATTATAATAAGTTGTTTCAATCATCTTTACCCTACATCATTAGGAAGTAGGTTTCAGCATCCTATTTGCAGGACTGATGCTGTTGTGTATGTCTGTTACAAGCCATCAGGTTACAATTGTCAACATGAACTTAATTTGATGTGCATAGATAACTAATATCTAACAACTCCTGTTCTGTCTCCAGTGAATGTGCATGATGGATCAGATTTTTCTCACCTTATATGGAGTTTAAATGGCAATAATCTGGCACTTTAGAATACCCATAGACTTTTAATTTGTCTCAGAATTGCATTTAAAATTGGAAGTATTTCAATAGAGATGTAGGCACATTCTCAGTGACATCAGAGCTCTCATCTGAGCTACATTAGGTATCTTCTGATAGCACAGATAAGCACATGTCCTCTGATTTTGCTGGAGACACTGATGTGACCTGCACTTCATTGGCCTGAAGAGAATTCTAGGAGTTCCTTCTTCGTTTAAAAAAAAAAAAAAAAAAAAAAAGTAATTAGATGCTTACATCTGATTTCAGCTAGATAGCTGCTAGAGCTAGAATCAGGCATCCTCCAGAGCAGCAGCAACCACAGGAGGTGGATGTTGGGCAGGAATGCTGTGGTTTGAATTAAGATTTTGCCCTCTAGGTGTGGCTGCTGTGTGAGAGCTCTGGGGTTAGCATTCACCTTGCCTAAGTGTAGGTGTCTGTAAAACAGAATCTAGATCTGAGTTAGCTGTTCAGATTGCTCTTCTATAATGGAAGCACTATAAAGACATTTCACAGAATCACTAACAGAACATACTTTGTAAGGAGATGCTTTGCATCCTAGAAGTGTCTAATTCTTTCCTGTCATTACAAAAGAGACTACAGTGTTAGATACAGGTGTTATATAGGTGTTCTGATTCCTGTCTCTTTAATACTCTGTATTGCATAGATTTGGGACACAAAATGTGTGGACATTGAACAGCAAGTGTGGATTTTGGGTGTTACATATAGCAATAGGCAACAGGCACTATCTGTGAATGGGAGCGCTGCCTGTAGATGCTGCTATGTGGTGGGATGTGTGGGAGGTTAGTGAGAAATATGAGGCTCGTGTGCAAAGGCATAACCTGTGGGTATGAATATTAAGCAGTGAACATGCATGTCAGATGGCTGAATCAGTCACTGCGCACTGGGCATGAATGACAGTGCTGGGAGCAGATACCTGTATGCTCCTGAGAAGGAAGATATTTGGGTATGTGCATATAGGATTTGCACATGATGTGCAAGTGCTGTGCACAACCACTGGACACTGGCTTGTAACGCAGCAGTGAGGGGTTAATTCCCATTAAGATCCCCAATGCAGTAGCAGTAGGCAGTGACAGAGGGGCCAGAAAGGGTCATGTTGCTAGAACCAAGAACTTAATTCTAGCCATTACTGTAAGGAGTAAGACTTGAGTTCACCTTACTGTTAAAGGCAGTCTTGTTAAAGGCACCAAATTAACATTGTGTACCCCCTCTCCCTTCCACTATGTTCAGGAAATCATTGTTTGTGCAGAGGCAGCCTGTCATTTCAAAAGCTTTAGTTTTATAAACTGCATCTTCTTATGTGAGAGTGTCATTCAACAGTAATGTGTCAATTTATTAAGAATGACCAGACTGAAATAAAAGATCGTGAAATAAATGTGGTCTCCTAAAATGGAAAGATTTCCTGTACCTTCTTAATGAGCTCAATGCAGGCAGCCAGGTCCATCCCAAAGTCAATGAACTCCCATTCAATTCCCTCCTTCTTGTACTCCTCCTGCTCCAGCACGAACATGTGGTGGTTGAAGAACTGTTGCAGTTTCTCATTGGTGAAGTTGATGCACAGCTGCTCCAGGCTGTTGAACTGCAAATTCAAAATATCAAAAAAATCCCAGTTAGTTTGGAAAAGTCATCAACGGGCAAGCATACCTACCGTAACTCACATCAAAAATTTCAAAACCAGCAATGTCCAGGACACCAGTGAAGTACTGTCTGGACTGCTTTGTGTCCAGCTGCTGGTTGATTCGAATAACCATCCACAGGAACATCTCATAGACTGATTTAGCCAAGGCACCCACTGAATTGTATACCTGTAAGAAACACAGCCATGGCAGTAATGAAAGTTGATTTAGCTTTAAAGTCAAAAGAACTGTCTGAACAAAATGAAAAGTTGATCAGCTGTCTAGGTACCTGTTGGACATTTTGTCCTTTAGTTTCATATTCATTCTTGACTTTCACCCTGGGATAGCATAAAGCCTTGAGCAAATCAGCAGAATTCAGACCCATCAGGTAGCCAGCTTTGTCAGCCACTAGGATCAGAATCAGCAAATGAGTTCAAAAGAGACAAAGTGTCCTGATCCTCTAGGATGCCTCTGTTACAAGGAGCCTACTTTTGGTGCTACTCAAATACACCTATTGTCAAGGGAAGCTCCTCTCCAGTGCCATGGAGGCTGTTTAACCCCCAGCACAAGCACTGTCTCAGCTGCAGCACACTCCTGTTCCATGCCTGGAGGGCTGCAGCAGTGCTTTATGTCTTTCTGTTTCCTTGTGGAGCATAAATTAAATAATTGACTTTGTGGAACTTGAAACAAACTTAAAAACTTTAGTTTCTGAAAGGGAAAATCATCCTCAAAGTGTGGGGCACTTCATGAGATGGGGTTGCTAGCTTGTCTCCAGGTGCAGTTCACGAATGAACTCTGCAGTCAACGCTACCTTCTGTGCTGTCTGGCTCTGCCTGCTCCTCGCGCTGCTTCTGCTTGAACTTCATGTTCCCGTAATGCATGATGGCCCCCGTCAGCTTGTATATCCCCACCTTCTCATCGGGGATGAAGCCCAGGATGTCCACGGCGCTCTGCAGAGGCAACTGGCAAGTGGGGGAAGGCCAGAGAAGCACAGGGGCTGAAGCACAAGGTGCTGTTAACAGCCTGGTGTGCTGTGATGGGAAGGTGGGGTTTCTCGCCCTGCCTCCCCACCCACACTGAGCGTGGGCAGCACCGGCTCAGCCCCATCAGTGGGGCAGCAGTGGGGCGCTTGGCCCTGGGCCGGCCAGGCCTCCTGGCTGCAGCTGCGCGGAGTGTGGGGCAGCCACCGGTGCTCCACTGAACTCACATCCGCTGCCAGCAGCTCCTCACTGTCGTCAATACTGGCAACGGTGACTTCTCTTTGGCTCACGTAGGGGAAGTTGTAGGGGTTGGTGGAGATGAGGAGGAGATCTGCAGGTGTACAGGGCACCTCTGGTGGCACCAGGGCAGGTCACAGTGGAAAGAGAAAGCACTTGCTGAGCCAAGCCCAACACTGCTGGCACTCACCAATGAGCTCCGGCTTCTTGTTAGACATTATCTGATAAAAAATATGATAGCTCCTTTCACTGGCCAGCTGGAAAGTCACTCTGGATTTCTCCAGAAGATCTAACCAAAAGAGAGATGCTGTCAGTCTCCTCATAAACTTTTCATAAACACACACATTCTGCACGCACTGACTTGCTCCAACTCACAGGTTTCAATATCCGCAGAAGCCAACTTGCCAGTTGTTCCAAAGTGAATCTGGATGAATTTTCCCTATCAAGCAGTACAGATCAACCCACTGGTTATAGTGATCAATGAATGAGACATGTATTAGACATGGACAAATCTGAAATGAACTCACAAAGCATGAGGAGTTGTCGTTCCTCACGGTCTTGGCATTGCCAAAGGCCTCCAGCAGCGGGTTGGCCTGAATGATCTGGTCCTCCAGAGTTCCCTAGTTAGAGGAGAAAAAGCTTCTTGTCAAACTTCACTACTGGTTAATAACAAATATTGCAAAGCAGATATTGCAAACAGATTGCTTTTACACTTCATACGTGATTTTAACCTAAAATTTAGCAGAGTTTTTAAACACTCTCCAGCCACCACCCATTAGTATTGCCATTGGTTTCAAAAGGAAGAGTGCTGAAAGACAGATCTGTGTTTTGTTTCCTTCTTGTACCTGCTATCATATATTTGGTATCATATATAGAGTCACTACAGTGGAGCTCAGAGAGTTTGAAATCTGTATGAGAGAGGTCCACATTCCCATTTACAAAGGCCATGACAGCTAATGAAAATGTGAAAATTCTGGGATTTTTTCTGGAGGTTACTCAAGCCCAGGACACAGAGAGGTACAGCCTTTAGTAGGAAGTACCTGCAGGGGAGAATGTTAAGATTTGCAATTGCATTCAATCAACCAGCAGCCTTTCAGAATGCAGAAATACATCTCCAGACATACTTCAAAATAAGAGTGGGACATGGACAAAGCCTGAGACTTATCAAACTTAAAAAAGCAGAGAACAGGAACTCTGTTTTTTTGCTGCATGACTGCAGAAGGAATGATCAACATTAAAGTTTTGATACTACATTGTATCACTCTTGTTAAATGCAAAAATATGGGAGGAAAGAAGCTTCTGTGACATTAATCCTCTCCTTTTCTGTGCAACACAGTCCGGGAAGTAGAATCACCTTGTGCATTTTTGGAATGATAAAGCTTTTCTCAAGGCTTCTAGCAAAGTCATGACTGATCCCTACGCAGTCAGGGCATGAAAGTGTTGCCAGGGGTAATTTCCAAGACAGAGATGGAAAACAAAGAATGAGAAAAAAAAAAAAAAAAAAAGTGGCACAGCTCAAGTTGCTGCGTCTTTGTACGTGGTGTTCAGTGCAGCCTTTAACATCTTGCAGTGGTCAGGGAGTGCCATTCCCAACACTGTCTGCAGATGGCACAATGGGTTTAAATTAGTTATTAGTCCGCCATGAAGATGGACCCTATAAAATTAAGGCAAGGCAGTAGCATATGAGTCTGTCTTCATATTTTTTTTTTTAAAACAAAAAATCCCAAATCTCTAGAGTAATGCCCTCTCATGTGTATCTTTCAACTTTCTAAATTCCTCATTTAAGGGAAGAGATGTGTGTGTCAGTACAGCTGACTACACCAACACCAAACCTCTGTGACCAGGGAACTCACAAGGGAGCACCATGCATAGAGAACAGCAGGGAAGAAGACATGGCAATTCTTTAATACAAGTTCATTCTGGGGTTCTGTCTACAGGCTGGATGACAAAGTGCTGGAGGCTGGATAGTGTTCTGGGGAAATGCTGTTACATGCTTCCCTTATTCATATATTCTTGGTCAAATACCCGTATTTCAACTTGCATCTTAGATAGGATGCTGGGCTAGACGGAACTATAACCTGAGTGTTTTATTTAATGTTCTTATGAAGAGGCACACACTAAGACACTACACAGAGATTGTGAATACTAAAAAGATGGAGTATTCTGTGAATAAACTCAGAGGAGGGTAGAACGGGTTATTGTCCATCTGAGAGCCAGGTGATTTTCCTTACATCAAACATGGTCAGTACATCTCTCAGCTGTCTCAAAGTTTTTCTGAGATCTGTCCCAGCATAGTGAGCAGCTGGTGAAAGCTGAGCCCAGGAGATTCTGAAATGGTGCTGATGGGAAGAGTACTTGGCCATAACAGCCCATCAATCACAGACACCTGTCTGAGAGTGTGAAAAGAATATTCAGGCTTGGAATCTCCTTAGGTTCCCCTGTACCCTTGGGTACTCAAATAACATGCTGACATGTGTCACCCGCTTTGATGCACATACCATGTCACAGACTGTGGTGACACACATTTGTGCCACAAGGATGTTTGTTGCTTGCTCTGTGCTAGGGAATGAAGCCCACGCCTTGCAAATTCACCAGTGGGCTCAGATTGCAGCAGCTGTGCTGCTCAGCAGAAAGGGGCATCAGGGCATGTGCTTTCTTCTCTGGAAGGATCCTTTCTGAGGTTACTTTCTAACTGTCAGGCAAGTGGTCCCAGCTGTCCCATGTCCCAGATCTGTCCCTTTTCTTATGCTGCCCCTCGGGGCTGTTACTTTGACCACAGGCAGGAGAACAAGTCAGTGGAAACTATTACCTGATGCAACTGAAATGACTCTTAACTTCAGCACAGCCACGCTGGAGTCCAGAGTTCCTGCACTTCCCTTGTCAGTAGGAATGAATCAAGGAACAGGAATGGACAGTCATGTCCAGTGGTAACTGAGTGCTCCCTTTACACTTGCAGCCACTCAGGTGCTGTGGATGTGGCCAATCTCAGGATACCAGTGGACAGATACATAGACAGTCAGCACAGCTGTCTTACATGATCTTCCTCTCCCTGGTGAAGACTTCCCCTGTATAAATGAAGACTGGGGAGAAACTGGGCCTTGGGCTTTTCCTACATTAAGAAAATGTTTCTTTAAGTAGAGTTCCACTAGTGTTCAGAGGGATGGAGGCCAGGTAGCAGGGGTAAACGAGCATAGGTGTGCTTGGACTGTGCATCCTGTCTGTCTCCTCAGTTGCACTACACTTTCTGCCTTTCCACAGTCCTGCAACCCAAAAATATGCATTGATAGTTTCTGCTCCGCAGGCAGAGTCTTGGGCAAACGCTAGAAGAGGGAGCCAATGATATACCTGCATTTTGCCAGGCTGTTGGTCTTTCTTCTTCTCGCCAGTAACTGCAATTGTTGCAAAGTACTGAATAACATGCTTTGTATTCACAGTCTTCCCTGCACCAGATTCTCCACCATTACATTGAAAATGTTAATTGTTACAATAAACAGGAAACATTTTTACTTCTCTGTCAGCTTTGTCACACATACCAAAATATACTCACGTGATAAGGATTGACTGATTGTTACGATCTGAAAGCAAAGTCATAGAAAGAGTCATTCAAATGAGATGTGGAGGGCTTCTGTTCCTCAGACATAACTAAATGACTTCAAGGGAAAGAACTATACTGAACTGTACTTATCCCTTTGTAACCAGATAAGGTAAATTCTGCATTAGTCTGCATGTGGATTTTTTTGTGCACAGAGGGATGAAGCAGCCTAAAATCTAACTCCAATGAGTGGTTCTTTATAAGGCTTCCCACTTACTATTTTTTGTCTTTTATGTATAAACCTTAGCTTAAATATTGTTTAATCAGAATCTGATTCTCTGCTGTGTTCCTTCTTTACTGTTTCTTTAAATTCCTTACTAGGAGAGCAGGCACAAAACCATATAGCTAGCTACTGTCTTTCGTTATCTGACAGCACAGAGGTCATTAAGATGCCACAGGCAGTCTAATCTTGAGTTGTGCTGTAGGACTATGGAAACTGTTGCTATCAGGCACTGAGTAGAACAGCACTTAAGATGCCTGAACTGTCAAGTGTTCCTTGACCAAGCAGCCAGCCCTGCCTATATCAGGGTTTCCCCATTCTTGCCAAATGACTCACCAGTCAGCATGAACTGATAGGCATTGTCAGAGATGGAGAAGATGTGTGGAGGGGCCTCCTGGCGCTTCTTGCCTCGGTAGGCCAACACCACCTCCGGGTTGTACACCGGCAGCCACTTGTAGGGGTTGACAGTGACGCAGAAGAGACCCGAGTAGGTCTGTGAGGAAGGGAGACAGCACGTTGGCTTCCACTTACCCTGGCAGAGCAGTTCCTCCTCGCTGCCCGGAGGAAGACTGCTGCTGGTACTTACGTAGATCATCCAGGCTGCGTAACGCTCTTTGAGGTTGTACAGCACAGCGGGTTCGTGGAGGTGGGTCATCATGGCCATGTCCTCGATTTTATCATACTTGGGAGGGTTCGTGGGAAAGACTTCATCGTCCTTTACAGTCACAGTCTGACAAAACCAGAAGAGAACAACAGAAGAAATCTAAGCCAGGAAACTGCCTGAACTGGATGATCATGTATGAGTAACAGTTGGTATCACTTGCTGTATCATCATATGTTTTAACTGTGACTTTGCCACCTTCTCTGCTCTGAATGGTACCTTTCACATACATTTGCTTTTCATCCACTACAAAACAGGCTGCCTTAGCATCAAATGGACGATTCTGGGCTTCAATTCTCTCCTTCTCAGGCTTCCGTAAGTAGGGAGCAGCTTCTCCAAAGACTGCCATCTCTGCATCTGAACTCAAGGCTGGAGGTGCTATGGAGGAATTCAGAAAAGTTTCAGAGACCCTGTGCATTTGTAATTTATATTTATCCAGAAAGTGGTCATATTCAATGACTAAAAGAAAGGACTAATCAGTGTCAGGCACTTAACTTCTGCCTCAATTTTAAGTATCCATGAAGAAGTCCTAATAAAGTTCCTTTTGTAGACAGAGGTATGTTGTCTTTGAAGAAATCCCTGTTAAACAGGATGCCTGTGTGGCCAAGAGAGGGCAGAGACAATATCAAGCTAGAAGACTTCAAAAGGCTCTCCTGCTGTAACTTCACCTGCTGTTCACACAGCTGCACAGCCACACACTTCTGAAAGCCACATACACATACCCACTTAGATTGTTTCATTAGCATCTAAAAATCTAGACACAAGTAAGATCTGTAAGTTAAGCAGATTGGTTCTCACACATAATTTCCAAGTAGAGGTATTCTTGGCACCCCTCTGTTTTCTGTTTTCTAGTTTCTGTCTATACCAAGCACTGGAACAAATTATGAGGGTCAGTCATCACCTAGCTAAAGCCAAACCTGTTTATCATATGAACCAAATATAAAACAACTTTTCAGATTGGTGCAAAATTAGCTAACAAGGGAATATACTGTTTATTGAAGGGAATAATTAATAGCATAATATTATCTAGGTAAATAAGTACATTTCAAAGAATTTCAATTACAAAGTACCTTTTAGCTTTAACATATTATATAGAGTAATATTGGTTATGAATCATTAGAAGACAATTAATATATACCAATATGTACCAGACATTCAGTTAGGGATTTGTCTAGTAGAAATATTTCAGAAAACTGCTTTATGCTCAGTTTTATTTTACATTTTTACCAATATCTCGTAAAAATTATTCAACACAAATAGGTTGCTACAGTCAGAAGGCTTGGTGTGGATAATTTAAGAGCATCTGGAAATACCACAAGCAGAAATAATGTAGGCAGGAACTAGCATAAGCAGAATGTTCTTCCCCAGGCAAGCTAATATACAGGCTAGCAAAAAAAAAAAAAATAATCTTAAACTCCTGCTACTTCATGGGCTGTCTGGTGCACTGTGGTACTAAAAAAGATGAAGGGACAGAACTGAACAACTCAGATGTATATTTCCAAGGCATCACAGTACTGAAACAATCAACATGGAGTGGTTTTATGTACAAGAAAATGATGAAAGGAGCCTGAAGGTATTTGTAATCCTGCTTTTAGACACATTGCTGTGGAAGTGCTGATCTCTCTCATCAAAACCTATCTGCTATGGCATATGCACCTTGCATGATTTTGAGGGACTGCATCTCTCAAGAGCCTTTAATACCCAGGAATTTCAAAGCACAGAATCCAGAACCTTTAACTTTCTTTGAAAGTATTATTCTGTGTATATAGACCTCATCATTTTTGCCTATGTGATCCTGCCTCTTGAGTGGCTCAAGGGGAGCAACATGAGAGAAAGAGTTTATTTCACAGTGACCATGAAAAGGTTAAGCAGAGCATCAGAAAATGCCAATAGATTATCAGAAAATTTCTTGAGGGGGACAGTCTGTTAAACTACTGAATGTCTTTGATAGGAAATAGTGTAAAATTTAGATCTTTACACATTCATGAACAGAGAAGAAGGCATTCTCTGGGAGAATAACCTGTACTTCCATCCCTTTCAGCTTCAATTTCAGTGAGCATTTTTTGGTGTTAAAATGGAAGGCACATGTATGGAGGGTTCCTTCTGTTGGTCTGGTGAACTTCCCCAGTCACTCAATCACTAACCTTTCTCAGAAAACCTAGAAAGGAATAGTGCATGTGAAGTTCTCTGTGAAGGTCACTCTTTGTACATAAACAGATCTGTCTATCAGACAGAAGACAAGATCGTCCTGAACTTTGTTCTGGTTTCAGGACCTTTGTGATAGGCAAAGTCGGCATATAATGTTCTAGACTTTACTCCAGAGGAAACTAACCTAAGACAGGACAAGTTTAGACCCTTCTTGAATTCTTTGAGCCTCCTCTCTGAACACAACCTCAGTTTCAGGCTTCCAGCAGTTATGCAGATGGCAGGGAGTAAATTTTGTCTGTAAACCCCAGAATCTGAGGTTACATCACAAAAAGACATTGCTGTCACTGTGTCTCATGTCCTCTTGGCTAAACTTGAGTACCTGTCACTTTTCGTTCCCAATAATGGAGTATTTCCTACAAAGAACTGTGAATATGTTCATATTGATTAAAACAGCATATATCCTTCTCAATGAACCTGGTTCAACAGCATGGCCTTTTACCACCTGCCCTTGCTATTGTCTGGGTGACCTTCACTCGTTGCTTAGGATCAGTTAGCAAAACTACTAGCCCAGGAGGAAAGCTGCTTTCAGTATCTGTATGGTATCTGTTAAAGAAAGGACGGAGAGTTAAATCAAAACCAGTCCATTGTCTTGAGCATATTCTCTATCGAATATTTATCCACCTTGTGTAGTGTCTCCCAACAGCTGAGCCTTACAACTCCTGAGCTAGAGCCAAATCCCACAGAAAATCTTGTGTTCCTCCTGACATTACTGTGGTCTGCTGAAAAAAAATCTGATGTCTAGGAAAAGATCCTACATATATTTTCCCAATCAATTTCAACTGCCTTCAGAGTTAGTTTTTCTGTGCCTTTCATAGTACTTGGAAGTAGCAGTTTGTAGAAGGCCCCTCCAAGGAATGGCATGGCTCTTCTGCTTGTGCTTGTGCCACCACACTGGAGCCGTTTGGGTCATATGACCTTGACATTGCATGTAAAGCATGACCTGGAATGTTAGAGGTGTGGAATGAGAAGAAAATGCCCCTACATATTCCACCTCTGCAGAGCTCTGGAGATGTCATGGTCAGAGTATGAAGCAAGCAGATGGGACTTACCGTGAGATGCTGAGGTAACAAAGTTGCCTTCAGCTGTGGCTCTTTATATGTAACCTCCTGCCCACACAGCATTCAAGCACTATATTTTTGGTCAATAATAATTTACTCTTTAGTTGTAAACATGTTGAAGCTCTGATCTCTGCTAATTACTCAGAGATAGGATTGGTTTAAGGTTGTATGGAGTCAGCTGCACTGACCTGTTCTTCTCACATTGCTCTGTGCCAGGATGGAGGATGGAGGAACCCAAAGACATCTCTGATAATGCCAAATAAAGCAACACTTGGCTCCTGACTTCAAGAGCTTGCTTTAACCAACAAGATAGGGTTTTTTTCTAGTTGTCCACAATTATTTCTTTACAGATTATCATTTTAATGGATCCTATCCTCTCTGTCTATCTACACATGCTGATAGAGAAGGAGGAAGACTTAATGAGGCAGAATTTTTCTCTCATTGATTTTCTTTATACCACTGTATAGGGTGCTGTCAAGCCTGAAACCAACCTAAAGCTTGGGACAGAGTAAGACAACTGTCAGCTTATGGACTACAAGACAGACTTGCAGTCCTGGCCTGTAGGTTTATAATACCTGAGGCCTGCAAGCATACTCAAGGTCTCAGCTTAAGAGAAGGAGACTGGCTTCTGTGCCACTCAGTTATCCTGCAGAGGATGTAATGGAGCAGGCTGAAAGTCAAACCAGAATAACTTTGACTTGCTCTGTAAGGGTATGTGGAAGAAGAGTGTCTGTTCCTTTAAGAATATCTGTTTAAGGACCTTTTTTGATACCACAAGGGACAGTAAGAAAGGGAGGAAGCCATAAACAAGAACATACCAGGACGTTAACCTGACTGACGAACAGTAAGGGAGGAGGTGATGGGAATCAAATCCAGTCAGTCACACTACTTGATGAAGTCTTGTGAGAGTGTGAAAATGTTTATTCCAGCAAACTTACTACATCAGGGGCCTTGTAAGTTGGGAACTACAGTAAAAAGGGGAACCAGAAACAGTATATACAGAGACAGAGACCTGACAAAACAAACATGGAGACAACGAGAAGAAACAAACCTCACCAATGACTCTAATTGATATCCAGAAACTACAGGCACCACTTCCAGGAATAGCAACTTGGACTTCACAACGGATAAAACTGTGAACCAGGGGAGATCCCAGACAGGGTTGGGGTGGGTACAGGAACTGACAGAGCTCTACAAATCCATGAAGGGATGTGCAGGGAAAGGGGGAGCAGGGAGGAACAAAGAAGGGGGTAAACAGAAAAGGGGCCAGTCATGTGTAAAAAGGAGCCAGTCAGTGCGCTTGTCTGACTAAGCCCCACACCTGATCACTGCAGTCTGTCCTGTCTTCTTAGATCTTCTTAAATCTTTTCTTAACTATCTCTTTGTGTAATCTCACTCTCTATCCTGTGTATGCATGTGCATGCATGGACTAAGTGCCAGATAGTCATGAGGCCTCTGTGTGTGTGTGTGTGAGTAAAAATTGGTGCCAGCTACTGGAGTCAGGCTGGGGGCATCCCTGGCCTGTGGTATCAGCTGTTGGAGCCAGTGGGGTCTCAGCATCAGCTACTGGAGCGAGTGGGGGTCTTTAACATCCAGCCACTTGGGTGGGAATGGTGTGTGTTCCTAAAACCAGCTACTGGGGAATATTGGGGTGAGTGAGGTGAGTGAGGAGCTCAGTACTAGTGGCTGGAGTGAAGAATTAACAGCCTGTGTGTCTGGTGCTGGCTACTGGCAGGGAGCTGAGCATCTGTGTCTTCCCCAGTCCTGGTGAGCATGGTGCATTCACCAGCAAAAATTAAGCTGGACCAGCCAGTCAGTAGGGGAGCCTTGGGTTCAGGCTGGGGTATCAGGCAGGTTGGGAGTCTGTGCTCGTATGTCCAGGGGGACTTGTAAGTATGGGGTGCCCATGGGATGAGGGTGTGAGTGCTGCATGTTTGTGAGCATCAAGCTGGACCAGCCGGCAAGTAGGTAACCATGGGGTGGGTCAGAGGGTTGGGGTCCAAGCAGGGTGGGGACAGAAGGGCTGTGCTGGACTCAAGGGAGATGCAAATGGACATGTGCTTGTGAACCTGGTGAGTGTATGTGTGTGCCTGCACTAATGACCTCCTGTCTGCCAGTCCTAGAGAAGGAGGGTATGTGTCTGTCTGTGCTTGTCTGATGTGGGTCCTGTTGATGGCACCCTGCGTGGGTGCTGTTGGTGACAGCACCTTGACTGTGACAGTCTCTGTGATCACCTGTGTAACCTTTGTGTGTGTGTGTCTCTGTGTCTCTGTGTGTGTCTCTGGGACATGTGCTCAGCTTTGCTACTGGTTGAACCCACAAAAGGGAAAATGGCAGCTGTGCCCCTCACCGTGGAGAGAAAACCCAGGTCCCTGGGCACCAGGCTGAGGCCCAGTGGCCAGGCAGGATTACTGAGCTGGAGTAGCTGGAGGAGGTGTCCATGCATTCTAACATCTAGCATGCTCCATTACAGAAGTTCAATAGTTTCGGGAGGAGGTGTGGGAGACTTAAGTTTTTCACAAGCATTTACTGCAGCCCTGCAGCATACCAGCTCCTTGTGTTAGGAGTGTGTAGGTGGAGACCTCATTCACAAAAAACCTCTAGTTGGGCATGGTTGCAGCTTTTGAATTGAGGATGTGCTGCCTGCCAAGTCATGAGTGTAGAGGAGGAAATTCCACTGTCAGGAATGGAGGAATGTCCCTGGATAAGCACTATGTGACCCTCAGAGATGGCTGTTCACAACTGACACTTTGTCACTGCTGGGGGAACTTCCCACTTCACCACCTGTACCAGTAAGGTACCACCAGTGGGAGCTCACCATCATCCTTCCACTGCATCCTTGACCTCTTGTACCACTATAACCATTTGTCCCTGCAGCACACACCATTGGACAAGTGTTATCACCACTGTCATCTCCCTCAGTGAGGATGTCTCACTGAGGTAGAAGGCGAAAGCATGAATGCTTAGTTTTATGTGTTGTCATTGGAGTTTTGGTTCATATATAGAATAAAAGCCCACTATCATCTTTTGCATAGACTACCTATCCATACCACATTTTCCAAAGCCAGTCCACCTTTGAACTTCCTGTTTGATGGCAGTCACTAGTAAGCCATGTGCAAAACAAGTGGTTACTAGTGTGATGAGAGCACAGCCAACTCATATTTGAGAGAAAAGGCAACACTGGCAGCATACTGTGAACTGAGCCTGTCACAGGTGAAGAGGTATTACATGGCAATACCTGATCATAAATGCAACACTGACTTGTTTGAAGAAGCTGTGTGGGGATAGAACATTATGGTAGGATAGTGTTCTTCACTCCTCTTTTCATCCTCTCTAGTCATGGATGTACACTTCTCCAAACATGTTGGGATTTCGCTACACATAACTATCTCCAGCCTCATTCCTAGTTCACATCCCTCCCCATGTTCACCTGCAGACACTCTACGTTCCCTAGCCCAAGTCTGTCTGTAACTTTTTTTGGGTCCTTGGCTGTGAGCTATCTCTAACCCACACTATCCATGTTTATGTGCTGTCCCTGATGTTCCTCAGGTTCTTAGTGCTGGGCACTATGTAGTTTCCAGTCTGCAGTCCCTACTCAATCTACCCTATTTATTGCTCTAGATTAGCCTAGGAATCCGTCATGAAGTTTGCTTGCTTTTTATCTCCTATTCTCTCTGCTTAAAGTATCGATTCCCGTCTCTGTGCTCTTGCCATTTCTGCAACAGCCTAATCACTCTCTTGAGACCTCTTGGCATCATCTTTGACCTGTTGGGACTAGCAATGGTGGTAGCAACTGGGTATTACCTATGAAGGTGGTGGTTAGTAGAAGTAACAGTGTCTTCTAAGTGTAGATGTGTAAGTGGTATTATGTTTGATGCATAAATGTTGACACATAGAGATGAAAATTGGCATTTTCTAAGAGTTTTGAATGGGGGATGGGATGTAGTTGAGAGTAATTGTTGTCAAATACAAGGATGTCTAAATTGGTGTCAGATGGCTACTTCTAGTTGCATGAATTGTATCGCACATTTCTGTTCTCTATTTCTTTGTCTCAGTATATGAGCTATTAAACAGAGAAAACACAAAATTGCCTTACACACCAAAGTAGGTGGGACTGAAAACTCCTAAGACCAGCTGTTTTCTTCCTCCTACCTTCTCCTTCAGTGAGACACCTAGATAAAATTCCTTCCTCTGCCATGGGCCACTTCAACCCATAAACCCTTAGACAGAAACAGAACTGCCATATTTTGTTTTTCAAACCCATGGTTCTGTCCCCAGCCATGGCCATGACAGGAAAGAATATAAGAACATCTAGTGCTGCTAAAATGACTGCAAGGGTCAGTGAGAATGGCTACCCCAAAAGAGGGCCTCTAGAATGAAGGAGAAGCAATAAAGATAATCTTCCAGCATGGCTGGGAATTCACAAAGTGCTCTCCCAGCCTGCAAAAGCTAATGGTTCAAGGAATCCCTGATCCTGATGTTACACCTTTAGATTAAACAGTTCTTAATGGATTTCTTCTATGAAATTATTCAGTCTTTTTTGTACTCCTGTAAGCATTTAGCGTTTTCAACATCCTGTGTCAGTAGGTTAATTACACGTATGAAGAGCAACCACTGTTATTTGTTCTGAACCATCCATCTTCCAGCCTTCCCCAGTTCATTCATCTTCTTTTGAGGTACATGTAACTAGAACTGCAGACAGTGTTCAAGCTCTAAGTACATCATGTATTTATACACTCATGTAATAGTTTCTCTTTGTGCTCTATTCCTTTCTAATAATGTAAAACAGTTGATTTCCCTTTTTGAAACATTACCAAGCATAGAAGCTAATGTTTTCAGAGGTATAGCTATTGTATCTGTGTGATCTCTTCTGATTACTGATGGTCATTTTAGAACCCAATTCTGTGTGTAAAAATGGGATTATTTTTTTCTCACAGACATCATTTCACATTTATTATTATTTATTTAGTCTGCAGCTTTATCATTCAATTACAAGATAGTTACAATGAGGAAAGCAAGGAGCGAAACTCTCCATGCTTTCTCTTGAAGCTGCTCTGATATGAAGAAAAAATACAAAGTGTTCTGAGTTAGAACAAATATGAGAGAGCCAGAGCTAACCACAGCTCTGTATGATCACCAGCAAGGAGATGTCCATTTCTGCTATTTAATTCAAAGGGGCCTTTGAAGAAGGTTTAGTCTGTAGAGCCAAACAGATGGATTTCCTAACCAGTAGGTTAGGAAGTCATCCCTACTTTTCTGCCTTTTCCTCAAGCACTCGTGTAGCTTTTTTTTTTTTTTTTTTTTCTTTTGCTGTGAGCTTGCTGAGAGCCATATAGCTATGGGAATGAGAGCCTGGGATCTGAATTCTTCAAGCAACAGTAGGAGTTGATTTCAAGTCTTTCACAGCTTGGGTAAATGCTCTTACCATTAGATTATTTTGTACAGGAGACGGGGTAGCAAAGTACATTTGTCAACATTACCTTTATTTTAAAAGCAGAAGAAACATTTGTCAGAGAATGATTTAAATTTTAGAGGCCATGAAATCTTATCACCTCTTTATAGAATTGACCCAGGTCCCTATGTGGAAAGAGATGGATTTGCAGATGCATTGTTGTCATCACTTCATGTTGGCTCAATCTAGGGAATGTCCTTAGTGCATTTACACGGTTCTCATTGGCTGTTTGTTTTGGATTATGTTCATGATGTCTACTATTTAGGTATACTGTATAGGAAGTAAAGGCATCTAAGAGGGTATACTGGGTTCTGTTACAGAAAATGGACTCCTTCAAAGATGGCATTGCAACACACAGTGTTGAGATGTGTCCTGTTTAGGCCTTTTGTCTTTTTTTAGTATGTTTTTCAATGCTTTTATTACATTGTTTGTTTGCTTTTTTAATCAGAGTCATTGCCATTCTGTCACAGTCTGGCCTGAAGGGTGAGCACAGACACTGTATGAAATAACAATGATAAATACTCAGATGTGGAGATAATATTGTTACCCTATTTTTCTTTGACCAATTGCTATGTATCAAACATTCAAATGAGCTGTGCTGCTTGCAGCACTGAACTTGTATGCACTTACATTATAGCAGTCTCAAGGCCTGGTTTTGGTACCCCCACCCTCTCTGTATTACAGGCTGCATTCTTCATTACTTGCTACATGCACTTACATTTGCATTTTAATTATGTGCATCTTTAGCTTAATGGTACGGATAACGGAACCATGATTACTCTTTGTGAGAGACTAGCTTGTCTTTTATATCTAACTCATCTAATTCTTTTGTAATAAAAGTGAATTGCATTTTCTCCTGGGTCATTTTTTTATTAGAACAGTATATGGTGAAGAACCAATCCTTTCGAAAGGCACAGCCACCCACGGCTGACCCTACATATACAGAATCATTCTGACACCTATTAATTAAGCAATTTTAAATGTGTATAGTGACTACTGCTCTGGTTTTGTGGTGTTCTAGCTTACCAAAATACATACAAATGAAAATCAGTAACAGATCTATGTGCTATTAGTATTATTACTTTTAAGAAGAAAGTATATAAACTCATAAATATCAACACAGTTTAAGCTATCTTAGAAGAACAGTACAGGTTCCTGTATTTAGTTTGGCATATCAAGTATTCCAGTGTTTGCCTCAAATCAGTATCAATATGACTAGTCTATTATTTACACACTGTTGTAAGTGTTATAAACATTTATAATATTTATAGAATTTTGAATTACTACCTGCCCTCTGGGGGTTCTCCAGCATTTCAAGAATTATTGAAAATCAGTATTAATAATGCTTGCCAAGTTGTCAGAACAAGTTACTTCAGAAGAGGCATGCTGAAGGAAATGACTGGTATGGAATTACCTCCACCTGAAGAATGACTATGTAGACTTTGATTCTCCAGCCTGAAAAAGATTCAGTGAAGAGTGTAAATATCTGTATTAGCTGAAAAATCCTGCGTGTCATAGATGTATTCAGTGTAAAAACTATACAACAACAAATGAAAATAGCAGGATGATGGTTTAAAACAGATGAAAGGAGATGCGATTCATTGCCAGAAGGCATAATGGGTGGCACCTATGCAGGGCATCTGACTGCAAGGATCAGTGAGAATGGCTACCCCAAAAGAGGACCTCTAGAATGAAGGAGAAGCAATAATCTTTCAGCATGGCTGAGAATTCACAGGTTATTAGGGAAGGACCTGGGCTCATGAGAAACAAAGGACTGCAGGTGGTGCAGATGATGAGTTTCAGGAATACTAGCAAACCATCTCCAGGCTGTTCATATCTCCCCCAGCCAAAAGGAACTACCCTTATGGGTGATGACAGTCCCAGATTCGTGATTGCTGCCAGCAGATACAAAGAACTTTTAACCAGTACCTCTCTTTTATTTTCACAAAAATTAATCCCCTTTTCTTAACAGGTAATGATGTCTGACACTGTGTCCCTTAGGAAAACCCAAATATCTGTAAAGCAGCCCTATACCTCTGCACATCATTTATTATGGCTCTGAAATACTGAAAATAAAACAACATTGCTTTAGCCAAACTAGAATGGTGGAAACAGGTCCATACCATCTTCAGGGCACATTGTGTCTTATCTATCTTTGTCTCAGGTACAGTCTTTGCTAAAAACCTTCATAAGGAGCAGGGAAACCAGAAGAGTCCCTCAAGGAGGGAGAGAAGAAGCCAGAGTGCAGAAGCATTTGTCCAAAATGGCCACAAGAGGGTAAGCTATGATCTAGAGACATTGTAGGCTACAGTGACTGAGGAGTAGCTCTGCGAGGTTCAGCAACAGAAAGGCATGGGGTGTACATTCTATTGTGGCCCCAGAAAATGGCTGGCAGCCCCATTATTCCTGTGACTCTTCTTTTGACGGACTGTGTGACAGGACTGGTTTGCAGAGCATAAGCAGGGATTCCCAGCATTTCTCAGTATCTCTTGTGACTTGGCTTATTGTTGTTCGGGTCCTGCAGGAACTCTAATCTGATGCTGAGAGGATGTGGGATGGGAATGTATGTTTTGGGGGTACCTACCTTACACAGTATATTACAAAGCAATAAAAAAATTCAGCAGTGGTCTGAGGAGGAACATTATCTTCTAGATATGACAGACAGATCCACAGTGGCTGCTTCTTTTTGTTTTCCAGAGCATATCGCTCTCCTTTAAGAGGGCTCCCAAGTTCCTGGATTTGCTCCCAAAGGAGAGTGTCCCCTGTTGATAACCATCCAATAGGCCGGCTTTCCTGCAACTACAGTGCTGTTACACTGAAAGAACAAGAGTATACAAAGACAAGGAAAGGTTGTATATGTGTTCTTGATCATGCTGACTTTTGGGGGCATGCCAGTAAGGCACTGAGGAGCTAAATGACTCAGGGGTCTCAATGTCTACCTTGATTCCCATTGTATGAGTGGGGGAATAATGTCTCATTTGGGCAAATGAAATATAAAAGGCTCTTGTGGCCAAGTAAAAATTTCCACTTCTAGTTAGATAAACTGAACCTTCAAAGTTTATTTAAGTTGAAAAAACAATCAACCAAGCGGGTTGCATGTAGAGACTCAGAAAACATCATGTACCAGGAAGATTTGTTGAAAGTACATTTTAAGTCAATTCAGGCAAACATACCAGGTAAGTTCTAGAAGTACTTTATATATCTGTGCAGATACGATATTGATGTGATGAGTCTATTGTCTATCTCGACTAATGTGTTGTTGTTCATACTACTTATTTTCACGTGATATATGCAGATGTGAATTTATCAAAAACAGAAGTATGGCTGGAGTCTTCTACAGCAATTTGTCCATCAAGAAAAGTACCACATATTTATTGTGCTAGTTTCTGAACACGTGTTGTATCAGCTGATTCATCTGCATGGTTTCTGTAAATTTGGCTATTTGTGGAATTCTGTAATTTCTGCTATTTACATAGGTTGATTAATCAAGGCATCATCACACAAACATCTTCATGAGTTCTCATAATTCTGTTTTTGTCATACATATAAAATGTAAAGGTAAGCCTGTCTTGGTAGCTGAAAGGTTAGATACCATGCAAAGCACAACTTGTAAAATTTCTGCATTTGATTATCTTATAAATTCTTTGCTCTTTTTGGATAAAATAATGTTTGTTTTCTCTGATCCTGTGGTTCCTGCAGGACTCCTCATTTCCTTGCATTTAGTCCAGGGTGCAACACCACGCATGTTCATAGCACTAAATAGCTTTAATCCTATTATAGTTACCCAGTATCTTTTCCCTTGGATGCTCATGAAGAGATAATTTTCCTTGTACAAGTGGCCAGTGAAGTAAGCCTGCATATACTAAGTCCCCAAACGTTTTGGTCTTAACTAGTGTAGCTATTCTCATGTTTCATACCCAACCCCCTTTTCCTAGGCCTCTAAGCAGATACATATTTGATCCTCATACCATCCGCCTTTCAGACTTTTTATCACTTCATCTTAACAGGTTATTGTGTTGCTGTTATAGCAGTACACCAGGAAGACTGAAAGGGGAAGAGATGCCACTAACTTCTTGTTGTCCCCCATCAATTTAAACAGCTTCTGAAAATAAAATTTTCTGTGGCTTTAGCCTTCATGTAGGATTCTTTGATTACATCTTCAGTGATGCGAAGTTGCCTGGCCTGATCATTAATCTGCACTAGTAATTCTATAAGTTTGGACTGTATCCTTAACTGTTCGTGCAGGTCTCTGAAAGCTGCAAAGTTACTCTATCATATACATTATTAGTGTTCATTATGGGATAAAGCCAGTTCCCTGTGCTTTAAATTATGTCTTTAAATTATGTTGTGTGGGACTGGTTCTGAAGAAGAGGAGGAAAAGAAACACCATCCACAAGATGCAGAACTGTGACATGACTTACTGCAATTTAATGCCATGGTAACCACACAGTTTCATTTGGTAATGTCCCATTTATTGGAAGCTTTTTGGCATACAGTCTCTTATTCCATGGGCAAAAGAGTGAGAATTCCTCCATATCTCTTCTCAGATTAGACAGAATGATTTTTAAGCTGAAATGATCTGTGATGGCAGAATAAATGCACATTCATGGAAAAATGTATCTTCAAATATGTTTTTGAACTCAGCAAGGGTTCCTGCATTTAATAGAAACAAATGTATTGAGCTTTGAAAATATGTACTAAAAGTTCATCTTCTAAGCCTGACTTTAAATGATGCTCTTTTCCAATGAAAGTTGAAAGATAATTTATGTAAATGGAAAAGAAAGCTGATCCAAACTTGTCAAAAGTGTATGATACTGCATGCTGATTTTCTGCATCACTGAGCATGACTTTGACATTGCACCAAGGCCTAATAGAATTAATGATAATCTTTGAGGGATTCCTTTCTAAAAATATATTTGCAAGGTTTTTTTCACAGCTGTCAACTACCCCCAGTCTAGAAGAGCTTCTGTAATACTGGATCATAGGCACTGAAGATGTATTTCAGCTAACTACTGAACACTGCAAAATGGTCAATGATATATATTGTGTATTTTGGAGGAAAGGTGATCTCTATCCTAAATTTATTGTTCTATCTTTTTTTTTCCAGCATAAAGCAGTGATATGATCATATCTTCAGGTTGTTTCAGCAGTTGTAAAGTTAGCAGCAATCAATATTCTGTGCAAGTTACTGACAAGAACTATTTATTACCCTGTGGACTGTGGGGCTATTTCACCTTAAATGACAGGTCTTCTATTTCCTTCTGCTCTTCCTGAGGCAACCAAACTAGAAAGCAATTCATTACCGGGCCATCATTTGTACTTTGGCATTGTGAAGGCAACAAATCACTTTTTTCCCAGGCAATTCTGGCAGTAAAAGCAGAAGTAGAGGCAGGAGCAATTGAAATAATACAGATTGTTTGCTCACACTTAGAGCTGGACTCACACCTGTACTGTGCCCTTGTACAAGAGCAAAATATGTTGCTTATTTGGGATGTTATCTAGTAGCAGCAGAGAGAAAAAGGATGTTGGGAAAAAAATGGCTTGACTTCCATGCCAGAATTGTTCAGCTAATAAAATGATGATGCTTGCACATTCTGCCTGATGCCAAATAAACAAAATTAATAGTAACAAGTGGCCAAGGCCAGGTGGGATTTACACAAGATTTCCAAAACGATGTGGGGATGTAACAGCTGAACTATTGGCTGTGGTGTGTGAGCTCTTATTAAAACTACCTTGCTTTTGGAGATCTGGAAGTTGTCTCACAGAATGCTAATTTTAAAAAAGAGTTTCAGGGAACTGTGGCCCAGTGAACCTGGTGCCTATATTGAGAAAAGAGTAGAAGCTAATAATGAGTAGAATTTGAGGACACACTTGTAAATATAACATATTGAGAAAAATAGTGTTTGTAAAGGGAAGTCATATTCCACAAACCTAGTAGAGAATGAAAAATAAGTGGATAGGTGGGAGAACCAGCTGGTATTGCCTTAATGAATATCTAAAAGCCATGTGAGAAGGTGTATCACCTTTCTTAAAGAAGCTTAAGTGTGTGTCTGTGTTGTTATATGAGATAGTTTTGAGAAGTGATCCTGGACAAGAACAGGCCGATAATCATTGCTGCAGACATATGAGTGTCCCTGGGGATGGTCTTTAAGTGTCCAAAGTGGCTTAATCTGAAGCAAATCTCTGGAGCAGCTTGGGGGAAAGCTCATTCCAGCAGCTCTATTTATATATATATTGCATTAGAGCCCAGTACAGCCCTCCAGTACTGCCTCAGTGGGCCTGGTGTCCTCACACTCCTTATGTAACCTCACACCCCTCCTAAGTAATGTCCCATATACCCTTGCTATCCTTCTCTGTAGAGCCTGCTAGCAGGTTATGAAACAGCTATCGTTATTTTAAGTCATTAATGTACTGAGTAATGATTACCAGGGTGTCAGAAGGATCTTGCCTAGTGCTAAAGATTCTGCTGCTTTTTGTAAAATATCTTCTACGTCTGGGACATCAACACTGTGCTTTGCTTAAGCTGTTTCCTATTCAAAGTAGGCAGTAAAGACAGAATGTAGAAGTGACCTTCTGACACAGTCAAGATTGCTTTTCTCTGTTGCACTCCTATTGCCCACACCAGCTTCACCTTCCTCCTGGAGTCTGGAGAGCAGTCAGCTGCAGACCTCCACCGGTCACTGGGCTGACCCCAGGGCTCTGCTCTTCTGGTGGCTGCTCAGCACTACCTGGCCAGTAATCTAGTCCAAAGCTGCTCTCCAAGGTGTCTTTGTGGACCCAGGCTGAATCCAGCTCCTTCAAGCACTGCTACTCTCGTTGCTATGAAAATATCTGGGAGGATGGATATAGGAAACAGGGGCATTTGTGAAATGTGCTGCAATTCTCTAGTTTTTAAAACAGACAAACAAAACTCTGTGTCGTCCTTTTCTTCCATATTTAACAGGGAAGACCCTGAACCAACTCTTTTTAGTTCCCTTCCCCTTTTTCCCAGATGCAGCTATTTGAAGGAACTCTTGTGAAAGCAATTCAGCAAACCCAGGATTTTAGAGAAAAATGTAACATGCTGGATCTCATAGAACTGAGTGGCAAGACTGCTGCAACTCCATGCCCTCAGGTCCAACCAGTACCAAGGCTGCAGATGCATTCCCAGCAGGCACATGCACACAGAACACGTGTCCATCACACAGCTACACTCTGCACATTATTGACAGTGTTCACAGATGCACTATCCCCGTATTTACAATGCTTACAGCTACAAGTTTCATTTCAAAGAAAGAATTACAAAGGGGGTGGGGGGGGTGGGGGGGGTGTAGAGACAAAGGAGGTAGGGAAAGGGCAGAAAGCACAAAATCCTTAATAGAAAAGTGAGGCTGAAATTTGCACCTCTCATCCCTCCTAAAGGCTCATATTGTTCCTGCATGATCTGGAGCCCTATTACCAGATTTTGTAAAATGAGAAACTCTTCCGTAAGTCGAGGACACTCATTTGCAATTGTCAATACCTCTTCATAATTCAACTTCCAACTAGTGGTTTGCAGACAACCTGGCCTTAGCTTTCTGACCTGCTTCGTGGTCGATACAGTTACGACTCAATTTATGGCTGCTAACAGTTTTTCAAAAGAAAGTAACTCTACTCGCAAAGCCGATTTATACATCAGTCTTCACATACACAATATTGTGTATTTCTCAGCCCATCACCTCGTTAGTCCAGGAGTTTCCCTCACAATATTCCAAAGGTTTGGTAAATAATTCTAACAGAACACATTTGCAAAAGGATCAGTTCTCTCCCCATATTAGGAATATTGAATCTGCTATTTTGGGAATACTCACAGGCCAGCTGCCTCCTGCCAAATATGCCAGATGTTAAAGGAAAATATACCATGCTGGATCCGATAGCCTGAGACAGGCGAGGCTGCTGCAGTTCTGTGCCTCCAGATCCATGCCCCCTGGTCCATACCCCCTGTAGCAAGGTGGAAAATGTATTCCCAGGAGACACAAACAGGCAGAGAGCAAAAGTATATTCTGTGTATATGCATTTACTTACATAAATACGTCTATATGTATATAAATCTATCTATGCATACATGTATACATACAAACTTATATCTATGTGACTAGTCCTACAGATCACAAACAGACACTCAGAGTGTTTACACAAACACAGACACTGCCAGTACTCTCATCCTGCCCCTCTCTCTGGCTGAGCAGGATGGGGGTCTACTAGTGAGAATATAAATACATATGTACAAGGTGGATCCCTCCAGCAGCTGGGCTCAGATCCTTGGTGTGGAATAGCCCCCCTAGATCACAGTCTCGCCAGTTGCTGGCACCTGGATGTACAGGGCCCTGAGGCTGCAGCTCCATTCCAGTTGCTGGTACAGACTGTCTCCCACACACATGCAGCTGATGGGATCACCCTTAATCCCATAGCCGACCCCTGCCACACTCCCGTCCCTCAAGACACAAGTGCTGTCACACCCAGGGCTGGCCCTTGGAGACCCACTCACCCTTTGCTCCCAGGCCATCTCACCTGCTCATCAGCTGGTCTGGCTTGATCTTCACTAGCAATTACACACTCGCACACCTGCACTTGGTCCAGATGCTGCTTCATGGACACATGGGCTCTCCATCCTGTTGTCTGACTCCAGGTTCTGCACTCACACCCCACACACACTAAGTAGGGAGCCCTCATTCAGGACAGAGCTAGAAAGGAGTTTGATAGCAAGATAGGAAAGACTGCAATGATCAAGCACAGGGCATGACCAGCAAGTGTACTGACCAGCCACTATTTACTTGCCATCGGCCCTTTTTATCTTCTTACTCCTTTATTTTCCTATGTTTGTTCCTGGCCAGATTGCCTAGCCCCACCTCTTCCACACCTTTGGTTCCTCCCTTAAGCATCCCAACACTAGCCCTGTGTGATCCTGACTGCTCTTCCCCTGCATCCCACAATGCGTCCCACACTCCCCAGCAGCAACCCTCCTGAGTTTGAAAGGAGAGCTGCTCCCTGTGGCTCATGGCAGTGGGTTTCACACTTGGATCCTGGGCCCTGTGGGAGTTCTGGGAGGGGTCGACAAAGGTGCCTGTTCCTCAGGGGTCCCCACTGCACCCTGAACTGGAGGAAGAGTGCCTTTGATGGGCTGATGGCTCCTGTGACAGGCATGGGAGTAGCTGGGCAGGGCTTCTCCTCCTGCTATTGTGTCTGTGTTGTTTTGTGGGTTTTCAGACAAGTTCTTATCACATAACGTAACACACGCCACTCAGATGCCTGCATGCTAGCTGTGCTTTCTGTGTGGGAACAATGGGGCATCTGCAAAGGAGGTGGAAGAGAGACCTTAAGAAGCACATGCAGAACTTTCATGAGGTTTTGGAATTTATTCCTGTGACTGTCCTGCTCCAAGAAGTTGCTGGTATCAGCTATTGCAGGGGTGGGATCAGCTCCTCAGTCAACCCCAGTCTCTGCAGCCTATCGTACCAGTGGGGAAGAACCGTAGCTGCAGCCCCATGTCTGAAAAAGTTCAGCAGAAGTCAGCCAGGCAGAGACAATGTCATGGCTGAACCAGACTGAAGCCTTATTGTCTTCTTTCTGTAAAACCATGCATAAGACTGAGCCTTTTCCACTTACTGCTTTTGCTCTCCTTCAGACTTAGCTGAGGCATGATAGTTGTGAGTGAAATATTGTTTAGCTGTTGTTGAAAATGTTTTCCCAGGCCAGAGATGTTTTTCCATATTGCTGTTGTGTTTTAAGACTTAGCAGCAGCAAGACACTGCTTTGTAATGGGCATAGTATGGTATTGCAATAGTCTCTTCAGGGGGTATTGGAGAGTGTCCCCCTGTCAGACTACCTCTGGTGCACAGAAGGCAGAACCAGGCTGGTAGGGGTGTAGAAGCTTGGTGGCACTGCTCTATGAACACAGAGCGTGAGCAAGCATGGAAAAGGGATGAGTGCAGGGCTGGTAACACACATCTATGGTGTGATCACATGGATTTGGGGCAGACAGGGATGGGGTAAGTCACAGATGCATTTAGAGGGGAAACAGGAAGAGTTAAACGTGGTGTTTTTACTGATGTTAGCATAATGTCTGAGGCCTCATCAATATGTTGTTGTGCCATTTGTGAATGGTGAGATGCCGGATAGGCTAGGTGGCAGCCTTCACATTTTTTCTGGTGCCAGTGGTGTCACTTGAATGGCCCAATACTGTAAAGAACCTGAAGAGACCAGATCTGTTGCAACCATTCTGGTTGGCATAGCTCACCAGTGTCTTTGCACAGTGTCTGCAAGGTGTGACAGGCTAGCAAAGAGAGGGAGAAGCTGCTGTCCAGCCTCTTCTTTGGGGCGTGACTACTCACAGTCAGCCTGTTAGACACAGCTGAAGTGTACGTATGACCTCCACAGTCAGAGGAGGTTTGCTGTGCTTGCCGCAGCATTGCACAGCCCTGTGACCACACCAGCTGATGTCCATGGATGTTGTCTGTCCCACAGGAATAATGTTATCTGCTGCTGCCAGTGGGCTTGCAAACTCCCCCTCATGGCTGAGCTGCCCTGTTAGGTTGATAAAATGGACCTGTCAACCTTGGTTCCTGTAATGAACTGATACAGATCCCTGAGTTTGGAGAGATTTTGCAGCCCACGTTTTGTAATCCAGGGTTTCATCCTGTGCATACACTGCAAAGTAGATAGGAAAGAGCCTGTGTAAAAGCAAACTCCTGTCTTTATACTGCGATGCAAGCAAAGCTGTTTTCAAAGAAGGTAGTTACTGTCTATAAAGTTTGTGTGCATAGACAGTAACGGTTTGGACTACAATCTAGTTAGAAGTCTACACACTTCCTGAAAGAAAAAGATGGTCAGCTTGAGTCAGAGGCAGGAAAAAAACCATGAAAAGTAGGAAGCGGGGCTCCCCAAACCCTAAGCAGTTCTTTGGCAAGTAAGGGGGTTTCTGAACAAGAAGGTCTTCTACAGCTTTTGTTTCTGCGACATACATGAGAACAGGGCTATTTACATAGTATAAAGGCTGCATGCTGATTTGTCATGTTTTTTCTTCATCTGAAAGGAACTTGATAGCAAGACTTTTCACAGTGGCAATGAATCCCAGAGTCTTCATTTCTCAGGTGTCTGTCCTGTGACTCTGCGAATGCATCTGGAGATGTGGTGACACTCAGCCAGGACTGCAGTCAGAAGAAGCTGTCCTGTAAAGCTGCAAAATGCTTATCAAAGCCTTGAAATTGAATGCTAAAAATAGTGACTGCCTTTGGCCTTGATTATGTCTCAGTGATGAAACAGTAACGTTCATCTTCATGTTTCTGTATTGCTGCTGAAAAAATAGCTTTGCAAACATTATATATATATGCATGTGTGTATGTATATATGTATGTATCTATATACACATATATATGTATGTGTATGTATATATACACACAGATATATATGATGCATAAATTGCATACAGTAAATACATTAATATGTAATGTTTCACACACGTATCTTATAACCTTGGAAAGCCTTTGAGGAATTTAGTATTTCCATCTTCAGGCTTGGTTTGAATAATACTCATTAAACACCAAACAAAGGGGAAAAATTCCTGAATACCTCTCAGTCACTGAATGCTGTCTTTCGTGTGTCTTAAATTAAGAATCAGACCTATGAAAAACAACTAAAGGTTATATAACCTATTACATAATCAAAGTGACTGTGGTAGACTGAACACCAATCATAATTCTGTCTTCAGAATTCGTAATTCACAACAGAATTCGTAAAGCTTAATAACTTTATTTTTTTAAGAGGAAATGGGAGGGTTGTGACTGGCAAACCATTTAGAATGATGATCAGTTCTGAGACCTGCAATATTGTTCAGTCTAACCTGTGTTCACTGAGAAGCACAGTGGCTGTAAGATTTGTCTGAGACAGTGGTGTCTCAATGCCAAAGGGCAGATGCATGGTGGGCTAGATCACTCCTCTCAGAAGAAGTCAAATGGAGAAACTAAAAACAAAAGTCTACTGTGAGGAAAGCAACTACATTGTGTTTTTATCATAGCCTTCTGCTCTGGACTTCTTCAAAACACAGCAGATAGATAGCACCACAGCTTCATTGTCCAATTAACATTGGTGTATGAAAGGAAGAAGATGATATGAGACCCGAGGAGAGGGAAAAGATGAGGAAGAAAGTTTTAGGGCATGACCCAACTCAAAAGGAAAGTAATTGAATTTCCTTGGTGCTTGGGAACTCTAATGAGTCATCAGGTTCATCATACCAATCAAAAAAGGAGTTGAACAAGCCCATTGTAACACTAGTTAATTGCCAGCCATTCAGAAGTGCTGATGGGTCTATCAAATGTAGTCATCCTTTTCCTAGATGAGTATTTTCTCTATCCTACAGAGGCCATTTTGAAATTTTTCATTCTAGATTTTTTTTTTTTTTCCTGAAGGTAGAGCAGTGCATCTTCAACAGGAATGGTTGATTTGGTTTCTCCAATTATCTTACTTCCACGTGGAATATGACACAATCATGAGAAGGTCTCAGTGGTTCGAATCCCTTCAGACTGTGGAAGGATAAGTGCTCTAGGTGTTAGATTATGACAGAGAAAGTCACACCTATTTCTCCGTTTCCAAAGAGGTGACCATGGCTTCTCTGTTGTATGTTGATATCTACAAAGTATGAAAACCCACAGTTTGAGTGAGGCCAACCTAAGCAAAGTTATCTGGATTATCCTGGAGACTACATAGGAGCTAAGTGACTGCCTGACCAGCTTAGAAGATTCAAGGGACTTTTGGGAACAGAATATAAACAATAAACAATGAACACTGACCATGAGGTAGCTGGTTGTGCTGCCCTTGGAATGTTGGTTTGCACATCACTTTCATGAATGAAAGTTTAAAAGTAGCTCTCAGTTTTAAATGTCCTCTAAACTATGTTTCAAAGTGGCTTGAAGGACTGAAGAGGTTTAAACTGAAAAAAGATCTAGCAAATAAGACACATGATTTAGTAGAATAATCAATGATTAGACTGGATTACTGGAAGATGCAATAAATTCTTATTATTTGGACAGAACCTTTGAATTGAAACCTATTGTATTCCTAAAGCAGAAGTTTTAAGGGATAATTAAATTCTGTTGCAAAGAAATAATGTTTTTCTCCCTTAAGGAAGTCTTAGATAAAATTCCATGGTGAGAATGAAGACAGATATCTGATTAGACCACTTTAACAGTGGCTGAAACACTTTAAAAATACCCAAAGCAGGATTTTTAATTGAATGAATCTAAATAAGGAAAAATATAAACCTTATGAGAATTCAAGATAATGATTAAAATACAACAGTGCACTTCTTATTATTTCCATGGGAAAATCTCTACTATTTTTATTATCTAGGCATTAATTATCTAGAGATTGATGAAGGACTAAGCAGTGATTACAAAATCAAAGTGATAGAATTTCACATTTTGTGCAATTCTCTTTCACTTTACACTACTGAAGGCATTTACTCTTCACTTTCTGCCTTCTTGCCAATTTCACGGCTCTTTGCTCGGAGCTTGTTGACCTGTGACTCTGCAATGTCAGCCCGCTCCGCGGCTTCCTCCAGCTCGTGCTGGATCTTGCGGAATTTGGAGAGGTTGACATTGGACAGCTCCTCCTGGGGATAGGAATAGAGATAAAATAGGTTTTAAAATGCACTGCACTGGACATGCTGTGGTATTTCACCTTCACATAAAAAAAACCCTGACTGTGAGTTAGTATGTAATTCTCTCCAATACTTCTAGGGGGAATCCAAAGAAATAGCTTAAATGCTAAATGTTTAGATGGTTAATAAGATATACTAGGAATCCCTATCTGGATATGAAGTACTAATAAAGTTTGGAATTTTTGAAAAACTATATATAATTATAGTTTTTTCCATTAAATAATTTCCCATTTATTTACTGCTATAAAATTATATAATACAAATTTTTAAGGTATATTTTTATCCCTGCTAGGCAGAAATATTAAATAAAGAAAGTGAAAAGAAGCAGAGACCTACTCCCACATAAACCTGGCCTTTGCTGCTCTTCCCAGTGATGCAGTAATGCTCACAGAAAATGTATTCTACACCCCTCTAGAACTCTGAGCTGTTCAGCCAGAACAGCTGTTCAGCTGTTTTTCCTGAGTGCACAATGAGAAAAGGACACAAAAGTTCAAACACAGGTATGCAGGGGGAAAACACCAATACACCACCACAGAATTCCACCTTCACCTGGATGGAGACTGACTCTGCACACAACAATACTTACAGCCTCCTCAGCTTGTCTCTTGTAGGATTTCACTTTCATTTGAAGCTTGTCCACCAGATCCTGGAGCCTGAGAACATTCTTCCTGTCTTCTTCAGACTAAAGAGAAGAACAAGAAAGAGAAGCACCTATTTGCCTTCCACATGAAACACAGAGTAACATTCCTCATAGACCATTGCTGTCCAGTAAGACAGAGGTGACAGGCTGAATCTTCCTAATGTGACCAGAAAGATAATTTCGTATGATGTTCTCAGTCTTCTGCTTTTCAACTGTGTGACTCAGGACAGAAAGAAATCCCTAAGGGCTACATTTTGACATTCTTCAAGAAGAGTGTGTGAGCTCAAGGAGGCCTCCTTCCTTACCTGGTAGGTCAGCTCCTTCACCCTCCTCTCGTACTTGCGCACGCCCTTCACAGCTTCAGCGCTGCGCTTCTGCTCGGCATCAACCTCCCCTTCCAGCTCCCGCACCTGCAATGAGAAGCCCGGCTTTGGAGCTTCCCTGGTGGTTACTTACGTGACACGTTCACTCACACACAACTAAAAGCCCTACGCACTCTGGCCTCCAGCTTCTGGATTTGCTTCTTGCCTCCCTTCAGTGCCAACTGCTCGGCCTCATCCAGACGGTGCTGCAGGTCCTTCACCGTCTGGTCCAGGTTCTTCTTCATCCTCTCCAGGTGGGCACTGGTGTCCTGCTCCTTCTTCAGCTCTTCTGCCATCATGGCTGCCTGATGAGAGCAAAGGGTGAAAGCCATTTTGGGGCTGGAGACGTTCTGGGGGAGAACACATCCACCATTAGCAGTGAAAGGAGCCCCCAGCTCACATCTGTGATGGCCTTCTTGGCCTTCTCTTCGGCATTGCGGGCTTCCTGGATCGTATCCTCCATTTCACCCTGAATTTGGGCGATGTCTGTTTCCAGCTTCTTCTTGGTGTTGATCAAGCTGGTGTTCTGTTGATCAGCATCAGAGGTTTGTTTTTGTTAGCTCATTTTTTCAAATCATGAACATTACAGGATTTTGAATAATTTCAGGCATAATTACATGAAAAATGGATACCACAGATTTTTCTGTAAAATTTCTTATCACTGGGAAACAATTCTGCTTTTTTTCTCCAACAATTAATTTTATCAATTTGAAAACGAGTACATAATCTGTGCCACATCTCATCCATGAAGGCTGGCACAAGAGAGTAATAAAAATATGGTGAGGGAAGTCAACGTAATGCCTTCTCGTCAACATAATTAGAGAAGAGTAATTCACTCTCATCAACTAAAAAGAGAAAAAATTGTAATGTAGATAGGATGGATTCCTTCCAGAATCTTTTCAGCATTTTAAACCAGACCCTTTCCATAGATTTCAGCATTTGATTGTTGGATGACTGCTATGACATGTAGCTCATGGCAAAGCCTGATTGACATGGGCTGTATCAGAGCCAGGAATTCATCCCCACTTTCTTGCTAGAGTGGACAGTCATATTTTTGAAGGAATATGAGGATTCTCTAGTGCTACATCTCAAATGAGCAAAGAATTAATGTTGCTGTTGTTTCAGAGTTTCAGTTCCTGACTGCTCAGATGGCAGACTGTTTGGCATGTGTGACTAAAATATCTGGTCCCTGTAACTAAGTGTCTTTCCTCTACAGATCATGTTAGAATGCAAAGAAGGTAGAAGAATGGGTTTCACTGAATGCAACCTGGGAACACAGCCAGTGTACACACTTCTTCAGAAAAGATCTCTTTTAGTATCATGATGATTACTTTAGAAAAGATAACACTCATCTTCAAAGATGAGCTGTCAGTGGTGACTGGAATAAAGCATACAAGTGTTCTGCTTCCCAAGAGTGCCATTTCTCACTAAATGACCTCACCTGGGTATGGAGGAGCTGCACACGCTCACTTGCATCCATCAGTTCCTGCTCAGCCACCTTTCTACACCTCTCTGTTTGTTCTAGTGCTGCCCGTAGCTCCTCAATTTCAGCCTGCAGCAGGTTTGCTCTGCGCTCCACCATGGCCACCTGCTCCTTCAGGTCCTCCTGTGTCCTGAGAGCATCATCCAAGTGTATCTGGGTATCCTGTAGAGCCATTGAAAGAAATTATAAGCAGATTCAGAGCTGTTTGGCACTGAAAATTTCAGCTAAGATATATCTCTGTAGGCAAACTTTATTCAGTGGACCTTGAGCACTCCCTGCGTGTTTCTCAGGTTCTTTTGTGCCTCTGCAGCCACGCGGTTGGCATGGCTCAGCTGGATCTCTATTTCATTCAGGTCTCCCTCCATCTTCTTCTTCAGCCGCAGGGCTTCGTTCCTGCTCCTGATCTCAGCATCCAGGGTGCTCTGCATGGACTCCACAACTCGGAGATGGGTTCTCTTCAGCTGGTCAATCTCCTCATCTTTCTCTGCGATCTTCCTGTCAATCTCAGATTTCACCTGGTTGAGCTCAAGTTGGAGGCGCAGGATCTTGCCCTCTTCATGTTCCAGGGAGGCCTGGAAAAGAATAAATTAGAATACTTTCTATGTGAGAAATGTTGAACTTGAAGCTCTGAATAAGAAGGATTGCCACGTTTAGATAATATCTCTACACTTTTATACAAACACTCTTCTCCTCTTGTGTCTGGGAATGACTTCACAGCACTTACAATGAGATAGAGCTCCAAGATGTGTAAGAGGGAAATAAATAATCCTGTGTACCTCAGCTTCCTCTAGAGCAGCCTGGATTTCAGATTTCTCCTGCTCTATCTGCTTCTTGACTTTCTCCAGCTCATGAATCGTCTTTCCTCCCTCTGCAGTCTGCTCCGTGAGGTCGGAAATCTCCTCTGTGGGAACAAAGACCAGTGGCATGGTCAGGTTCAGAGCCAAATGGGAAGGGCACTGCCACACCACGGTGACAAGTATCTTTGCAGACCTGCAGGTGGTAGTGGTGGACAGGGAGAAAGCCCTGCCAGGGGCAGAGGGCCAGGGACTTACGCTGCAAGTTCTTGTTCTCACGCTTCAGCGTTTCCAGGTGGTCCAAGGACTCCTCATAGGCATTCTTCATCTTAAACAGCTCTGTGCTGAGAGAGCGAGACTCCTTCTGGGAGGCTTCCAGCTCAGCCTGCGTTTCCTCATACTTCTGCTTCCATTCTGCCAGGATCTGAAGAGAAACGGGGTGTCAGTATGGAGGTGGCAATCAGGAGGACATGCTCTGCCCAGGAGCCCCGGTGCTGGAGCGCAAAAGACCTTGTCAAAGTTCTTCTGCTTCTTATCCAGAGCTGCACAGGCAGCATTAGATCGCTCCACGTCAATCATCAGGTCCTCCACTTCATTCTGCAGCCTCTGCTTTGTCTTTTCCAGGGAGGCACATTTGGCATTCACAGCCTCAACATGTTCCTCTGCATCCTGCAGGCGCTGTGCCAGCTTCTTCCTGGGAGGAGATAAGCGCAGCTCCAGGTGAGGAATCAGATGGGAGCCTTTGGTGTGCAGCCAGTATGTGTTGCACAAGAGCACACTTAGCCACTTGGTAGTGTGTGATCCCCATTTACACTGAGGTGTAGGTGTAAGGAACTGTGTTAGACTTTGTTTGTCTCAACATTGCTACTTCGCGACTACCACTTCCTGGCCTTAGCATCCTGTTGCTCTGAAGGAGTACGCTTTGGAGGAGACGGAAAGTCCCAGACGAAACCACGACATCCGCTCAAAGCAAGAACAACGACAGCCTTGGCAGTGCCTGTCAAGCTGTAGCTGCACGCGAGCTGGGTGAAGAGAAAATTGGGGTGAGGAAGACGTGCAAAGGCTGAAGGTGCCGCAGGTCGACCCCCCGCCAGCACGACCACCATGAACACCTGGGCATGCACGCATGGAGGACCACGGGGCGGCACATATTACAATGAGCTCTGTGGAAATGGGTGGACTCTTCGGAGAAATTGTGGGGACTGGGACAATAAAAGGACTGCGTACTCCTCTCTTGTGGCTCCTTTTTCGACGCTTGTTACTTGGAGCTGGGACCTCAGCGGAGCTTGGAGCACCATCACCTGCACCGAGGCTGAGCCAACGGAACATCGCTGGATCCCTGGTGGTGGTGGTAATTAGCTGCATCTCTACTGTTTTCTTGCTTAGGGATTCTGACTTTCCCTTTCTTTTTTCTCTCTGTCCTATCGCTATTATTAATTATTACGGCAAATAAAGTTCACAAGGTTGTACAGCATCTGACCTCGTTTGTGTCTTAATCTCGCTCTTGGGATCGTTTAAGAACCCACCCTGATATTGGATTGGGACAGTAGGACATCTCCCAGCCAGCCACTGTATTTCTATGTCTAAATCCTGGGCTACAGCAATTCCCTCTCTGCTATTCACTCTGCTATTCACACTAGCAAATCTCTGCTGTTCTGTGTCTGAAGAGCTTTTCTGCTTCTGCTTTTCCCCAGTGCATACCTGCTCTCAGTTATATTTTCTCTCTTCCTGGCACCACATCCCAAAGCAGAGCATTGACCTCTTCCTGACTGTGGTGTCCTCAAATTTCCATTCTTAGTCTCTGCCCACATTCCCCACATTCCCCACGTACTTGGCCTCCTCCAGCTCCTCCGTGCGCTGAATAGCATCCGTCTCGTATTTGGTTCTCCACTGGGCCACTTCGCTGTTGGCCTTGGACAGGGCGCGCTGCAGCTCCCCCTTGGCTTCCTGCTCCTCCTCATATTGTTCCCGGAGCAAGTCACAGTCGTGCCGAGCTGACTGCAAGCCGTGGGCCAGGGCGTTCTTGGCCTAGGAGAAAATTCTAGTGTGACAATGAATGGAAATATCCTGGGAAATCTCCCGTGTTGATTCACACTGGATTTTTCTGCTGTGAGAATGATGGCAAGCTACTGAATGAGAGAGGAAGATCTGGGAATCTACAGAAGAATTAATGGATAGACTGCAGGGAAGGGAGAGCAAAGCTAATATGAGAAGACTTGCACTGCCTTACCTAAGTGATCATTTTTCCCCCTCTCATCCTGTTGATTCTGTGGTTTCATATGTTTATGATACAGCCTTCTCACCTTTATCTCTTCCTCTAGGTGCCTCTTGAGTTCCTCAATCTGTTGGGTGAATGCCTGCTTGCCCCTTGACAGCTGAGAAATCAGAGCATCTTTCTCCTCCACCTGGCGTGAATATTCACCTGGGAGATGAGTAAAAGAACCTTTTTTATGACTTATTTAAAAAAGTTAACTTTGATAATTAAATGCTGACAAAAATATTTTGAGTTAAAGAAAACTTTTCTTTCATAGAATCCTAATCACTGATACCTATCCATACCTCTGAGTATGCCAAATTATTTATCTTCGAGGCAAGAAATGAAATAAAACATGCCCCCTAGTCCAATATCTGACTAGTTTTACTGTATGTTTGCACTAAGTCCAGTGGTCACTTCAAGCCTCGAGCTTACAGAATGACTACTATATTTTGTACGTGCTCAGCTATATCACTGTCCTCTCCTGAATGTATCCTGAGAAGCAGAAGGATTAAATCAAGGTTATGAGATAGGTGAATTCTTCTTTGAAACTCCTGTCATAGAATCATAGAATAGTCCAGGTTGGAATGGACCTTCAAAGGTCATCTGGTCCAAACTTTCATGGGAATGGGAGCCTAGATAAGACTATCTAGCACCCTGTCCAGTTGTGTCTTGAAAACCTTCAGTCATGGGGACTCTACCACACCCCTGGGGAGGTTGTTCCAGTGACTGGTTGTTCCAGATCCTTAAACATGTTATTGGCCCTGATCCAGGATGTCTGTATCTCTCTGGTACTGGGAAACCTAGCACTGGACACAGCACTCCAGGTGTGGCTCACCTTTGCTGAGTAAGGGGAAGGATCACCCCCTGTTAGCCTGGTGGCAACACTTCTCCTAATGCACCTCAGGATTCTGTTGGCCTTCTTTACCACAAGAGCACATTTCTGACTCATGTTCAGCTTAGTTTCCACCAAGACCCCTAGGTCTTTTTGACCCCCCTTTTTTAAGTCCCAGGTCGTATACAGTGTTCTCTTAAAAAACAAAATTGTTTTACCAGATTCTGTTTGTAGCCGAGCTCTCTGAGCACTGATGTCATTAATTGTGCGCTGTTGTTCCTCCTCCTTTGTCTTAATCTCACTGAGCTGATCCTCTAGGGAGCGACATACCTTCTCCAGATTTGCCTGTTTGCATGAAGAACAGAATGAAAGATGATTGGTGATTCAACGCATAATTATTGAGAATCTGAAGTCTTATAAATGGAAAAAAAGAAGCCAATAATTTAGAAGTAAAGTCAAAATGTCTCAGTTAAATGATATATCTTTCCATAACATTTGCATCCCTAATTCCAACATCTATATAATTTATTAATGTACACTCAATTTTTTCAGCAGATAAAAAGGATGATGGAACACAGAAACCAGGAATTATTTTAAATTTCTGTTTGGCTTTTCATGATTACATCATTGAAGTATTTAAGGGAGAAAAGGAAAATAAGAGCAAAAAGGAAAGGGTATAGTAGGAGTAATTTTTATTTTAGAAGAAACTAAAAAACAGATAAGGTCACTGTCTTTCCTTTCAATGTCACATTATTCTGAACAATGCAATGAGACCCTATAGTTCCTTAGGTCAGGTGCTTCAGGTGAAGCTTTTTAGCTCTCCCCAAAGGATACTATATATATTATTATACAAATACTGAAATATATAAACTCAAATTCAAGTTGTAAAGTGCAACTAATTATTTTAAAATATGACTAACTTAAAATTCCATTAAAATATAAATACTTCATAATGTTTGAATTACTATAAAGGAATATTTCAGTACCTTGGCTTTGGAGACAGAATCCATGTTACTGGCCAAGTCGTCAATCTCCATCTTCAGCTCACTCTTCTCCTTCTCCAGCTTCTGCTTCACTCGTTGCAGGTTGTCGATCTGCTCCCCAAGCTCAGCTGTGCTGTCCGCGTGCTTCTTCCGCAGGGTGGCAGCCGTGGCTTCGTGCTGCAGCGTGGCCTCTTCGAGGTCACGCCGCATCTTCTGAAATTCTGCCTCACGCTTCTTGTTCATCTCGATCTGAGCTGCTGTAGCCCCTCCTGCTTCTTCCAGGCGCTCGCTGATCTCCTCTAGCTCCCTCGAGAGGTCAGCCCGATGCTTCTCTGCTTTTGCCCGAGAGGTTCGCTCTGCCTCAATCTCCTCCTCCAGTTCCTCAATACGAGCCTGGGGAACATTAGGGACCCTTCACACCCATGCCCTCCTCCTTCCTGACCTGACACTGGCTGAGAGAGGGCAAGGGACAGAGGCTTGCCTGCAGCTCCTTGATCTTCTTCTGTAACTGCATGCCCAGGGCTTGCTCATCCTCGATTTTGCTCTGGATCTGGCTGATTTCAAAGTCTTTCCTTCGGGCAAAGCAAACCGTGTCAGAGCTCAAAGAGAAAAAGACAAGTGCACCAGCCCAGCACTCAGGGGCCCCACAGCCACACTTACTTCTTCAGTTTCTCATCCAGCTGCTGCTTATCATTTTCTAAATCCATTATTGATTCCTGGTTCATCTTCAGGTCTCCTTCAAGTTTCCTCTTAGCTCTCTCAAGGTCCATGCGCAGTTTCTTCTCTTGCTCCAAGGACCCTTCCAGCTAAAAAGAACAAGACCATCAATGCTCTACCCACCAGGTCTAAAACCATACCCACCTTGTTCTGGACAGCCATGCTTACGTCATCCACTTGCTGCTCCAGCTTGGTCTTAGCTTTGGTCAGTGTATTGACTTTGTCTTCTTCTGCCTGCAGGTCATCCAGTGTCTGCTGATGGGCCTCTTGGAGGGCTTTCTTCTCTTTTGTCAGCTTGGCAATGGTCTCGTCCAGGGCTGCCATCTCCTCTGTGAGGTTTTTCACCTTTGAGAAGGGAGCAAGTGTAAACAGAGGCAGTAGATACAGAAGTCCTGTAACAGCACAGAAGTCTTTTCTGAAGTTTGAGTGACAGGTTCTGCTTCATACCTTGTTTTCGGTGGCATGTTTTTCCTTCTCGACCTTGGCCAGTGTTAACTCAAGGTCATCAATATCTTTCTTCAGCTCTGAGCATTCATCTTCCAGTTTTCTCTTCTTGGCTGTCAGCTCAGCATTCATCTCTTCTTCATCTTCTGCTCTCTCTGTCAGCTCCTTAATTTTGGCTTCCAGCTGGATTTTGGTTTTGATGAGCTGGTCACATCTTTCTTCAGCATCAGCCAAACCATCAGCTTCCTACACATGATTCATTTAAATAAAATAGTTTTCAAATAGTTTTTTTTTCTTACTGATTTTTAAAGAAAGAATCATTATTTTTGAAGCAGCTTTACAATGTCCTTTGTAATTAAAACTCATTATTGTAAGAATATATATTTGATTTGGACTACCTCCAGCCCATAAAATAAAGGAATATATTATCACACTATAAATATAGGCTCTGAGAATTTTTTTTAAAAAGAACATGGAGGCAGATTTTTTTAGCATACAGTATTTAAAACTTGAATGCTAAAAAGTCCAACATTCAGCTGAGAAAACCTTATAACTCTCCCACAAAGATTTACTGAGGATGCATTTAATTTTTAGTTTTGGCAAAATGTTGTGTTAGGATCACTGTTTCAAAAGTAGCAGTTGAATGAGACATGATTCTAGCCCTTATGGTCAAGAAGAGTTTGGAAGCGAGACTGGTGTTTACCAAGGCAGTATCAATTACCTGAATTTACATGCATTCTATGATGCAAGTTACTAAGAAGTAATCTTTATTTTCTACATACTGCTTGTTCTTTTCCTCTTTGTTCTAGTGAAGAGCCATGATACCAGCCAGACAGAAGACTTTTTATAGCTCAGCAAGATAGCCATGTTGGGGCTTGTCTCACGTAGATTTAGAAATCTGACATGATGTGATGCAGTCCATTCAACCAAAAAAATTTACATTTTGGATGAATTGTATCATACTCTAACAAGATGAGTTTCTCATTTCTGAAAATGAAGAGAAGCTCAGGCTACTAGCTCAGATGTAGACGTTCAGAGTGTGGACATCAAAATGGGGTCAGATTAATCCTAAATCTTGATGGTAACAACAGTTTTAAGGGGATTATTGGTGCTACCTTTTTATTTCCAAGGAAAAAGGGGAGGCCTTCACTTCCGTCACTCTTTTTCCTGAGGAGACAGGGGCCATAAATGCTAGAGAAATGCCTGACACTGTCATCCTGTCCTACTCCACCTGAATCCACTTGTGATTCTCCAAATAAGAGGTGTTAATGAGACCTTCAGACTACCTTCATTGATCAGATCAGATGATGATGTATCAAAATTATGGAGTATCCAAAGTTTTATAAAGACATGATAATTGCTGCTGTAAGTTGCCATGTATGAGTTAAAATGTCATGCTTTAAGCTGTAGTATTTACTAACTGGAAATCGATTACTTCTCTCTTGATTTAAAAGTGTAAGGAACCAGCTGCAATATTTCATTGCAAATTTATTAATATTTGGAGATGTCAAGTTAGCTTTTCTACATGGTTTTCCTTCGTATTTTATAAAACGTGTATGTTTTTAAAAATACTGTTTTGGGATAATGTGTCTCTTACTGAGACATTTGGGATTGTTTTACACAGGACATTACAAGCTAAAAACATTGGTGATACTCACAGCCTGCACTTGGAGTTGCAGATCATTTTTTTCCTGCAGTAAAGAAACCATTTTCTCCTCCAGCTCCTTCCTCTTTGCCTCAGACTTTGCAAGCTCTTCCTTGGTTTTCTCAAACTCCTCCTTCATGTTGGCCATCTCCTTCTCAGATTCTGCACTCTTCAGCAAGGGCTTGATCTTGAAGAACAGCTTCATCCAGGGCCAGTGCTTGACGTTCATGAATGCACGAATGTTGTACTGGATGCAGAAGATGGACTCCCTGAAAGGTAATAAAAAATATAATAAGTTACATATTTTAAAATGTATAATACATATTTAATTGTAGATATGCATAATGTGATGTTCTACATTCAATACTTTATAGTTATAGTCCTATATATCTATGTGTATATAAAATATTTATTATATATTATTAAATATATTTTTATTAGTACTATTTAGTATATTTAACAGGTATAAAATATATATATCTCTGAAGAAAACCCCCTAGTGTGATGTAGATTGTCAACCTGTATGGATGGTTTTGAAGTCCAGATGTTTGGCTCACTTTCATGGCCAAAGAAAAGTAACACTTCCAGAAGTTGACTTGGTCCCTTTCATGAAAGTTTTCCAAGGGAAGAGAATATTTCTCTTGTGCTAGAAGAATGTGTTTCTCACCTTTGATTATAATGGTGACCTAAAATAATTAGCTTCTGGACATACATGTAATGTAGCCATTTACTGAACTTATCAAAAAATTAGTACAAAGGGGATACAAGTTGAAAATATCTTTTTTTTTTTTTTTTTTTTTTTTTTTCCTGAATTGGGATTTTATACTGCTTCATCTACTGCCAGGGTATACTCCCAAATACATCCGTATTGGTAGACTGAATTAATGAGAAATAAATGAGATTTGGCAAGAAGGAGCTTATTTTCAGTTTTGTTCATATTGTTGGTATCTGATGGGGATTGACCCAGCAGGCCAAATAAGTATAGCTATCTACCTCCTCTCCATCATTTTCTTGAACTCCACTCTCATCAGGTAACCCCTACACATGGCTTGTGTGCGAGTGATGAGCTGTGCCAGCTTCTCATCCCTCATCTCCTCCAGGAGTCCCAGCAGCCCAGCTTTGAAGAATACCTTGAGAAAGAGAATGTTGCGGCACATCACAGTGAGGTATTGCAAGCACAGTACATCAGTCAAGCAGCATTTGTACCTTGGTGTGACCAAATTTGTACTGGGTGTGGTCCACATCAATGGATCCAAGGAGCTTCTCAGAAGCCTTCTTGCTATCAATGAACTGTCCCTCTGGGATGGCACTTGCATTAAGCACCTTGTACCTATGGGAGGAAGTAGAAAATTCAGAAGGTCAGATTCCTGAAAGCTCAGTCAAACCTGTACCAACTGATGCCATTGGTAAGATTCTCTGAAGGAGGATCAAGAGTGGAAGAGAGGTGAATAAGTATGAACTCTGTTTCATTGTTTAGAAATCACATTTTCATGGGTAACTATATTTTTAGGAAAAACCTTGCATTTTCCTTAGTTCAGAAATTCCTGATACAGAATGGGTACTACTTTCCATGGGTAACTGCTGACATATTCCACACGCCCTGTTATCTAATGCCTTATCTCTGAATGAGAACTTTATGTGCAAGAACAAAATACGTGGACAGGAGAAATTCTTCATCCAAAATAGTGGCAGTATACTATCCGAGTATTTTCCAGCTGATATAGATCAAGACACAAGTTGGTTTTATTTATTTGGTTTTCCAACAAGTTAGTCTTGAATATCTTGTAGTTTCTTTATTCACATTTTGTGCTGATGGCTGCAAGTCATCTTACTTTGCTACCCAGAAGTTAACTAATTCTAAGCTAGTCAACTTAATTCCTGGATAGTTAATTAAAAAATGCTTTATCCCATACCAGAGTATGAATCAAGGACGGGAATAAATTGCCCTTTGAGAATGCCTGTTCTAGTTAGCTATAGAAAGAAACTGGATGACTATCTTGGACAATTGACTTTTTTATGCCTAAAGGTAGGTACAATGAACCCCTCCCATAACACCCACAGTACTTAAAACAATCAGGAAATGCAAATTATTCAGCATTGGTAGATATGGTGGAGGGTGGATGACATGGAATCTGACCTCTGTTTAAAGTCTGCATAGAGTATTCTGCTGGGGAATCCTTTCCTGCAAATTCTGATCCCTTCCAGCACACCATTGCACCGCAGCTGATGCAGCACCAGCTCATGCTCCATAGCACCTAATAAACAACATAATGAATTGGTACTTCATTGAACTGCACAGAGAAGAACAGATTTATCACATCTTTGAACTTTAACAACTTACCAGGTGTTTTTGTTTCGTTAGGAATAAGGCACCGCACAAAATGGGGATGTGTGCTTCGCAGATTGCTCATCAGCTTGTTTAAATTTTCCTTAAGATCAAGAGCAAAGACTTGGGTTTAAAAATATTACTTACACAATCTCAATATTAGATAAAAAGCATTAGATAAAAGCACTTCAATAAACCATGATCAGTTTTGTTGTGGTTTTTTTTTTTTTTTTTTACAGAACTTTTGGGCAGTTCTGAAAGAATACTTCCAAGGGTTCAATGAGAATCCTTCTCTATTAAGAAACACGTGCCTTTATCCTTTCTGAACATAAAGATTTTGTATATTAGATCAGTATAAAGCTTTTTTGAACAGAATTTTCCATATTATTTTCACAACGTGGTAAAATGTATAATTATTCTACAGTACCCGGAAAAGAGCTGAGACAGTCTGGAAAGAAGAACCCTTCTTCTTGCCGCCCTTCTTGCCACCGCCACCACTCTCTAAACAATAATATTTTTTTAAAAAAATAAATGAACAACAAAAGCATGCAGTTAAACTCTGAAGAACTTTGTGTGTTCATCTTAAAAAAATAAAAAATGTAATAATATGATCAAAATATGCAAACGCATATACTGTTTAAAGTTACAATGGGAGATTTGATTTTTTCAGATGATAGCAGAATGGAATCTAGTGCCTTCAAGCTGAAATTAAGAAAATGCAAACAGGAAATAAATTGTAACATTTTGCATAGTAAGATATTTAAGGAATTAAATATATTGCTAGTGAATACACCACATGTAGTCTTTACGAATCTTTCTATCTAAGGTTATGCATAAATTTAGCAGCATATTGATAAATTTGATTGTATCCCCTGAAGTATTTGGGAATGCCCCATATTGCAGAAATCTGGTCTGTCAGCTAGCCTGTGTGAATGTTGTAGTACAGCTGTCTGGCCATCAAACCTACAGATCTATTAAGGTCTCCAGGGAAATGTAATATCTTTTATTAGTCTGAATGACTGAGTTCCAAAAAGTAAGTGAGGTTTTGGGTTTTCAGTTTTTGAAATGTAAATATTATTGTGAAATATTATTATGATTTTTTTCCCTGTAAATTTTAGTAGAACTGATTAAAAAGAAATCACCTGCTTCTGCCCCACCAACAGAGGCAAAAAGTAAGGCCAGTGTCTTCAGGGATGATTTCTGGTACAGCCCCACAACAGTTTCATTCAAGGGATCCTTATTTTTCTCAAGCCAGCCAGAGATGTTGTAGTCCACTGTGCCAGCATAGTGCACCAGGGAGAAGTGGGCCTCAGCCTTGCCTTTGGCAGGCTTGGGCTTCTGGAAGTTGTTGGACTTGCCCAGATGCTGGTCGTAGAGCTTGTTCTTGAAAGAGGTGTCGGTTGCCTTGGGGAACATGCACTCCTCTTCCAGGATGGAGAAGATGCCCATGGGCTGGAAGAAATAGCAACACGTGAAGAAAGAAAGTGTGGAAGCAAGTAGAGAGAATGTATATAGGAGAGAGGAATGGAAAATAAAAATTGTAGAAACATACCCCCTTCCCGAATGTGTAATCTTATGTTTTTCCAGAAAGGTAATTTTGTTAGTGGATATGCCATCAGATATATGAATACAAGCTCACCCATAAGTTTCAGGTTTGTGATATAATAAGGATCTAGCATGTAAAAATTCACTATATGCATGTTAGTTGAAGATGGAAACCAAAATTAATTAGGTCAGTAGCATTCAGATGTAAGGGAGATTTTACACTTCCTAAATGCTTTTTCTTGGAATCAAGATCAGAAACTTCTTTAAACATATTAAAACAGAAGTTGCTCAGTGTATTTACTCACTCAGCATGCGTTAAAAAAATACACTGATTTGAGTATGAACTCCAGAACCGTGACTAGGACTGAAATTTTTTCCTTATGAATATCATATATACTATGTGACAGAATCCCACAGGCAGTGAAGTAACAGGCAAATGAAAATATATATGAAATGCTTGGAGCCCAGAAAAAAATCATGTTATGTGCTGCATTAAGTGTGAGTGCCACACATTTAGAGTGGTCTAATTTAAGCATAGAAGATTCCTTTTACATTTTACTTCTGGAAAACTATTAAGGGTGTAGGGCCCCAGAACCTTCTCAATGAGCTCAATGCAGGCAGCCAGGTCCATCCCAAAGTCAATGAACTCCCATTCAATTCCCTCCTTCTTGTACTCCTCCTGCTCCAGCACGAACATGTGGTGGTTGAAGAACTGTTGCAGTTTCTCATTGGTGAAGTTGATGCACAGCTGCTCCAGGCTGTTGAACTGCAGAATGCAGAGACTTACTTACTTGTGAGGTTCAGTTCCAGGAACAATTTTCATCTTCAGATAGGTATTATTTTCAGCCCATTAAGGTCTCCATGATAGGGATCCTGAATTTCTAGTCAGGGGGCTGGACAGGTGACTGACATATCTACCATTTCAGGCCCTGGCACTGTCTCAACACATTTCTGAACTCTGAAAAGAGTTGCAGAGCTTAGTCCATGTCCAGGTTCTCACCTGCTTGAATTTGTCTATACTGCCAGGCTACTCCCAAGAATGCAGAGGGAATCTGGCTTCACCATTAACAAAATCTTCCTTCAAGACTGTATATTTTAACTTCTTCAAAATCTGTCTCTGCTATTACCTATCAGTTATTCAACATTTTCATATTGGTTTTCAATGCAGTTTTCACTTCTGCATGCAACAACAGACATCTATAAAATTCTGCAGCCATTGTGGGATACTATGAGAACCAGAAGAGTGCCATTCCTACATGAATGTCAGGATTATCCAATAAATAAAAAACTATCCATAATTTAAAAAAAAAAACAACAACCCAAAACTATTCTAGTTTCTTAATGCCCTTTCCAGGAAACTTGTGTGAAGATCTCCTCTTACATCAAAGATCTCAAAGCCAGCAATGTCCAGGACACCAATGAAGTACTGTCTGGGCTGCTTCGTATCCAGCTGTTGGTTGATGCGAACAACCATCCACAAGAACATCTTCTCAAAGACAGATTTTGCCAGGGCACCTACTGAATTGTATACCTAAAGAAAAGTAAAATAAAAGTTACCATCCAGGGCAAAGGAGGAAGTTCAAACATTTTAATTCATGTCATTTGTTATCTATCATCACTTGTTTCTTACCTGCTGCACGGTTTGACCCTTGGTCACATATTCATTCCCAACCTTGACTCGGGGGTAGCAGAGGGCCTTGAGCAGGTCTGCTGAGTTCAGACCCATCAAGTAGGCGGCCTTGTCAGCAACTAAGGAAAAAAGCATACAGCAGGATTTAATATTAGCTCTCCCGTAAACATATCTTGCAGTAATTCAGAATCCTTTCTGCAGAAGCCACATATACTTTAAGTCACATACATACATTTTTCTTGATTTACTGATTTTTTTTTCCCATTTATTTTAGAGGATTGGTAAATCATAGAATCATAGAATGGTTTGGAGTGGAAGGGACCTTAAAGATCATCTAGTTTCACGTCCCTGCCCTGAGCAGGGACACCTTCCACTAACCCAGGTTGCCCAAAGCCCTGTCCAACCTGGCCTTGAACCCTTCCAGGGAGGGGGCAGCCACAGCTTCTCTGGGCAACCTGTGCCAGGGCCTCACCACTCTCACAGTAAAGAATTTCTTCCTTATATCTATCCTAAATCTCCCCTCTTTCAGTTTAAAACTTTTACCCCTTGCCCTATCCCTACACCCCTGATAAAGAGTCCCTCCCCAGCTTTCCTGTCACGCCCTTTAAGTACTAGGAGGCCACTCTAAGGTCTCCCCAGAGCCTTCTCTTCTCCAGCTGAACACCCCCAACTCTCTCAGCCCGTCCTCACAGGGGGGTTCTCCAGCCCCTGATCATCTTTGTGGACTCCTCTGGACCCACTCAAGCAGGTCCGTGTCCTTCTGATGTTGGAGGCCCCAGAACTGGCAACAGCACTGCAGGGGGGGTCTCATGAGAGCAGAGTGGAGGGGGAGAATCCCCTCCCTCATCTTGCTGGCCACACTTCTGTTGATGCAGTCCAAGAGACGGCTGACTTTCTGGACTGCGAGCGCACGTTGCTGGCTCGTATTCAGTAAAGATTCTTCCAAATGCCTTTACAGTGAAAATGCATTTTTAAAAAAGTGATTAGATGGAAAAAAGGGCAAAGGGCCATGAAAATGGCAGGTCAAACAAGTCACAATTTCCGACGACACAGACAACAAAACTGGTTGGTATTGAAATACACCGTACTGAAAATTGTAGTCAGTGAAAATATAATGAGAGAGAGAGATTAGTGAAATATTATGGCAGAAGTATGACTAGGATATCTCATACAACTTTCATAATGGGACCACATTCTCCCTAAGGATAAATATCACACACATAGGTCTTTTCCAGCTCTCATATTCTCTGAATCTAGACTATTAAATACAAGGACTAGAGTACTGGATGTACTCTGTCATCACTTTCCAATTTCCTGTCTGTCTCTTCTCACAGCAAAGATTATAGCGAACGACAGTACTATTTACAAATCCGTTTAATGTGACAAGGTGAAGGATGCTAATTTTGAGCTGCTTCTTTTGTATGTGTTATTCACAAGTAAGTATTTAATGTACATTTACCAGTAGAAAGAGTAAAGTATGAAACAAGGAAAAATTGGAACTTATGTTTCATTTCACTTTTGTAGAGTTATTTTTTAATAATTAGTCATCTAACTATAACTCCTTCATTTGGCTATATTTATGTAGTGATTTACAGCTATTATTTGTAGCCTATTCTACTGTTACTATTCATCATTATCAGATTCATTGCTGTTGTAATCCTTGGAGTCATTTTCACTTATGTGTCAACTTTCCTAAAAAAAGACCCAAACCACACACACATTAAAAAACAACTCGAGAAAAAAAACCCTTAATGGTATGTGTTTATGATGTATACAAATAACTCCAGCTTCATGGAAATGCTTCCCTGAACTTTTAAAGGAATGCACGTTTGAACAAGGCAAAGCAAAAGTTATAGACAAATCTTAGATGCCTATTTTTCAAACAGAAGTCCCAGAGACTTGCTGAGATGCTGCAGAAAATGTAGAACGTATGAGCCACAGCTGCAATATTAACTGATGTTCCCTTTTAACCCCCCCATGTAAAAAGAAGTAACACAATGCTCTCAGTTCAGGCACTGTGAGTTGTCTCCAGAAGACAGGTTTTGAAGCGCAGCAGCTTCAGGGCTCTGGCTTCTTGTCACCTGGAAACAATACCATTCGGAAGTGACTACAGCTGATGGTAAATGATAGTAGCTACCTATGAGCAGAGTGGCTCCCAGTCCTGAACCAGTATAGCAGCAAAGCCTGCTTTCCTTCGGCCTGGCTCCCACTGTGCCAGCCAACGGAAACGTGCTTTAGGGTTTGCTGGACCTTATACTTCAAAATATAGTTCCAAAATAATCTGCCTCTTCCACTGAGTTGTGTTCTTCCAGCAAAGTCCCCTGGTTAGGACACGCTTCGCTTCTACAATACTGGCACTTGGGGAAATGCACCGGCTGAGTCAGTGGTTCTGACCCTGAATTACTGCCTGTATTAGTGAGTGTTCCGGCATGTAGTGAGCTCTGGTATATATTGTGCTGGTACCTTCTGTGCCATCCGGCTCTGCCTGCTCCTCACGCTGCTTCTGCTTGAACTTCAGGTTGCCATAGTGCATGACAGCCCCCGTCAGCTTGTAAATGGCTGTTTTCTCATCAGCAGTGAAGCCCAGGATGTCAATGGCACTCTAACAAAAGAATGATTAGAGTAAGTACCATGCCTGTTAAAGGTCAGAGTCCACCCAAGAACACTTCTGTGCGTTACTTACATCCGTGGCCATCAGCTCTTCCTGGTCGTTAATGCTGGGAACTGTGATCTCACCTTGACTCACATACTGATAATCATACGGGTTGGTGGTGATCAGTAACATCTCTGAAAAGAAGGACGAAACACATAGAGATCAAATGTAATTGGCATGTAAAGGAATTAGATGTTGTTCCATGACCTTTGTCTGGAGGCATTAGTGATCTTTCCTACCAATTAGCTCCGGCTTCTTGTTGGACATGATCTGATAGAATATGTGGTAGCTTCTTTCTGCCTTGAGCTGGAAAGTGACTCTGGACTTCTCCAGCAGATCTGCCAAGGAAGGTAGAAAGAGTTAGCACAAGAACTGAGGGGGGCTGGAAGGAAAGGGATCAGGCCAGGAGGGTCACTTACATGTTTCAATGTCAGCAGAAGCCAGTTTCCCTGTGGCACCAAAATGGATTCTGATGAATTTACCCTGAAAGAAGCACAAAAGTCATTTGAGATCTATTTTACCAATCCTGACTGCAAGAATATTTGAGTCAGTGTGCTGATGCAGAAAAAGTAATTTGGGCCCAGGCAACAACTTACAAAGCGTGAGGAGTTGTCATTCCTCACTGTCTTGGCATTACCAAAAGCCTCCAGCAGTGGGTTGGCACTGATGATCTGATCCTCAAGTGTCCCCTAAAATAGAAATCTTATTGTCATGATACAGCTCATAGATAAATCTGAGGGTTGCAGGTTCCTACCCCTAGGACCTCACCTGCATTTTGCCTGCTGTCTGCTCCTCCTTCTTCTTATCTCCACTCGCTGCAATTGTTGCAAAGTACTGGATGACACGCTTTGTGTTCACAGTCTTCCCTGCTCCGGATTCTCCGCTGTGAAACCAAAGAGAGAAGCAGAGAGCGTGTGGTCAGGCGGGAGGTCCCCCAGCACCGGGCAGCCCCAGAGAGACCCGAGAAGCGGTGTACATACGTGATCAGGATCGACTGGTTCTCACGATCTGTGAAAGAGGCAGAATGAAAGATATTGTTAGCAGTTGACCTGGGTAACACTCAGCTGAATGAAAGTAAATGGAAGTTGATGATTGTCCCAAGTCCAAGAGTAGAGGTCCAAATAGTCCAAGACTAACTGACTCCCTTCCAGGTCCCAACAGTATAAATTATAAATGAAAATGCATCCATAGAGCTGTCAGAGGCATGTGGTCCTCACACAAGCTGTGTACTCACTTGCCCTTAACAGTTCTTATCAAGAAATCTAATCAAACTGCCTATCTGCTTTTAAAGTAAAAAAAGATTACATGGAATTTTAGTTCTTTCTGTCCCATCAGTGGAAAAATCAGGAAAGTCAAGTAGTATTTCTGCAGTGGGACAGTGCTGAATTTCCTAAAATAAAGTGTAAATAATACATATTGCTGAGTCCATGCATGCTTCTGGGTCAGTTTCATTTGAAATTAATTCCTACATAACTCCATCAAGTTCTCAGTCAAACATCTCTGTGGTGTTTTTAGCTGGCTTGTCACATGCTACAGTGAGATTGGTGGGATTTTTTAGTTTAGTTTGCTATGAGGGAGGTCAAGCACTCACCAGTCAGCATGAACTGATAGGCATTGTCAGAGATGGAGAAGATGTGTGGAGGGGCCTCCTGGCGCTTCTTGCCTCGGTAGGCCAACACCACCTCCGGGTTGTACACCGGCAGCCACTTGTAGGGGTTGACAGTGACGCAGAAGAGACCCGAGTAGGTCTGTAAGGAAGGAGGACAGGATGCTGATTTTGGAGAGCTGAGGAGAGTTGCAGGTAAGGCAAGAGGTGAGTGATGTTCTGGGGAGACCAGGCTAGTGAAAGAAAATGAAGTGGAGAAATGACCTATCAGAGAATGGGTGACATATAGCATATGAGAAGGAAAGGTAAAAACAGGAAGGAAGAAGAGGTATAGGATGTAGAAAGCAAGAAGAAAACACATACAAGAAAGAAACAAGAAATGGAAAAATGAGGAAAGAAGAAGGCAAGAAGCCACGAAGCTCTTCAGAGACATTGAAAGATGTCTTTAACTCCTTAAAAGAAGCACTTGTTTCCTCTGCTGCTGGTACTTACGTAGATCATCCAGGCTGCGTAACGCTCTTTGAGGTTGTACAGCACAGCGGGTTCGTGGAGGTGGGTCATCATGGCCATGTCCTCGATTTTATCATACTTGGGAGGGTTCATGGAGAAGATTTGATCATCCTTCACAGTAAGAGTCTGCCAAAGAAATGAAAGATATGTATTTGCTATTTAAAACTCCACAGCAGGATTAAATTGTATTCTCAAGCCTTGAATTTTTTTTTTTTTTTACTCACTTCTCCACCTTCGGTCTTGACAGTGACCTTTCCTGATTCTTTGCTCTGGATTGTGCTTTTCACATAGGATTCCTTTGCATGTACCACAAAGACAGATGACTTGGCATCGAAAGGCTTGTTCTGGGCCTCAATTCTCTCCTTTTCTGACTTTCGGAGGTAGGGAGCTGCCTCCCCAAAGACGGCCATCTCAGAGTCTGATGACATGGCTGCAGTTTACTGGGGGTAATGCAGCAAGTATCTGTCAGGGTAGAAAATACATTACAGTAGTGCATGATGGAAGATACACTCCTACAGCATAGTGGATTTGATAGTGCTCTGTTGTATGTATCAACTAATTGAATTGACTCTTTCATTTTTCTGCTAATTCAGAGTTCTCTTCTATAATTTTCCTGTCTTTGTTTCTGTTTTATGTTGTCAGATCTCTAGGCCTACTGGACAACTGCATTTACAGAGGAATGCCTTCTGTGGTTTGGTTGTGGGGTTTTTTTTGTTTGTTGAATTAACAGGATAAACAGATCTTTTCCAAGGTTCCAAACACTAGATATTCCCAATTTTGGAATTGTGAAAGCCCTCTTGTATCTTTTTGGTTTAGCACGTTTCATAATATGAGATTTGCCTCCAATAAAACACTGGAAGATGCACAGGACACTTGATATGCAGAGAGTTAATATTATTAGCACTTCTCATTAAAGACGTTCCCTTGGGATAGAATAGTCCATGTTGTTAAATATTTCAATTATTTCACAGATCCATCTGCTAACAAACGAAGCTGATTGATATTCTCCTCTTTGAACTTTTTCATAGCAGAAACCAAGTAATCTTGCATCCATTCACTACTTTATCAGTTACTTATCAGTAACCCTGTTTATTATTGCCAAATGATTCTCTTGACTGAGAAGTTTCATGCAATTTGAAGCTGGAATTTAGGTGTATTGTTCCAAAAGTATCCTTTTGTTTGTTTTTTTTTAGTCTTATTTTATCTATGTTTATCACCTGCATTTTGAGTAACTTTTCTGAATAAATTAAGAAGCTCATTACTCTATCAATACTTTCACCTATAGCAGACCTCTAGGTGAAAATCAAATCATTGGTTAACTTTTTCTTGAGAAACAGTTTCACTTTGATTGCAGGAAAGATATTCTGAACTTAGAATATTTTTTAAAACTCTTTTCTGAACACTTTACCTTTTAGCAACCTCATTATTGCAGTATGGCCAGACTAACAGAAATAATATTTTAATAAACATTGCAATATTTTTGTACATTATAAAGCATGTTCCACTCAGTATTCCACTGCTTACACATGAAAAAAATTGCTTTTCCTTCTTAGCCAGCAAAGACAGACTTCATGACACAACTTAGTGTTAGCAATTTAAATGCATGGGTACAATCTCCCGACTGATGGTTTTATTTCAAACTACATGATTTTCCACTTCATTAAAGTGTTACGAATCAAATGAGACCATTTCACAAAATAATTACATAAGGTTGTAAAATGGACCCAGTCTTTCACCAGCAGTTTTATCATTGCCTATATTATCTCATATTTTCTTACAAGATTCCTAACAGGAATAATACTAGTGTATTATATATATTAGTATATAGTATGTTAATATATATTATATCAGCATGTATTATAGTATATTAGTTTATATTACATATATTACATATATAGTATATTGTATTTTTGTATAGATATCTTTATGGTATTATGACAATGTATAGTATATATAGTAGGTCAGTATATATTATGTTAACATCATGTAAGTGTATAGATTGCCGCCTTAAAGTATTTGCTGACTATTTTCTTTTGACTGTTTTATACAATTTTTCCTGAAATCAATGATATGCTAACTCTCCTCCACCTATTTGAAGCATGCTAGGTATATTCTTTACACATGGTAGCTTGTTGATATTTTATAATTTTGAGGGATATATTCCAGTGACAAAATTTGACAAAATTAATGTAAAAAAGAAATGTAAAGAGTTAATTTTCCTGGGTGCAAATATTTAAAATTTTGAATTTAGTTGATGTTCCATGTCTCTTTTTTCTAGGTATCCAAGTAAGTATTGTCCTTTCTTAATTTCCCTGTGATTATTAATATTTACTTATATAATTATATAACAATTGGGCAATATTTTCATAGGCACAAGCAAGCTTATAAGGAAGTTCAGACTGAAATGCTTTGTTGTTTTGATACACAACATTCTAACCTCATTCCCCAAGCTTCCCTTAGAAAAAACAAAATATTAACATTATTTAAATATGTATGTCTTTTTCTGTTGCTTCACAGCTGGTGCCAGTGACCCTTGATTTTTGAGGTAAATGCAAAAAAAATATATAACTGTTTCAGTCAAGAATATATTTAATTTATGGACAAGTAATTGGAAACTACTTCCTGATGGGGTTTTTCTTCTTAGGACAGTTTCTCCTAAATTTAGGATGAAATGTCTGCTAATCTAGGAAACTGCTCCCTACAGAAGAATTCTGGGGAGAATGTAGGCGATGCAGCAATGATCATTACTTTTAAGACCACTGTCTTTGAGAATCGTGTGGCAAAAACACTGGCAATCGAGCCCAGATCTCATACTGTATTTATACAGTGGACATAAATATAAGGAATACAGGGATTGCCAGCATACCTGAGTAGGAGTCCTAGCTTAGAGCAACTCCAGAGTGAATAAATCAAGATCTTACCTTTTGTGAGACAAGACGAATGGCTTGCAGGCTGGAAGCTGGTTAGTATTGTAAAAAAGAATTAACAACTTCCTTCTTACTGCTGCACAGAATTCCAGAGAAAATTTAGAGATAGAAAACAAATGGATGCCTTGAAAGCAGACTGAAAATCCCAGCTGACACTGACAGTCCCCCACTGAATGAATGTGAGTGTCTGTAGGAATGCACTGGTGATTGTGGAATGCAGGACTAGTTTCCCTTCATCCCCCACCTCCCCAGTCCAAAACCTCTGACACTCTTACCTTAGAGATTTCTGAGGAAGGACAAGACACACTGCTCCCAGGATACTTTTATAGTGTCTGATCTGCATATGTAGCCACCACCTCCTCTTTCTTAGGTCAAAACATTTTTGGCAATCTTAACTCCTAGCAGAATTGCCATTCATATCAGAAGTGAATGGATATAATTAGACATAACAGGTCTGTGAATCAATCTCCTATAAATAATTTGACAAGAGAGCCTGAGAAGGGGGGGAAGCAGGAGGGTGTGCTAAAAGAGATGAAAGGGGCTACATTGGTATTATAATGCACTGGATGTTGACTTGAGCAGAGGAAGTGAAGAACAAGAGCCAGTGTATTGTAATAGGAAACATGTAGGGATGGAGAGGTGAAGGCACAGGCTTCTTTATGCTGCAAATGCTCTGGGTCTGCAATGTGGAAAAGCATCAGGGGTCCTACTGAGATGCAGGGTCACTGTTAGTGGAAGGAAATCCCAATGCAGGAGGAAGCATCTGAATAGGAACTGAAGTCACAGGAGTGAGAATCAAGGGATGATATGAATGACCAAGTAGTAAAATGGACCAAATCCAAAGCAAGAGAAGGGTGGAAGGGTGAGACTGAAGGTAGTGAAAAGGAAGGATATGTGACTGAGGAAGAGGAAGTAAATAGGGGTGTGATTCCAAGGGGATAACAGCAAGCCACCATGGACACAAGGACCAATGAAAGAGCAAAACAAGTTAAGTATAGAGTTGAAGATAGAACCCTCTAAGATTGAAATGACCAAGTTAGATCCCAGAGGAAAAGCATAGAAATCCAACTCCTGTTTCTGGGGCTGAAGGTTTTTAAAGATCATATGAACAGGCCTATGAAACCATTGTACTGAATTTAAGATATGTCTCCCACTGGAAGTAGGAAAAATAGGTGCTGTCTCAACATAGGGGAGTCATTCAGCACTACTGTTGCAGGATAAGTGTGCTAGATGGAGGGAAAGGATTAATAAATTTACATTCTCTAAAACAGTCATGTCCTACGCTAGTGTGGAAGAGAGACGGTTTTTGTTAGAAGGAGCTGAACCCTATGCTAGTTTGTGAAAAACAGCCAATCTGCTGTACTGATCCCTGGGATGTTCCCCACCCAGATTAATGAAGTGGTTAAACATGTTCTGTAACAGCACAAGGAGGAGAATGATGAAGAGGGCAGTGGAACCCTTTGCTTTACTGAGAAACAATTTATTCCCCATGCAACAGATCTTGATTTATTTATTTTTTTTTTTTTTAATGTGTTGGTCTTCACTTTCCAAATTACAGTTCCTATGACAAGCAAGGCAATCTGAACTGACTCACACAGCAGCTTCACCTGATCCCATAGCATACTACGTCCTCACTTACTGCACCTGTTGTGTTCCACTCCCTCTTAGCATCACCTACTCAGACGTCTCTATAAGAAAGTGAGGAAATTCCTTCCTCCTCTTCTCTCAGCTGACTGTGTCTTTGTGATGACACTGTAATCCTGGGGGTGGGGAGTAAATTGGCAGAGGTCAGCTTCACATTTGGAGTAAATTCACACTGAAGAATAAGCCTATGTTTAACCCTAACAGCTAGATACTCACCTGGGTATAAAACAGCACTTCTTTTGTGTCTTTAATGCAATTACATTGTCTGAGAACTGGAATTCACTGTGAATTTTAGGTATTTCAATGACTGTATGTTGTCTCATTTTGCTAGTGTATGCAGTTTTGACCTGAATTAAAATTGGCTACAAAAAAACCCCCAAAAACCCTCATGGTTTTCCCACAGTCATATGTAATACTGGCATAAAGCTGACAACTGGCTAAAAGCTTTTATTTGCAAGATTTTTTCACATAGAAGAATAATCTTCCATAATTTTTTGAAGACTCAAAAGGACTTATGAGAAATAATTTTTCAGTCTTTTTCAAAATGATATTTAAATTGAAAATTTCCACAACCTGTAACATTTTGCTTGGTCTGTTTTAAGTTATATTTTTTCCCCTTGGTCTTGTTTGCTTTTATATTGCTAGTCCATATAACAGAATACAATGTGACTACTGTTTTTCTATCTGTATGTTTGTTTGCTTTTGCTTTTTCCTTTTTGTCATTTTAAGAGCAAAGTTTTCTTAATTTGGAAAAACTCTGTAGCTGCCAAAAAAACCTGAAACTGTGACTTTCTGAATTGGAAATCTTGGAAAAAATACAGACACATAAAGCCGGAGTTCAAGAGAAAAAGTGTGTGTGTCTGGGGGATTAAGCCTTGTATATAATTTATTCTGCTACCTTTGGTAGTAAAAGAAAAAAAGTCATAATTAAAAAATATAAACTGTGGCAGCTCATTAAAAAATGCAGTTTTTTCCTCCTCCAAAATGTCAGGAAATCTTTTGCTTTAATACAACAGTTTTGTTTCAGTCAAGCAGAACAGAAACAGCCAAAAGTTTTCACAGCCTTTTACAAAAGACATTTTAGCATTTTTTTGCCAGCTATAATATTCTCTCAGGACCTGCCCTTCTCTACCAAATCCACTGCAACTCCCTCCCTACTACCTGCACAAGTATAGCCCTGATACTGTATACATGCACTTCTCATTTGCTCAAGTCTTCCATCAACGACAACCCTTCACAACAAACTAGAGGTAGGCACACTGAGATGTTATCATTGATGGAGCTTGAGCTAACAGAGCCTGGAGAATGATTCAGTTGTCCTAATGTGGTTGCCTACCTTAGAGTGAACTGAAACATTCACTTGACTCTAATAGTAGTGTCTACAGTGGGAGTTTAGACACTCAGCTCACTCATCTACTTATTTATTTAGGCATGAAGATGACTACATTAGATATTTGAGTTTGGAATTGAATCTCACCCACACATGTAACAAGCCCAAACCTAGTATTGCACATCTATCCATCACTGAAATTCCTCTCTCCTTGTTTCCAAATCCTGCTCATTTTGCCCATTGATTCATTCTGAGTGTGTCCACACTGACAAGAGTTATTGAAGCGTAAAACTGCTGCACTGTTGCTCGAGAAAGGGGGCCCCTGTCCTCAGGAGCCAGCCGGGGCAGTGGCCATTGCCCCACAGGGGAGGGAGGCATGAGGCACTTGACTGAGGCTTCCTGTCTCTCCGCTGTGCTCAACCACCAGCTGCCTGCCTCCCACTGCTCTCCTCCCATGCCCTGCTTTTGTGGAACAGGAGCTGGATGTAGGTGAGCAGCTACAAGGGGAAATAAAAACAATCTCTCTCCTGGTTCACTGTCAAAGGAGTGAGTTCATTAGTAGAACAGCTTGTTGACCTCCTGCCATCCTTTCTGAAATGTATCAAAACCTGTAATGTATTAATGAAGGTCTCTGATGAACCCTTAGAATAGCAGGACATATGTTAGAACACTTACAAATCCTGCCACGGGTGATACTTCTTCTCAGTGCAGTTGGGTTGTGTTCAGCATTACCAGTGTCACAGGGAAAACAGGTGCTGCTCATACAAAGGGTGCCACAATAACCCAAAGGGTCCAAGGGGGTACTAAAAGCACCAAACATGCTCAGCTATCGTGGATCCTGAACTACCGTTTCTAAAATGGGTGGAGTAGTGTCCCTTCCTAACTCCAGCTATCTTCTGCTGTCCCCATGTTATTTACATGTTTTATTAAGAACCCTTAGCATTTGAAGGCAGTGTTTTTTTACAGCACTTGAAGGCTGGCTGAAGGATAAGAAAAGATATCCAAAAAGGACACATGAAGGTCAGCTAGGGTCTGACAATTCTGGCGGGATGGCCAAAGATGTTTAGCACTTGCTTTAAATAAACAGCAAGTTTGAGGTAGCTGCTAAAGCTTGTCACATATGCCAAAAATACCAACCAAGTCAATCTCACACTTTCTCTGTGGCTTGGCAAAAACAAATTTATTTAGCAGTAACAGGAGCTTCACTTCTAATTTACCAGAGCCCTTAGATGTATTGAATGTTATTTCCAAATCATCTAATTTACTTACCCATCTGTGAAGTGTGATCAGTAGTTAGATACCTTACACAACCGATGTTGTACTTTATCTTATCTTACATTTGCAATCAACATGTAAATGTTGAATGTCTTGTTTGACGTAATGCAAACTATTATTTTGTGGGCTAATAATCTGTTCTTAGGAAAATAAGCAGTCCCAGTATGTTGAGAATGACAATAAGCAGGCAAGGAAGTTAGTCTGTGGACAGAGGAAGGTGAGCGGAAGGGGTGAGGAGAGGAGGGAAGAGAGAAGGCAGGAGAGTTGGTGGACCTGAGTAGGACAAGCAGAGCCACTAGTCCCAAGGCTTGACGTGGGCCCATGGGCTGAGTAAAAGGTCATCTTGTTTTGCTCATAGAGGATCCTGGCATAGTGCAGCAGCTTCTTTTACCTGCTATGAGGGTAATGAATGCATCACCCTCTTCTCACCACCTGAGTTCTTGTGGATGGCTGGAAGCCTATAATTTCTTACAGGATGTCATGTCTGGACACAGTGCTGGCCTTAGCTGTCAAGGTTTGGTAACAAGCATAGATTTCTTCCATCTGGTGTCAAGGTTTTGCCTTAATCGTTCAGGGAAAAGAACTAAATTCTTTTATCAGCTGCCCAGATTGGAGGCTTCCCTGCCCTGGACGTTGTTGTGTAGGCAGGAAGACAGTGATGGACCTGTGTGATAAGACACTGGCACTGCACTCGACAGAGAGGACCAGCTTGCTTGGCTGGCACATTCATCTAGAAGTGAATGATCAACAGCAACAGTCACTGCCATGTCACTCCTATGAGGAGGCAGTTATACCTTTGCTATGAGTCTGGACACTGGTAAAACCACTTTTTCATGGGTCCATTCTTGGATGACTCTGCAATAGACTTTGCCTGGACAGAAAGAGAGAATAAAGACTCCTAGAAAAGTAGGAGAAGACTTGATTGAAATTATAAATAGAGTAAATATACTGTGATGGCAAAACCAAATGACCACCAATTCTAGGACACCCTTCAGTCCTCTGAGGTCCTTGTGAAATAAATGGCAAATCAGTGTGAAAAACAAATGAGGGGCTTGAAGAGAATCACCCTGTGGTTTCTACCCTTATTTACCCAGTGAGTCGTCCCTGTGGTGAAAGGGCTCCAAACTCAGAGGCAGTGACAAGTATCACTCCTTTATCCAGCCTGTCTCTGCTGTGTTCCCACACAGTGCATAGTAGAAAGAGCCTCCAGCCATGGTCACAATATCCCTTATATTCTCCTTCAGATAATCCAGTCCCTGCTGGTCCCCTACATCCTGGACAACACAGGATATTTCAGAGCAAAGACATTGGTTTGTGAGAGCAGGAGACCTTTAGGAGAGTGGCCTGAGCAGGGATCTTCTTAAAGTGACTATTCTGCTTGTAGAGACAATTCAGAAAACAGATGTGCTCCCAGGGATCCCCCTTGGCACTTTCCTCCTCTGACACATACCTCTAAGACAGCATTGCTTGCTGCTAAAACATACTGACATAATGATTTTCTGATTTACTTTATGATTTTTATGTGACAAGCCATGATGATTGCCTCTCACAATTAAACAGCACAAAGTTCTCCACTGAGCACCTTTTCCCACTTCGGTGGTACAGGTACACTACTACATGAGAGATATGTACTGTGTATATCAACAGTCCTCACTCAGTTGTCCAGCTGACCATCCAACTAGGCTTTGTACGGTTATGTATGGAAGAATGGCGAGGAGATAGGCGATGGAGGTCAATACAGCTGTTTCCCAGATTCTTTATAACAAATCCCTTTATGCTTTCTTAAGGCAGTGGAGATGTCTATTTCACATTGTAGCATATAGTTGCTTATGTTGTCCTTGGCTGGGTTTCTCTGTACGTGTCCACCTGCAAGGCTATCCATTGGACATCACATCAACTTGGTGCCTTGGACCTCCTCGCTTGGCTGTTTATCTCACTTGGGTACTTGTTGGGGAAATCCTGCTGGGACGCTGAGGTAATAAAATCCTTTAGATCATCTTTGCATGTATTGTGTTTGTGTGTCCAACCCTGCTTGGGGCTGGTAAGGTGTCACCACTGGCAGAGGCCAGTCGGTGACACCAGCTGGATCTGACGTGTTTCCATCCACCTTTTCTATCCAACATTACAGGACATTACTGTGATGTAATAGCCTGAAGAAAGAATTGTTTTTCTTAGGCCTTTGCATGAGATTCCTTGAACTTTGGCTGGAATTACTTATATATGAAATATACTTAAATATGTGAAGTTGGCCGGGACTTGGCCTATGTTGAGAACAGGTCATGGAGCAGGAGGACATGCACATAGGGAAAGAGGGATAAGTGTGTGTGCTTAGCTAGGAAGAAAGATATTTTTTTGCCACATTAGAAAGTTTCCATTGCAATGCCAAAATCTGCCAATGTTGGCTCTGGTCATCTTCCAGCTTACTTCTCTCTTATCATATTCTTCAGTACCCCAACTGGACTGTCTTTGCCTTGTATTTACCATTAGGTTTTGGGTCAGTGAGGTTACTGAAGATGGTCAGTACAGTTCCTCAAATATGAGGTTCACAGCATTGTCAATCAGAATCATAGAATATCTCATGTTGGAAGAGACCCATTAGGATCAGAATCCAAATCCCTGCTCCTTGCAGGACTACTTAAATCATATGACTAAGAGTGTCATCCAGACATTCCTTGAACTCTGACAGGCTTGGTGCTGTGACAGCTCCCCTGGGGAGCCTTTTCCAGTGACTGACCACCCTTGCAGTGAAGAACCTTTTCCTTTGTCCAGTCTGAACTTACCCTGATGCAGCTTCATTCCATTTCCTCATGTCGTTGTACTTGGGGATTGTCAATGTATTTGGGGATCTTGTTAAGGGGTATTTCTTGTAGTGTTCTTGACCATAGGGACCTTCCTAAGATTTAGACCTGTAAAGATTAGTGTGGGTGCATGACTGCTCTCCTTTATTGCCAGATGAGGAAAGTGGTATTTCTGTACCATCTTCTCCCAGGGCTGCTGCATACAACACTGGCTGGCTGGACTTGACCTCTCAGGAAAGACCTGTTCTATATTCCTCTCATTTCCATAGGACATCTTCCTTCAGGGACTCCTTCTTCTAATACAGGACTTCCTTGTCTTGGTCCTGCTCCTCCAGGAGACGCAGATACTCTTTCATCCCTCTTGATGTCTAAGCACAGACAAATCATCTGTTATGTCAGAATGTGGAGAATATAGAAAGCCCTGACGAGTATGTTTACTTTTCACAGAAACTGTTTTGCAGGTCTCCCTACAGCAAGCATGCATGCAGTGTATAGTGAAAAGAAGCAGTGAGATGAGATAAACTCTTCAATCAGAATACAATAGGTGAATCTTATCCAGAACATGTATTTCTCTTATGAAACATTTGATTTCTATAGAAGGCAGTTTTAAAATATAAGTACATCAACAGAAGTAAAAGATCTCCACTGCTGATAGCTGCTGCATTCTAAACTTTTGTCATCAACTTTTATGTCAAAAAATTTCCTTACTGTATAAAAAAGTGATTTAAGTAGACTTTGTGTATCCTTTCTTTTAAACTGAATCAACCCATTATCACTTATGAGGTGATTATGTTGCACTTAAATATTTGCTTCTAATACTGCTACTTAGCAAAATCAGTGGTAGATTGTGACCTCCTCATGCTTCACAAACAGCTTGCTGGAGAAATACAAAACCCCACAATTGTGTTTGATCTTCAGTCTGTATGAGGGAAGTCAACATGAAAAAATAATTTACAGAATTATTTATCATTTTTATGATACAGAAATAACTATCCATGTTCAAAACCAATCTCTGGTAAGTGTAGCAGACTTTCCTGATACCATACTAATACTCAGTAGAAACTTCTATCATTCTTGAAAGTGATTTTCACTTATTCTTTTTATCTATGACATCACTACTTTACATTATATTGTATTTATAATGAAAAAAAAAAGAAAACACTCCATCACCTTTATCTGTCTTAATGTATGTTCAATTACCTTTCAGTTGTCCATAAAATACTTGGTTTTATCTATGCCCAGGAGTATGCAGTCTTAGTTATTCTTTCTTCCCTAGTCTTTTAACTCTGGGTTCTTGTCATTCACCCCATTTGTGAACTGGCTATCATTCTGTGCTATGTATGAAATAAAACAGCTTCAGAGAAAGAGAGTGAGGATATCTCTTTGTGCCACTACCTCACCATGTTGGTTTGACTACCTGTCAATGCTTGGAGTGAACTTCAGTCTCCTAAATCAAAGCAGAAATTTGAGTTTCTCACACCCTTAAGCGTAGCCAAATAAGCAATATTTTTCCGTTAATAAAAATACTATATATATTTTTTTAAATGCTGCAGGAATATTTTTCTTTTCTTTCCTTTTTCTTTTTTTTTCTCCCTAATAATTCATCAGAATAACTTGGAAGAATGTAGCCTTAGTCTATCAAAGAAATGCATACTTCTCATTGCAAGATGAATAGTTAATCCCTATAATTGTTATTATTCCTCATACGTTTTTAAAAAAGTAAATGAAAAAATATATTGCTGTTCAATATACTTTTAAATGTGTACATGTACTCCAAAAGTAATGAATACTAGAATGAATAAATAAAGCACGCTAATCACTGTTTGTATGCAGAGGTCTCTACTGTATTTATTACCTAGACATAAATTATAATTACAGAAGAAAGCAACACAGAGATTTACATTTTATGCATGCCTCAGGTCACTTTTTAGCTTTGGGATCCTCATTCCTCCTCTTCTACCTTCTTATGAAACTCCCGGCTCTTTGCTCGGAGCTTGTTGACCTGTGACTCTGCAATGTCAGCCCGCTCCTCGGCTTCCTCCAGCTCGTGCTGGATCTTGCGGAATTTGGAGAGGTTGACATTGGACAGCTCCTCCTGTGCGGGGAGAGGCAGTTGTGAAACAATAGGCAGCGTGTGGACATTTAATATCTGAAAGCTGGGCAAACAAAAATTTAAATGCCACAGCTGAGCAAGGAGGGCAGGTTCAAAACCAAGATAAAAAGCTGCTCAGAGCATTAAGTGTGCCAGAAGAGAAAAGAACATCGGAGTGTCGAAAAGGCCATGGCCACATAACACACAGCATGGTCTAGGCAGAGTTCATGGCAGAGTACCGAACAGAGAGACTAACAGGTGCTTCTGACACCCAGGGTAGGGCAGGGAGGAAGAAACTAGAGGTGGGAAGTGAGGCTTAGAGAAAAATAAATAAAGCTGGGGAAGTGTAGTTCCTTCCCAAACCAGCAATTCTTACTCCTACATTCCCTGTTGTCTTGCAGCAGCAAATGCATCAAAACAGTCAAGGTTTCAAAAAGTTGGATAGAAGAAAGTACCAATACAGAATTCTACCTCCACCACAAAGAAGACTGGCCTTGGTCAGAGTGGTACTTACAGCCTCCTCAGCCTGCCTCTTGTAGGATTTCACCTTCATTTGCAGCTTGTCCACCAGATCCTGGAGCCTGAGAATATTCTTCCGGTCTTCCTCAGACTACAGAGAATGGCAAGTAACAGAAATCCTTGTTTGCCTCTTTATCTAAATTTCATAAATGTGAAACAGAGGAAGTAACATTCCTCATGGAGCATTGCTGTCCAGAAGGACAGAATGCAAAATCCTGTTAACTGTGTCACTGACTGAGGTATAGATATCCCTCTAGAAGACAATGTGCCAACATTTTGACTTTCTGGAAGAAGAATGTGTTAACATGAAGAAGCCTCCTGCCTTACCTGGTAGGTCAGCTCCTTCACCCTCCTCTCATACTTGCGCACGCCCTTCACAGCTTCAGCGCTGCGCTTCTGCTCAGAGTCAACCTCCGCTTCCAGCTCCCGCACCTGCAACGAGAAGCCCAGATTTGGAGCTTCCCTGGTGGTTACTTACGTGACACGTTCACTCACACACAACTAAAAGCCCTACGCACTCTGGCCTCCAGCTTCTGGATTTGCTTCTTGCCTCCCTTCAGTGCCAACTGCTCGGCCTCATCCAGACGGTGCTGCAGGTCCTTCACCGTCTGGTCCAGGTTCTTCTTCATCCTCTCCAGGTGGGCACTGGTGTCCTGCTCCTTCTTCAGCTCTTCTGCCATCATGGCTGCCTGATGAGAGCAAAGGGTGAAAGCCATTTTGGGGCTGGAGACATTTTGGGGAGAACACATCCACCATTAGCAGTGGAAGGAGCCCCCAGCTCACATCTGTGATGGCCTTCTTGGCCTTCTCTTCAGCATTGCGGGCTTCCTGGATCGTATCCTCCATTTCACCCTGAATTTGGGCGATGTCTGTTTCCAGTTTCTTCTTGGTGTTGATCAAGCTGGTGTTCTGTTGAAGAGCATCAAAGTCACCATTTTGGTTTTGTTATCTTGCAATATAATATCAAGAACATTGCATAAATGTTGTTTATTAATATTAATTGTGCCTTCAGGTCACATGGAATTCTGTCCCAAAGAAGCTGCTGTGGTAGCTATTAGTTTCTCAGCTGTGATGAGTATTCCAAGAGCATCCTCCATAAAGTCTTCAATCACAGTTTCTCAGTCAAAAGGGAAAGAATTTAAACTTATAAAAAAAGGACCTAATCTTTCCCTACCATTTTCAATTTAGTGGCAATAAAATGGTGTTATGGAATACTTATAATGACATATTAGCATATTCCTTTTTTGTGAATGATCAACCTAAGTCTGACTTTACAGTCTCAAATATAAATGTGAAAGCTGTTGAACTCAATTAAGTCATAGAGTAAGTACCTCACATATCTCTCTGAATTTATTACTTTTAAGGTATTTCCACTGTAATCTAGTGAAATCCATATATCTGCAGCTGAAAAGTCCTATTTGTTATCCATACTGTGAAAATTAGAATGCATTTTACAAAATACTTCTATGGTTCAGGCAGTCTTCATTTATTTTATATGTATAGAGCAAACGTATAAATATGAAATATTTTTATAAACTGACCTGGGTATGGAGGAGCTGCACACGCTCACTTGCATCCATCAGTTCCTGCTCAGCCACCTTCCTCGACCGCTCCGTCTGCTCCAGGGCTGCCCGTAGCTCCTCAATTTCAGCCTGCAGCAGGTTTGCTCTGCGCTCCACCATGGCCACCTGCTCCTTCAGGTCCTCCTGTGTCCTGAGAGCATCGTCCAAGTGTATCTGGGTATCCTGGAAAGAGAGACAAGACAGATTGTGTAGTGTATTTTTCCTATTTTCTTATTTCCTATTTTCACATCAGTATAGGACAAGAAAATTTTTAGCTGTGTCAGATACCAGTTAGCACATGTTTAGTTGTGTGATACCTTCAGCACTGCTTGTGCATTTCTCAGATTCTTTTGTGCCTCTGCAGCCACGCGGTTGGCATGGCTCAGCTGGATCTCCATTTCATTCAGGTCTCCCTCCATCTTCTTCTTCAGCCGCAGGGCTTCGTTCCTGCTCCTGATCTCAGCGTCCAGGGTGCTCTGCATGGACTCCACAACTCGGAGGTGGTTTCTCTTCATCTGGTCAATCTCCTCATCTTTCTCTGCGATCTTCCTGTCAATCTCAGACTTCACCTGGTTGAGCTCAAGTTGGAGGCGCAGGATCTTGCCCTCTTCATGTTCGAGGGAGGCCTGGACAAGTCAGCAGGAACAGTGACTCAAACTAATGCTTCCTTTCTAAGTAGTCTCTTATGCGGTACCTTGTGAAATCTAGGCTTGCTTTCCTGCCATCCCTGCAAATAACTACTCCCATACTTTCAGTCTGGACACCATTTCTTAGCACGTACCTCAGCTTCCTCCAGGGAGGCTTGGAGTTCAGATTTCTCCTGCTCAATCTGCTTCTTGACTTTCTCCAGCTCATGAATCACCTTTCCTCCCTCTGCAATCTGCTCTGTGAGGTCGGAAATCTCCTCTGTGGGAACAAAGACCAGTGGCATGGTCAGGCTCAGAGCCGAATGAGAAGGGCACTGCCACACCCAGGTGACCAGGCATCTTTGCAGAACTGCAGGCACAGACCCATGTCGAGTGGTGGGCAGTGGTGGAGAGCGAGAAAGCACTGCCAGGAGCAGAGGGCCAGGGACTTACGCTGCAAGTTCTTGTTCTCACGCTTCAGCGTTTCCAGGTGGTCCAAGGACTCCTCATAGGCATTCTTCATCTTAAACAGCTCCGTGCTGAGAGAGCGAGACTCCTTCTGGGAGGCTTCCAGCTCAGCCTGCGTTTCCTCATACTTCTGCTTCCATTCTGCCAGGATCTGAAGAGAAACGGGGCGTCAGTATGGAGGTGGCAATCAGGAGGACATGCTCTGCCCAGGAGCCCCGGCGCTGCAGCCCAAAAGACCTTGTCAAAGTTCTTCTGCTTCTTATCCAGAGCTGCACAGGCAGCATTAGATCGCTCCACGTCAATCATCAGGTCCTCCACTTCATTCTGCAGCCTCTGCTTTGTCTTTTCCAGGGAGGCACATTTGGCATTCACAGCCTCAACATGTTCCTCTGCATCCTGCAGGCGCTGTGCCAGCTTCTTCCTGGGAGGAGATAAGTGCAGCTCCAGGTTAAAACTTAGAGGGGACACAATTGTCGTAAGAGGGCAGTTGGCCACTTTGGGGGGCTCTGAGCCTAGCGATTTTCACAAGAATACATCCAGCCTAAAGGGTCTATCACCTCCTTGTCCTAGTGCCTGCTGTGTATTCACCCTGTCTTAGCATTTCTAGCCCTAAAGGCTACGTTTTCCTTCTAATCTACACTTTTTCCAGAGCAAACTTTTCCTCTCTCTCCCTCTCTTCCCTCTATCACAGACACTCTATCGCTGCCTTCATCCCACCCCTGTGCTAATACACTCTAAGAGGCTCCAATTTCCCTTGACAAGCTCAGCCTTCTCCAGCCATTCGACATCCCACGTTCCCCATGTACTTGGCCTCCTCCAGCTCCTCCGTGCGCTGAATAGCATCCGTCTCGTATTTGGTTCTCCACTGGGCCACTTCGCTGTTGGCCTTGGACAGGGCGCGCTGCAGCTCCCCCTTGGCTTCCTGCTCCTCCTCATATTGTTCCCGGAGCAAGTCACAGTCGTGCCGAGCTGACTGCAAGCCGTGGGCCAGGGCGTTCTTGGCCTAGGAGAAAATTCTAGTGTGACAATGAATGGAAATATCCTGGGAAATCTCCCGTGTTGATTCACACTGGATTTTTCTGCTGTGAGAATGATGGCAAGCTACTGAATGAGAGAGGAAGATCTGGGAATCTACAGAAGAATTAATGGATAGACTGCAGGGAAGGGAGAGCAAAGCTAATATGAGAAGACTTGCACTGCCTTACCTAAGTGATCATTTTTCCCCCTCTCATCCTGTTGATTCTGTGGTTTCATATGTTTATGATACAGCCTTCTCACCTTTATCTCTTCCTCTAGGTGCCTCCTGAGTTCCTCAATCTGTTGGGTGAATGCCTGCTTGCCCCTTGACAGCTGAGAAATCAGAGCATCTTTTTCCTCCACCTGGCGTGAATATTCACCTAGGAATGTTTACAGATATACAAGACTTTTATTGCCATTGATGAAAGCATTGTGAATATTTAGGGCTGTAAAGCTAGATAGTTAGTAGACCTTGCAGAAGCTTATGATTCAATCTCATGCATTTCTCATTGGAGGGGAGGCAAAGCATCTTGGACAGACCACGTGCCCAGAAGGGTCATTGTTTCATTAACATTCTGACATTATTCATTTGCACATCAGATATGTGACTGTCATACCTGATTCTGTCTGCAGGCGAGCTCTTTGAGCACTGATATCATTGATCAGGCGCTGATGCTCTTCCTCTTTTGTCTTAACCTCACTTAGCTGATCTTCCAGTGCACGGCACATCTTCTCCAGATTTGCCTGTGTGTCAACATACGTAAGGGGAGGGATTAACCATTCACACTCTTAATAATAGCAGATGTAAAAAGTTGCATTGTATAGAATTCCACTGGTTTAGAAACACCTATAAGGAATTTGTTTACCTTGGCTTTGGAGACAGAATCCATGTTACTGGCCAAGTCGTCAATCTCCATCTTCAGCTCACTCTTCTCCTTCTCCAGCTTCTGCTTCACTCGTTGCAGGTTGTCGATCTGCTCCCCAAGCTCAGCTGTGCTGTCCGCGTGCTTCTTCCTCAGGGCGGCAGCCGTGGCTTCGTGCTGCAGCGTGGCCTCTTCGAGGTCACGCCGCATCTTCTGAAATTCTGCCTCACGCTTCTTGTTCATCTCGATCTGAGCTGCTGTAGCCCCTCCTGCTTCTTCCAGGCGCTCGCTGATCTCCTCTAGCTCCCTCGAGAGGTCAGCCCGATGCTTCTCTGCTTTTGCCCGAGAGGTTCGCTCTGCCTCAATCTCCTCCTCCAGTTCCTCAATACGAGCCTGGGGAACATTAGGGACCCTTCACACCCATGCCCTCCTCCTTCCTGACCTGACACTGGCTGAGAGAGGGCAAGGGACAGAGGCTTGCCTGCAGCTCCTTGATCTTCTTCTGTAACTGCATGCCCAGAGCTTGCTCATCCTCAGTTTTGCTCTGGATCTGGCTGATTTCAAAGTCTTTCCTTTGGGCAAAGCAAACCGTGTCAGAGCTCAAAGAGAAAAGACAAGTGCACCAGCCCAGCACTCAGGGGCCCCACAGCCACACTTACTTCTTCAGTTTCTCATCCAGCTGCTGCTTATCATTTTCCAAGTCCATTATGGTGTCATGGGCCAGCTTCAGGTCTCCTTCAAGTTTCCTCTTAGCTCTCTCAAGGTCCATGCGCAGTTTCTTCTCTTGCTCCAAGGACCCTTCCAGCTAAAAAGAACAAGACCACCAATGCTCCACCATTCAGGTTTAACTCTATACCTGTCCTGCTCTTGCTGTGTGCCTCCGTGCTTACATCGTCCACTTGCTGCTCCAGCTTGGTCTTAGCTTTGGTCAGCGTGTTGACTTTGTCCTCTTCTGCCTGCAGGTCATCCAGTGTCTGCTGATGGGCCTCTTGGAGGGCTTTCTTCTCTTTTGTCAGCTTGGCAATGGTCTCGTCCAGGCCTGCCATCTCCTCTGTGAGGTTTTTCACCTACAAATATGAGCAAGTGTCAAAATTGGGTAGAAAACACGTTCACTGGTGCAGTGACTTTTTCTCTTTACAGTGTTTTGCCAGGTGTTTCATTTATCCTTTGGATGCTCAGACAAATACCAGCTCAAAATATTCTAAAGCCAACATGTCTTATGGTAGCAGGCTTTTGCCCTAAGGGTCAGTGATGTCTTGGCCCTTGATGTGTCTCCCCACATGTGTACCTTGTTTTCTGTGGCATGCTTTTCCTTCTCAACCTTGGCCAGTGTTAGCTCAAGGTCATCAATATCTTTCTTCAGCTCTGAGCATTCATCTTCCAGTTTTCTCTTCTTGGCTGTCAGCTCAGCATTAATTTCTTCTTCATCTTCAGCCCTTTCAGTCACCTCCTTTACTTTGGCCTCCAACTGGATTTTGGTTTTGATGAGCTGGTCACATCTTTCCTCAGCATCAGCTAAAGCATCAGCTTCCTGGTGGGAAAGTACAGGAAAAGTCATTTAATGCTGAAGGAACAGATGTGCATCAGTAAGGCCTCTGGGATTACTTTTGGGGAAAAGGTTACTGCACAATTACATTACAAATTGCAAATTTAGAATTCAGCTCTAGTGTGTTGCCTAAATGTTGTCTAAGTTTCCGAGAGGCCAAATGGCATTGGTGACAAACAAGGCTAGCACTTGTGTCATAGGATGTAATGAGCATCTGTGTCTTCTGGGAGCAGTAGCTACAGAAGCTCAGGTAAGATATGCCATAAGAAATGGTGCTAGGCTCTTCATTTCATCAACTGAATTAAGGCAGAGTAGCTGGTCAACTGAATCACTAGTCCACTAAATACACTACAGTAACTATAATGCGGCTTCATGTCATGAACTCACATGGAGACATGTACATGTAGGCATTAAGACTGAAAAGTCATTCTTTAGCTTCAACTCCACTTTGTAATACTGAGACTTGCTGGGGAAAGACTGTGGCCTGAATTTTGCCTTTAGTTATGTGGTATTCAGCTTAAAATATTTTACAAGGTGGTTTAGTGGACAATTTGAGTTCTGTAGTACAAAAGAAGTGTTAGATCTTATTTACTCATGTTACTCACTGCCTGCACTTGGAGCTGCAGATCGTTTTTCTCCTGCACCAGTTTCACCATTTTCTCCTCCAGCTCCTTCCTCTTTGCCTCAGACTTTGCAAGCTCTTCCTTGGTTTTCTCAAACTCTTCCTTCATGTTGGCCATCTCCTTCTCAGATTCTGCACTCTTCAGCAAGGGCTTGATCTTGAAGAACAGCTTCATCCAGGGCCAGTGCTTGACGTTCATGAATGCACGAATGTTGTACTGGATGCAGAAGATGGACTCCCTGAAGCATAATTAAAAAGTACATTGAATATTTTCAGTATGATGGGTGCCAACACTTTCTCCCAAGTACAGTGACTTTAACTGAAGATGAGGAACGTCTACCTCCTCTGCACCATTCTCTGGTATTCGACTCTCATCAGGAAGCCCCTGCACCTGGCCTGGGTGCGAGTGATGAGCTGTGCCAGCTTCTCATCCCTCATCTCCTCCAGGAGTCCCAGCAGCCCAGCTTTGAAGAATACCTTGAGAAAGGGAATGTTGCAGCACATCACTGTCACCTAGAACAAAGCACTGACCCGCAGTGAGTGAGCCAAAGAGGGTTTGTACCTTGGTGTGGCCAAATTTGTACTGGGTGTGGTCCACATCGATTGACCCAAGAAGCTTCTCAGAAGCCTTCTTGCTATCAATGAACTGTCCCTCTGGGATAGCACTGGCATTAAGCACCTTGTATCTGTGGAATGAGAGGAAATACAAATGAAGTCAATCTCAATTAATAAGGTTATACTGATTATTGAAATTGACATTAGTCTTTGCAACAGAATGAGGCTGAGGAAGTTGGAATTTCATTCCTTGTTTGGAGATACAGTTATAAACGAAATCCTAATCTGATAACAAAATTCAGGAAACTTTTACTCTCTTTAGGTGGTCAGTCATAGATGACAAGAGGAGACACTGATCTCCAGCCATTTCAGTTTGATACCTTTTTCGCTTAAACTACGTTGTAGAAAAATTACTAGAGAGGAACACTGCCACTATGTGTATAGGAGGAAAGCATCTTCCCCTGAAACTTGTAGCTGATACAATGGTAGAAGTACTCTATCTGAGTTTGTAATTTTTGTCTGAGAACATGTAGCAGCTATATTCCTATCTGCATTTTTTCAGTCTTGTAATCACTGGCTTGTGTAGCTGTACTGTGCTTCCATATTCTGAGACATTGGCAAAGTTCAATTGTGTGATGAACAGCAATCAGTGAGGACACCTGACTTATCTCTTAATTTCTCAACGACTTCTCTTTTGCTAGCCATACATGCTGCCTTTGGTTATACATTCCAGAATTTCCACCTTCTTTCAATTGTAATCAGATAGAGTTGGCATTAAAAATAACCACAAATGTTAAAACATTTAAGATGTACAACTTATTCAATAAAGACAGAATGAAGATCAGGAAGGAGACTGACCTCTGTTTGAAGTCTGCATAGAGGATTCTGCTGGGGAATCCCTTCCTGCAAATTCTGATCCCTTCCAGCACACCATTACAGCGCAGCTGGTGTAGCACCAGTTCATGTTCCATGGCACCTAAGCAAATAAGACAATTATTTGATAGTTCATGATAAAGCATAGAGAATAATGACTATATCACACTATGATTTCTCTGTATTTGAGGTTCTTACCAGGTGTTTTTGTTTCATTAGGTATGATACAGCGCACAAAATGGGGGTGAGTACTCCGTAGATTGGTCATCAGCTTGTTTAGGTTCTCCTGTGTGTTCATGAGCAAAGATTTTTCATTAAAAATTGGTACCTCTGCAATTATACTGTCAGATGTGAGAAGAGTGTTGGAAAGCAATAATGGATTTATTATTCCCACCTATAGCCATCCTAATTTGAGTTTTCTTCTGCCTTTCAGTCTTGAGCATGAGAGAAAGTCAGAAAACTGTGTACTGTGTTTTCATGAGACTGAGGGATACATCCACTCAGACAGAACACCTATGGAGAATGGTGACCAGAAGTTCATAGCAAAAGGCATAATTTTGAGTGAAAGAGGATTCTTTGTAATTACCAGATTCTCATGCTATGGAAGATACTGACTATTGATGGGAACAGAAAACAGAACCAAAAATAGGACAAAAAGGAAGAGGAACAAGGACTAAGTTTGCAGAGAAGACTGGGAAAGGGAAGCTTAATGGCATTAGGTGCTACTTGTGAAGATATATTTGACAAAAATTGAATGGTGAAGACAGAAAGACTCCTTGTTCAGTGAGAATGGGGGTCACAAGTCATAGAGAAAAGACATGAGTAGCATGTCCTACAGCACCACTTTCTAGAAGTGTTTTTAAAAGAAAGCCCATGAACTGTCTCCAATTTTAACAATCACTTTTGGGTTTTAACAGTTCTCATTTTAGCCCTGGCTTGGAGCAGGGGCAAAGCTGCTCAGACAAATAGATCTTTCATATTGTGAAAAACTGCTCAGTATGCCAGATAGTAACTAGTTGCCACAGATGCTGAAACAAGAGTTTTTCCATCTACCTTAAACTCTGTTCATTGGTGGAAACGTAACTGGCCTTGAATTTTCCCTATTGCCTTGTCTTCATATGTATAATCATGTGCAGACAATTGTTTGTAATACATAACAAGCGCAAACAATTGTTTGTAATACTTAACAAGTGTTATGTATTACTAAGTGCAAATGCACATACATTCATATATTTGTATGTGCTGATCCAGATTGAGATTCCCTGAGGCAGGTAGCCAGATCCACCATTGTCTTCCCAAGGAAAAGGGAAAGGGGGAAGAGCTTAATCCTACCAACTGGTGTACACACGAGTAACAGAAACTGTAGCTTGACCTAAGTACTTTTTCCAACCCAAAGAAATGCTAGATCAAGATGTATCTTCCTCATCTGACTTCATCTGACTTGCAGTGAGCTCTTTTAAGAATAAATGAAGAGATGTTCTTGATGCAGAACAACATTAATGAGTGTAGGAAAATAGCCTTGTTGGAATTAGTGTGAGGTCTCACAATCTTCAACTAAAAAATTTAAAAAAAAAAAAAAAAAAAGAGGAAAAAAATAGAGAGAATGACTTCTGCACTTACCCTGAAAAGAGCTGATACAGTCTGGAAAGAAGAACCCTTCTTCTTGCCTCCCTTCTTGCCACCACCACCACTCTCTGAAAAACACCAAACAAAGATGGTTTTAAAACTTTTATTTGAAAACTTTTTCTCTATGAGACTGCAAGAAGCTCCATCCCAGGAAAGGAATATAGGATGAAGTAGGAAACAGGGTCAACACTCAATCTAAAGGAACACAGGACCAAAGTTGTGTGATAATACAAGGGATTATCATGGCTGAGGGTGAGGATTGAAATACATTTGATCTTTTCCTTTATTAATAAATTCAAGCCATGGGAGTCTCTGCACCACATGCAGTATCTTCAGAACAGTCTAGCTGATATTCATTGCTCTGGTAGAGTAATTAAATAACAATGAAAATATGAATTTCACAGAACTGACCTGCTTCTGCTCCAGTAGAGGCAAAGAGTAAGGCCAGTGTCTTCATTGATGATTTCTGATACAACCCCACAACAGTTTCATTCAGGGGGTCTTTGTTCTTGTCAAGCCAGCCAGAGATGTTGTAGTCCACTGTGCCAGCATAGTGCACCAGGGAGAAGTGGGCCTCAGCCTTGCCTTTGGCAGGCTTGGGCTTCTGGAAGTTGTTGGACTTGCCCAGATGCTGGTCGTAGAGCTTGTTCTTGAAAGAGGTGTCAGTTGCCTTGGGGAACATGCACTCCTCTTCCAGGATGGAGAAGATGCCCATGGGCTGGGAGAAGAAGAAGGAAGGAGGAAGACGTGAAAAGGCAGTAAGACTCACAGAAAAAAAACCAGCTTCCTGACTGGGACAATATTAACGCTCTCAGGGGTCATTCTTCTGCTCAGCAGAGCAAATTGTAAAATAATCTAAACATGTGTATTTACAATAACACATTTGCCCTTCCAAGCTAGATTTATAAATAAATAAAAAATTAATGCATTTCTGAAAATCTTAGACACTGTGAATTACACAAATACCTTCTCAATAAGCTCAATGCAGGCAGCCAGGTCCATCCCAAAGTCAATGAACTCCCATTCAATTCCCTCCTTCTTGTACTCCTCCTGCTCCAGCACAAACATGTGGTGGTTGAAGAACTGTTGCAGTTTCTCATTGGTGAAGTTGATGCACAGCTGCTCCAGGCTGTTGAACTGCACGATTGCAAATAGAGATTACTATTATGTAAACTTAGAAAGCTAGGGGTAAAGAACAGTACCAAACTACAGGAGGATCTGCGAGTGTTCCTTCTTTGCTCAGCCAGGAGTTTGGAAATTCTCTCAGTGTGTCTCTTTTGTCAAGCTAAACTTTATCCATATGCTTATGATCCCTAGAAGCTTAGGCCACTTTAATATTTCAGATTTGTCAGTTTTGATATCTACTAGACTGGGCTAACTCAGTTATGGAAAAGTCCACAGTGCAACAGTTTATCCAACATTTCCAAATGTTGATTTCAAAGCATGTCCAAAGCTTTCTAAGCACAAATTTTGTCTATGGAACCGATGTCTCTGCACCAGGTACCAAATGCCATGTCAGTCTACTGTTTGTAACCAGTCAAAAAACTGCATGAATGTATTTCCACTGGCATATGTACAACACAAAAATCTATTCCCAATAAAAAACCTGTGGGAATCCTGATGCTTTTGATGCAATCTGAAAGGATCAAATCACTTCTGTAAAAAAAAAGGCATCATTCCTTCTTAAGTGCTTTGGCACACAATACAGTTACTTCTAAAAGCATGGTAATAAAGCATTGTTCTTACGTCAAAGATCTCAAAGCCAGCAATGTCCAGGACACCAATGAAGTACTGTCTGGGCTGCTTCGTATCCAGCTGTTGGTTGATTCGAATAACCATCCACAAGAACATCTTCTCAAACACAGCCTTTGCCAAGGCACCTACTGAATTGTATACCTAAAATAAAAGACAGAAGTCTTGTAGCTATCATGTAGAGCAAAAGAGGAAGTCCAGAGGATTTGTCAATAGACATGGGATTTTTATTACCTGCTGCACGGTTTGACCCTTGGTCACATATTCATTCCCAACCTTGACTCGGGGGTAGCAGAGGGCCTTGAGCAGGTCTGCTGAGTTCAGACCCATCAAGTAGGCGGCCTTGTCAGCAACTAAGGACCGAAAAAATTAGTTGTTAAGGTCCCAACAGACATCAGTGTTACTTTAAAACAAGTACTAAATGGTAATTCTAGTAAAGATAAAAGGATTAGTTAAAATTAAAAGGTAATGTATTTGTAGTTCACCTTAAGCAATATTCCCCAGCAATGATGGAGGATTTATACTGGTTGTTTTTTATTAACCTATTCTTAGTTTATTGTCAATTTTAAATGAAAAATCAGTTTAGAGATGTTTAGGTGCGCGTAATAAATAATATATGCTGAATAATAATAAATAAATGTTGAAAAGGAAAAAGGAAAGATAAGTCTGGGATGATGATCAGGTTGCAGACAATCGCAGATCCTCTCAGAAGAAAATACAGTGCAATTTGGTTCAGTGGTTTGTGGTAGGGTAACTTTAAAGACATAATAATCAAGAGAGCATAATGAATAAGTGTCAATTATGCCTTTACAAATCTACAGGTAAGCATATGAGATGAAGGGCTATTTTCAGAAGTGCATCCTCAAACAAAAAGTTTGGCATTTTATCTTGTGCTCTGCGAACAGGCACACCATGTAAAAAGATTTGTTCAAGAATGTTTATATAATTCATATGAAATGATGCAGATTGCTGCATGAATATTGCACATCATCTTGAAATTGTGTCAGGATATATTTAGGCTAGAAATTGGGGAAAAATTTCCAATGAGTAACAATAATGAAGTACTGGAATAGATTCCGTGTTTTCCTCAATGTTTTCCAAAGTAGATAAAGAAAGATTGCACAGTAAAGGGAGTCCACAGGAAGTGAAGATATCCCATCCAACCTTTAGGAGCAAATAAAAGTAGCAAAATAAAAGATGACTTTGCCACACTTAGAAATTTGTTCACAGGTTCAGAGTAATCCTCATAAGAGGATTACAGTGTCTGTGCAACAGAACTGATTTCAATGGAATCCCTGCTCAAAATGTTTCCAAGATTTGGTTGGCAAAATACCATGAGTAAGGTAAAGTTACAGCTATTATTTGTAGCCTATTCTACTGTTACTATTCATCATTATCAGATTCATTGCTGTTGTAATCCTTGGAGTCATTTTCACTTATGTGTCAACTTTCCTAAAAAAAGACCCAAACCACACACACATTAAAAAACAACTCGAGAAAAAAAACCCTTAATGGTATGTGTTTATGATGTATACAAATAACTCCAGCTTCATGGAAATGCTTCCCTGAACTTTTAAAGGAATGCACGTTTGAACAAGGCAAAGCAAAAGTTATAGACAAATCTTAGATGCCTATTTTTCAAACAGAAGTCCCAGAGACTTGCTGAGATGCTGCAGAAAATGTAGAACGTATGAGCCACAGCTGCAATATTAACTGATGTTCCCTTTTAACCCCCCCATGTAAAAAGAAGTAACACAATGCTCTCAGTTCAGGCACTGTGAGTTGTCTCCAGAAGACAGGTTTTGAAGCGCAGCAGCTTCAGGGCTCTGGCTTCTTGTCACCTGGAAACAATACCATTCGGAAGTGACTACAGCTGATGGTAAATGATAGTAGCTACCTATGAGCAGAGTGGCTCCCAGTCCTGAACCAGTATAGCAGCAAAGCCTGCTTTCCTTCGGCCTGGCTCCCACTGTGCCAGCCAACGGAAGCGTGCTTTAGGGTTTGCTGGACCTTATACTTCAAAATATAGTTCCAAAATAATCTGCCTCTTCCACTGAGTTGTGTTCTTCCAGCAAAGTCCCCTGGTTAGGACACGCTTCGCTTCTACAATACTGGCACTTGGGGAAATGCACCGGCTGAGTCAGTGGTTCTGACCCTGAATTACTGCCTGTATTAGTGAGTGTTCCGGCATGTAGTGAGCTCTGGTATATATTGTGCTGGTACCTTCTGTGCCATCCGGCTCTGCCTGCTCCTCACGCTGCTTCTGCTTGAACTTCAGGTTGCCATAGTGCATGACAGCCCCCGTCAGCTTGTAAATGGCTGTTTTCTCATCAGCAGTGAAGCCCAGGATGTCAATGGCACTCTAACAAAAGAATGATTAGAGTAAGTACCATGCCTGTTAAAGGTCAGAGTCCGCCCAAGAACACTTCTGTGCGTTACTTACATCCGTGGCCATCAGCTCTTCCTGGTCGTTAATGCTGGGAACTGTGATCTCACCTTGACTCACATACTGATAATCATACGGGTTGGTGGTGATCAGTAACATCTCTGAAAAGAAGGACGAAACACATAGAGATCAAATGTAATTGGCATGTAAAGGAATTAGATGTTGTTCCATGACCTTTGTCTGGAGGCATTAGTGATCTTTCCTACCAATTAGCTCCGGCTTCTTGTTGGACATGATCTGATAGAATATGTGGTAGCTTCTTTCTGCCTTGAGCTGGAAAGTGACTCTGGACTTCTCCAGCAGATCTGCCAAGGAAGGTAGAAAGAGTTAGCACAAGAACTGAGGGGGGCTGGAAGGAAAGGGATCAGGCCAGGAGGGTCACTTACATGTTTCAATGTCAGCAGAAGCCAGTTTCCCTGTGGCACCAAAATGGATTCTGATGAATTTACCCTGAAAGAAGCACAAAAGTCATTTGAGATCTATTTTACCAATCCTGACTGCAAGAATATTTGAGTCAGTGTGCTGATGCAGAAAAAGTAATTTGGGCCCAGGCAACAACTTACAAAGCGTGAGGAGTTGTCATTCCTCACTGTCTTGGCATTACCAAAAGCCTCCAGCAGTGGGTTGGCACTGATGATCTGATCCTCAAGTGTCCCCTAAAATAGAAATCTTATTGTCATGATACAGCTCATAGATAAATCTGAGGGTTGCAGGTTCCTACCCCTAGGACCTCACCTGCATTTTGCCTGCTGTCTGCTCCTCCTTCTTCTTATCTCCACTCGCTGCAATTGTTGCAAAGTACTGGATGACACGCTTTGTGTTCACAGTCTTCCCTGCTCCGGATTCTCCGCTGTGAAACCAAAGAGAGAAGCAGAGAGCGTGTGGTCAGGCGGGAGGTCCCCCAGCACCGGGCAGCCCCACAGGGACCCGAGAAGGGGTGTACATACGTGATCAGGATCGACTGGTTCTCACGATCTGTGAAAGAGGCAGAAACAGATCGACTTTTTAAATGAAGAACACAAAAAGACTGAAAATTAATACAGTAAATGTAAGTTATGAGAAGAAAATTTATGTATGTTTTTTCCTTTGTTAGCTCCTAATATTTTTTTTTCAATTTTAATTACTTGTAAAACAATTTGTACCACATTCTTACCTCTAAACATATCCACAACATTCTTGCCTCTAAGTTAGAGATATATGGATTTGATGGGTGGAATGTTACATGGATAAGGAATTGCCTGGGTTGCCACATTCAAAGAGTTGTAGTCAAAGGGTCAATGTCCAATTGGTTATTGAGTGGTGTTGCTCAGGTCTTTGTATTGGGACCAATACTACTTAATACCTCAATTAATGACATACATAGTGGGATTGAGTGCACCCTCAGCAGGTTTGCAAACGACACCAAGCTGACTGGTGCAGTTGATACACCAGTGGGAAGGTATGACATCCAGAAGTACCTTAACAGTCTTGAGGAGTGGGCCCCTGTAAAAAGCATGAAGTTCAACAGGGCCAAGTGCAATGTCCTGCACCTGGGTTGGGGCAATCCCCAATATCAGTGTAGACTGGGGGATGACTGTCTTTAGAGCAGCCCTGCAGAGAACTTGGGGGTACTCGTGGATGTCAAATTAGATATGAGCTGGCAATGTGTGCTTGCAGCCCAGAAATCCAACCATATCCTGGGCTGCATCAGAAGTGTAACCAGCAGGTCGAGGGAGGTGATTCTGTTCCTCTACTCCACTCTTGTGAGACCCTACCCTGAGCACTGCATCCAGCTCTGGGGTCTCCAGTACAATAAGGACATGTTAGAGCGAGTCCAGAGGAGGGCTATGAAAATTATCTGAGGACTGGAACACCTCTCCTATGAAGAAAGGTGAGAGAGTTGGGGTTATTCAGCCCGAAGAAGGCTTCAGGAACACCTTATTGCAGCCTTCTGATACTTAAAGGGAGCTTGTAAGAAAAAATAGAGAAAGACTTTTTACCAGGACCTGTAGTGACAGGACAAGAGGCAACAGTTTTAAGATGAAAAAGAGTAGATTTAGATTGAGAAATGTTTTGTGATGAGGGTGATGAGCCACTGGAACAGGTTGCCTAAAAATGTTGTGGATGCCCCATCATTAGAAGTGCTCCAGGTCAGGTTGGACAGAGCTTTGTGCAACTTAATCTAGTGGAAGATGTCCCTCCCAATGCCAGAGGAAGGTACTACATGATTTTTAAAGGTGCCTTCCAGCCCAAACTGATCTATGATTCTATGATTCAATAATGCTTTTCCATGAACAAAGAAAACCCTTGAAGGGACATGTGTTTTTTTCCAACTGTACTCTATGGTCTTTTTTTCCTGCATACAGTAAATTTTTTCAGGTTTTGTTTTTTAATTTTGTGCTACAGAGACTCTATTTAGAGCAGCAGAGAAAGGGGGAGTAAGGACCCATGATCAAGGAATCCTGAGCATGGGTAATAGTTCTGAACCTGATAGCATGGAGAAAGAAAGCAATGAAAAGGTGAAAGCAAAACGAGAAGCAATATATATTTCCATTTCATTTTTTCATGTCATGGTTTTATCAAGACAAATCTGAATATTTGTGTTATTGATGATTCCTGTAGCCATTTGGTGAATTAACATCACATCGTTAGACAGAATTTTCACATCACATATGGATCTCATACCCTGATAACTTTCACTATGTCATTACATTTGGCTTATTGTTTTTCCTGACACACTAACTATCTGTGGTACTATACTTACTTTTTAGAAACATTGATGTGAGGAAATCCCTTTTAAATTAGTAGTGATTAATGATATGACTGAAATAAAACTCTAATGATGTGTTAAGAAAATATTAGCATATTTATCAGGGAAACTCTGTGATTACTTTTAAACTGTCTTTTTGATAGAAACACTCTGAGAACAACTCACCAGTCAGCATGAACTGATAGGCATTGTCAGAGATGGAGAAGATGTGTGGAGGGGCCTCCTGGCGCTTCTTGCCTCGGTAGGCCAACACCACCTCCGGGTTGTACACCGGCAGCCACTTGTAGGGGTTGACAGTGACGCAGAAGAGACCCGAGTAGGTCTGTGAGGAAGGGAGACAGCACGTTGGCTTCCGCTTACCCTGGCAGAGCAGTTCCTCCTTGCTGCCCGGAGGAAGACTGCTGCTGGTACTTACGTAGATCATCCAGGCTGCGTAACGCTCTTTGAGGTTGTACAGCACAGCGGGTTCGTGGAGGTGAGTCATCATGGCCATGTCCTCGATTTTATCGTACTTAGGAGGGTTCATGGAGAAGATCTGATCATCCTTCACGGTCAGGGTCTGTCAGAGATAAAACAGGTACATATATGCCAGCTACGATCTCAGAGTGAGAATTTAATACCGTTTGTAAATCTTGTATTTTACCCACCTCTCCACTTTCAGTCTTGACAGTGACTTTCCCTGATTCTTTGCTCTGGATTGTGCTTTTCACATAAGATTCCTTCGCATGTACCACAAAGACGGCTGTCTTGGCATCAAAAGGCTTGTTCTGGGCCTCAATTCTCTCCTTTTCTGACTTTCGGAGGTAAGGAGCCGCTTCCCCAAAGATGGCCATCTCAGAGTCTGACGACATGGCTGCAGTTTACTGTGTGCAGCACGACACAGGACTGAAGTGGAGAGACATACTACAGTGCTGAGTGATGGAAGAAATGTCTTTGTACCACACACCTGACTCTCTGTAGCGTTCTGCTCTGCCTATTCACACGGTTTCCTTCTCTGTCTTATTTGCTTTTCACCTTAGACATCCTTTAATTTATTTAGCTCCTGAAGAGGATAGGTGTCTTTAATTTAGCTTATTTTAACTTTCTCTCCCTTATTCCAGTTTACATGTTCAGTCTTTAGAGCTAGTAGTGTTTCAGTAGGCTATACAGAAAAATTGGATTGATTGGCACAACACAAAAATTTTCTATATGAAGCAGCAGAGATACCAAGGGAAGTCATTTTACTAAAATTATGAAAGCCCAGTTATATCTTTTCTCTCTTGCACATTTTAGACCATGTAATTTGTATCAACTGTAGAGATGGAGCAACATAAGAAAAAAAGTGAGGAGTAAGCAGAAGCACAGGTGTGAATTGTGTATGTAAAGCTGTTTCCTCGTTAGAAATCATAGTTTTATTTTCTCCAGTTTTTCTGCCTTTTTTAGTATCAAAAGAGGAAAACTCAATAAAAAATGCTCAGAGGGATTTGACAAAATCTTAACTATACATTTGTTGTTCATTCATATTCTTTTTCCTGGATTTCTGTTTACTGACAATCTCCTGTTAACAGTTCTGTGTGGTAAGAGGTTAACTACTTCTCAGCAGGTACCAAACAAATATGGCCAACCCAGTTATGAATGGAAATTTCTGTTTTAGACAACACAGCTCATGTAGAATTACACTGCATTAATATGCACAGATGTAAAGGGATATGGTAAGTGCCCATACAGCTGCAAAAAAACCCCAACATCTTGGAGAGTCTATTCCTGTGGAGTAGGTAAATCAGTCTTACCTCTTGTGATACCAGCTGGCTCTCAGACTGGAAGATGGTCAATACTGAAAAACAGAAATTAGATCTTCCTTCTTACTTTTACACATAATCTCAAGAATAAGTCACAGGGCAAAAATATGCAGGTGACTTGAAAGCAGAAAGAGAATCTCTACTGACACAGACAGTCCTTTGAGGAAAGCAGTTCTACAGGCAGCAGGAATGCAGTGGGATTCTGCCAGCACCCAGCCCTCCATACTCTTACCTTGAAGCTTTCCGTGGAGACAGAACAAACTCGTCCTACCAGCACTTTTATAGGTTCTGGTCTGCACATACAACTTGCCTCCTCCTCTTTCTTAGGTCAAAAAATTTTTGGCAAAGCATTGTTTGGCAAACTCGACTGAGTGCATGATTTCCATTCGTGCTTGTGGATATATTTAGAAATATTTGAAGTCTCACTAGCTATGTGAATAAATCTCCTATAAATATTTTGACTAGGAATCTGAAAGGAGGAAGTGCTGTCCAGCAAATAGAGCAGGACGCTGGGGCTTGGAATTGTTGGCTTCTCTTCTCCGGACTCTGAATTGCTGTTTGACATACAAGATTTGTGTTTCTCAGGACTCAGCAGTAGTGAGAAGGATTAGTATTATGAAGAGCTTTGGGGAGATTCTATTCTGAAATATTCTGGAAATAAAGAATAAGACCAATCTAATATAATTACATCTTTTACCTTCTTCTGAAGTATTACAATTTGGCTATTTGAAATTGGATTTTAAAGGTATTGTTTTGTCGTTCTCCATATCTGGCTGTGGTGGTTTGCTCAGATGTGTGTCTAGCAGAAGTTTCAGTAAGGTCAAATTAGCAGTGATTACTGGCATTTGCATCCTTTGTCTTTTAGGTTTATTGGCAGTTTTAACATGCCAATTTGCTGCTATTGTAGAGACCTTGGACAGTGGCTATAGTCACCAAATGCAAGAATGGGGTTTAGATCACAAACACATCTCCTCCAGCTTTCCCAAGCACAAACACAATCTCCACAGAAATTCAGAGAACTCCAGGGAGGCTCCAGGTCTTGACATGTTTAACCTGTGGATGCAGACACAATTTGGTTTTTTTCCCCCATAACAATCCAGTGCAAATCCTAGGTATTCCAGGTAGATTTATTCTACCAGAAGCTTTGTTCAACAGAAAGTATTAACAAAAGTAACCTAAACCTCACATTAAGAATACAAATCTAGATCAAGAAGGAAGCTTTTTCTTAATCTTAAAATGCCTTGTCATTTCTAAAACAAACAAACAAACAAAAACAAAACAAAGAAACAAACAAAGAAAAAAGCACAACCAAAAAAGGATCATTAGTTTAAGCAAAATACACAAAGGTTTAGGTTGCTGTTTACACAGAGGAAGAAGAGCGCTTGACTTGCTCTGATACATCAATGACAGTGCATTGTGTCTTAAAACAGGCATGTTGTTTAGCTATGTACAAATAAGTTTAGTAGTGCAGATAGCTTTTAAACAAAGCATGATAGTTCTCAGTGAAGGTGAGTGTTAGGTAAACCTGGGAAGAGATGCATTAAGTAATTGCAAAAAAAAAGACACTCACATGATTTTTAGCAATTCATAGAGAATTTTAAGGATATGGCCACTTTAGAGAGTGTGGTGTGGCCAGAAAGTTTATATTGCATCTTGTGGGAAGGGTGTATGTGGAAAAGACACAAGTAGAACACTCTAGCTGCTCTAGATAATAAAAGTTTGAGATTCATGAGGTGTCTGGGAATACCTTCTGGGTCCTGCAGAGCTGTCATTTCCTTTGCAAAGAATTAAGTATGATCTGCTATTTGAAGTTCTTCCATGGAGCTAGGTTGAGGCGCTGTGATTCTGTACCATATTCTGAAGGCTCATGCTCTTCCTCAAATGCCTGGGAGGTGAAGTACTGTAGGAACGGTCAGAGAGATGACCAGTCTTCTCAATTCACTGCTTTAAAGAACTTTTTTATGTTTCCAGTGCTGTATGTATAACTGAAACACCTGAGATCAAGTGTTCTTTTATGAGGCTTCCAAAGTCTTTCTGAAGAAAAAATATAGAGATTTTTGTAATTTCTGTTTCAAAAATAATATTGAGTACTTGTAGAAATGTCATTGAAGAAAATGGAAAGGTCTTATTCATCCTCTAGCATGCAAAACAGGATAAAGGGAGAGAAAGAAAGAATAGATTTTCCCCTCTTCTTCTAATGCATTATATAACTATTTAACAAAGAACAGACTTGACTGATCTTTATATGACACATGAAATTAAGTTAGGTCTGTAGATTTTTGATAGACTTGTCTCTGACTGTTGACATAGTGACTTCCAAGTTGGGCAGAAACTGAAAGCTTAGCAGCTGAAATCCATATAGCTGTAAGAAACTTCTCATCCTTTACATTCTGATTAAGTCTCTCTGTGACCCTGGCAATATCCACTTTTAGAGTCATGACTGTGTTTATATGTCTAGTAGTAGGTGCAAAATGATTCTTTATATTTCAGCTTCCTTCTTGGGTCCTCTGCTCATGCTAATTAAAGAGGATGACTTGGATTCCAGTACACTCGTTCAAAGATCACACTTGCAGTATATCATCCTCTCTGTCAGTTGGACATCTTGTATTTTGTTTCACCTCCTAGGGTAATGGGAATCATTTGGGAAGGCAACAGATTCAAGAGGGAATGACAGATGACTTGTTTTTCTGTTCCCTGTGTCTTTAACTTCCCTTGCTAGAAAACTGTTAGTAAAGAACCACCTACAATGCATGGCTTTCATCTGCCTAGGTCAGGAAATAGCACCTCACACATATTCCTCCCATAGTGAGTACACCATCAGGTCCCAAAGCCATCCTGGGGCCCTGAGTTCTTGTGGATTAACTTGTCTCTCCATCTGGCTTGGAAAAGTGAAAATAGGGAGACTAACCAGTCTGGAAAGAGGTTCTATCCATTACCTGTCTAGAAAGAGGACTTGCCAAGGCAGAAACATTTCTCCACACTTTGCTGTATAAGAGGTGAGGTGCTCCTCTTACCCCTATCCTGATCCTCAGCCTGCTGAGGAGATAAAGAGCAATAAGTGAGCTGTTCCTCCTTTGCAAAGGGTGATTTAGCCTACAGCTCCCCCTTCCATCTGCTGAGTAAGACTGATTCTGCCCAGGATGTTAACACCAGGTCAGAACACAATGAAGGAGGACAGTCACAGGTCACAGAAAACATCTTCAGACCCAGCCAGGAAAGACTGCTGTGGTCTTCAATATCAAATTTCCTGTTCCCAAGGAGACTGTTAGAGAAGCAAGGCTATGGTCAGATAAAGGCTTTCCTTTTGTCACTACCCTACACTCAACGCTTTCTGGGTCTAAAATAGTTGGTGGAATGAAAAGGCACAACTATCAAAAGTTGGTTTAGGAATTTTTCAAGCTGAAGTATCTTTCTTATTTTCACGGTGCATTGATGTTTTTTCCCATAGGCAACAACGTAAGGGTGCAATAGAGAATGAACAAATCCTATGGTAGTAGTAGACAACATCATAATGCAAGTATCTGTAGGATCTAAGTCAAAGCTGGCCAGATCCATAGTATACCCCCAAATTTGAATTTCTATTGCTTGCAGTAATCTCTGTAATCTTCAATGTCTAGAAAAGAAGAAAACAACAAATTATTATTAAAAAAAGTGATAGTTTAATGTTCTATGAATTTTATGAATAAGTTTTCATGTTTGTGACATTCTCATGCTCCCGTTAAACTCAAGATTTTTTACAGAATTTGTTAAACTGGGATGGTATAGTGTCAACTTGCTCTTCAGCCACTTCCTGTTATTTTCAAGTTTTGGAAAAGACAGCATAAAAATTTTTCACTTGGGGATGGGAAAAAGATTCATAAATGCAAAGGAGTGATGGTTCTGCTTCTCCTGTGATTGACTGTAGAGGTGGACTTCATGCTACTGGTCAAGTCATTGATTTCAAACTTCAACTCACCTTTCTCCTTTGTCAGTTTCTGCTTAACACTTTGCAGGTTTTTGCTCCCCAAATTCATCTGTCTGCAGTAAAAAGAGAATAATAACTTCATAGAACCACAGAAATGTTGGTGATAAAGGAACTCTCGAGGTCCCTAGTCATGTTTTCCAGTCATGAAAACATCCCAACTCTCTCAAAAATCTGTTGCCATGGTGCACTATACTCTTACTGAAAAACAATGAACATAGAGGCTGCACCTTCCAAACCGCTACTTGTATTTTATCATCTGACACTACCAAGAAAAGTTTGTCTTCATCACTTTTTTAACGGTATGTCAGGTAGTTCTAGGCTGCTATACCACTCTCCAGCCTCTTTGCCAGACTAAACTCCTTGTAGGTTTAGTGTGGCAACTGACCAACATGGCAGCCTACCACTGCACTCTAGTTTCTACACATCTTTCTTGAATAGAGGGAAAATAATAACTTCCTTCAATCCGATGATGACACTCTTCCTAATGTAGCCTAATATATGGTTTGTTTCCTTCACAATAAGAGTGCACTGTGGACTCTTATTCACATTTGCCATATGAAGATTTGCCAAGGATACTCTCATATCATCATTGTCCAAGGTGCTGATGAAAATGTTGAACAATATGGGCCACAGTGTTTGTTATTGACAGCTGACTGAATATCAAGCCATTCATCACTATCTCTTGAACTCAGGGGTCCAGCCAATTTTTAACAAGCCTAATAGACCACCTAGCCAATGCATTCTTCTGAATAAGGTTGCTGTAGGATACAATGTCAAAATCCTTACTAAAGTTCACTTCTTTCTTCTCTCATCCCCCTATTTATTTAATCATAGGTGCAATCTCTTCCAGCACAATTATTTTTCCTTCCTTCTTTTCTTCACTTCATCAGGTGTTCCATAACTTTTGAGGGCTTCTTAAGTTTTTAAAAATTACAGAGAGGAAAAAGAGAAATGAAGTCAAAAATACTTAGAAAAAAATAAAAGAAAAACAGCTTCTCCATTCATTTTCCCTATATTGGAATGATCACAGGAAAAAGAAAATAAGAGGAGGAATGTAGGGAGTGGCGTTCGGAAGATCTCGCGATGTACGGAAGGAATAGCTGTAGCCCTCCCTTGTTACGAGGTAAGGTGATGGATAGGCTTGTAATGTTAAGGGCACACCTACGAAGGAGGTACTTGGTGAACGTATATAGGTAAGATACACAGTTTAATAAACGGACATTTTGTATCCATCATATTGGTGTTTGTACTGATGTCCCCGTGAAGGTCTTAACCTCCTGCGGCATTAGTCTGCGATCTGAGCGCCACTGATATGTGGATTGGCAGGTTTAATGAGGCAGGCTAATTGCGGTGTCGCAGTATTAGTCTCTGCGACCTGAGCGCCACTGACACGTGGAGAGGCAGGTTCAAAGAGGCAGAGCTAACAGCAACAGAGGAAAGAAGGAAAAGGGGAAAATATAACCAACAATTGAAAATTAATTCCATTTCAAAATGAAAGTAATTTATAAATTATTAATAAAACTACATTTAATCTAGTCAGCACTTTGTTTTTCATGCTTTTTAGGTCACCTTGGATCTAGAAAAGTGAAATTCACACAGATTGGAACAACTACATGGTTCATCACATTTTCTGGTTAATTTTCATTTTATCATGCTCTGTTTTTTAAAAATCTGATTTAAGTGATTTTCATCTTGCAGAAATAAAATGATTAAACAGACAAGTTATAACTGAAATAATCACAAGGTTTGTAACTTAAATTTTCTTGGACTTGTAACTACAGGTTATAATGTTGCATGAAATAAGTAGGAGTCTGGACTTTGTTCCAGGTATTGCCTATCTCAGCAACCTGTTCCAGCACTTGAATGCCCTCATTGTTAAATTCTTTTTTCTGATGTTTAACTGTGATTTCCAGTGTTTCAGTTTGTGCCTATTGCACAAGTCATTGTGATATGGTGCAATATGGTGTTGATCTCAGACTCCCCTCCTCAACAGGACAAGGGGACACAATAGGATGCAAAAGCTCACGGGTAAAGATTAAGACAGGGAGGCTACTTACCAGTTACTGTCATGGATAAATCAGACTCAACTTGAGGAAAATCTATTTAATTTTTGCCAATTAAAATAAACTTGGCTAGTGTGGAAGAAGGACAAAATTAAAACAACAACTTCTCCCCAACACCCCAGACTCAACTTCACTTCTTCATTCCTGACTCCTCTGCCCCCACCTCTGAGCAGTGCAGGTAGAAGAAGAATGGGGTGTAGCAGTCAGTCCATAACAGCTCCTCTCTGCTGACCCTTCCTCTTCATACTTTTCTCTTACCCCAGCATGGGCTTCCCGCAGGATGCACTTCCTTCAGGAAATTTTCACCTACTCCAGTGTGGGGTCCTTCATGAGCTGCAGAGTGCAACTCTACTCTGCTCTACTGTGGTCCTCTCCATGGGCTGCAAGTATGTCTCTGCCCCTCTGCCTGGAGCACCTCCTCCCCCTTTTTCTTCTCTGACATTATGGAACACAGGATTGAAAGGGTCAAAAGCCTTGCTAAGATCAAACTGAACAACAGACTCTGCTCTCTCCCTATTCACTAAGCTAGTAATTTCATCGCAGAAGGCTATTAGGTTGATCAAGTGTTATTTCTCCTGCTGACTACTCCCAATGATCTTCTTGTCCTTCAATGTATATGAAAATAGATTGCATGAGGATTTACATCAGTTTCCCCCAAATCAAGGAGAGGCTGACTGTCATGTAGTTTGCACCTTCCTGCCTTTCTTGAAGATAGGACTGACATTTGATGTCTTCCAGTCCTCAGGAACCTCCCCAGTCACCATGACCTTTCAAAGAGAATCAACAATGACTTTGCGATGACATCAGCCAACTTGCTCAGCATTTGTGTGTGCACCCCATCAGGTCACATGGATTTGACTGTGTCTGAATTCTTTACCTGTCATCTAATTTGATTCTACTTTACCGACAATATGTTTTCATTACTCCATACTTTCCCACTGGGCTTAGGATTCTGAGATTTCTGAAGACATAACTTACCAGTGAAAATGAAAGAAGGTTTTCAGTATCTTGGCCTTGTCTATGTCCCCTGCTTTATTCATCAGAAGACCCATATTTTCCCCAGTCGTCTTTTTGCTAGTGATATACTTGTAGAAGTCTTCTTGCTCGTCACATCCCTTTGCCAGATTCAACCTGAGATGGGTTTTGGCTTTCCTAACCCAACTGCTGCACTCATACACCAAATTTATATTCCTCCTGGGACACATGACCTTGCTTCCATCTCTTGTATGCCTCCTTTTTTCTGTTTGCTTTTAGTCAAGAGTTCCTTGTTCATCCATGCCACTACCTCTTTTCACTGACTTCCTGCATGTCAGGATAAACCAGCCTTGACCTTGGAGGAGGTGATCCTTGAAAATCATCCACCCTTTCTGGACCCTTCTTCTCTCTAGGACAGTCTCCCATGGGATTTTTCTAAGTAGATCCCCAGACAAGTGAAAGTCTGCTCTTTTGAAGGCCAGGGTTGTGATCATGCAATTTGTTTCTTTCTATCCTCCCCAGGCTCCTGAACCCCAGCATCTCATGGTCACTGCAGCCAGAGTTGCCCCTGACCTTCACATCCCATTCTACCTAGTTTCTAAGTATCAGATACAGCAGAGCACCTTCCCTTGTTAGTGCCTCTATCACCTGTATCAGGAAGTTATCATAAATGCCTTCAAATCTTCTGGACTGCTTGTGCACACTTTTATTTCCCTTCCAGTAGATATCAGAGTGGTTAAAATCCCCCGTTAACTTTATGCTGGATATCTTCTCTAGATTCTTGTTTTGATCTTTATTTAAACATACAGCACAGATATTTTCTACTGTAAGAATAAAACAGTGCTATGTGATTTAACTGAATGTATTGGGTGTCTGTGGTGAGGTTTTGGTAGCAGGGGTTGCAGGGATAGCCTCTGTGAGAAGAGACCAGGAGCTGCCTCCCTGCTGGACACAGTTCCAGCCAGGTCTAGACATACCACAGGACACAGCTGATCCCATCAGTGAAGCTGGTCATGCCTCTGTGGAAATATATTTTTAAAAATGTAGAAAATGTTGGAAAGAGAGAGGAGGTGGGAACAAAAGGAGTGAGAAACAGCAGACGGAACACCAAGGTCAGAGAAAGTGGAGGAGGAGGGGTTCCATGGCTCCTGTTATCTCCCCATGTCCCACTGAGGGCATGAGAGAAGGGGAGAGAGTGAGTGCTAGCCAGGGCTGACATATTACACTCTAGAAAGAAACGTAAGCAAACAACATATAAGGCTGAATAACGCTGTAAGTTCAAACACTGCTACAGTGCACTTCCAGGTATTTCCTTGTATACCAATTATTTGTGAAAACAGACAAGAACAAAGCAATGCAGGATTCAGGAATTTCCAGACTAAAGGTGAAAAATCCTAAGGAAACACTTCATGTTCAGTAGCAGGGAACATTGGTGTTCTTTGGAATTTAGACACACAGGCTACTTAAATGTCAGATTTTGATTTTAATTTGATAAGCCAATCTAATGTAAACAGTTTGCAGACTGGAAACTGGTCAGGTCCAGTAAACAGAAATGTCAGGCCCCTTCTTACTGCTGCACAGAATTCCACAGAGAAGTCAGAGGTCTCTGTCATGCTGCTTTTGGGTGTGGAGTGGGGAAAAAGTGAGAAGCTGCATGCTCCTACTCTCCAGGAGTCTGCAGAAAAGCCTCCTGAGACTCTTTCTTCTGCCATGTTGGACAATTGCTTTCACAGATGTAGGAACAGCTGTAAAGCATGAAGTGCAGTATTAGAATATGGTGTTTCTCATTCATTTTATGTAGCAGTTTGCTCTTTGATGCTGTGTTAAGTAGCATGGACCTCTCTTCTGCAATGGTGGGTTTGAGAGTGGAAAGACTGGGGAGAGGTGCTTAGATGGCCTTACTCTGACATACGTGAGGACAGGAGTCTGGGAGTTTCTTTTTATTAAGGTCAGATCTTGCCTGTTACTCAGCTACGTGATCCTATTTTTTCACTATCATGGGCTTGCCAGACTTGACACTGTCTCACGACAGGCATGTCCACAAGACAGGCATGTCCACAGGGCTGTTATATATTAGAACATCCACTGAATAACAGATTGGCAAGTAAATTCAACAAAAACATATAATGAGGATACAGAAAAAGATGAGAAATATTGATGGGCATTTTACAGCTCTGGGGAGATGTAAGGGGAGAGAAATGAGGAACTGGGACAATGGATATTACAGTCTGATGGGGCTCTCTGTAGCATGTGGAGACATGACCATCCATCCTGTGTACTGATGTATTTTGCTGGGGACACTTGGACCGTATCTCTCCCAGTGCCATGCCTTTGTTGAATCTCCTGGCTCCCTGGCTGCTTCCCAGAACTAAAGTGCTGTGGGAGGGGGAAGGGACAGCAGTCTCTATGTCTCTTACAGGGCTCTCCTCTAGCTGTGTGGAGAAGGCAGGACACAGACCTCTGCTCCTGGTGCTTTTCCTTGGCTCATGTGTGACCTAAAAAGTTCCTTCAGGCTATATTTATATTCCCAGCATCATTAACTGCTTGAATCAGTCACTGACATTTACTGGGGCCCAACTATGATGGGAATTCAGTAAATTCAGGTGTGTGTTCTCACCTTTATGTCTCTCTTACATCCACCTCCATCATTTCATTTCTCTATCTCCACCTTATAACCATACTTACATGTATTACACTAAAAGAAGACCCTATCCAATATTTCTTAGTTTTTGGGACTCTGCAGCTGTCTGTATGTCTCTATATACTCTGTCAGGTGGGCTGAATTTCAGGCAAACATTTCAGAGTTACTGTATGTACTACACGGGAGGCATTGCTTTTGGAACTGTTCTTTCACCCTTTTTTGTTATGCTTGGTGCCCTCCAATGAAGTACCTAATCTGGTCCAAAAACAGACACTTCTGAAGCCAGCTGGGAGACCTGCTGACATTTCAGAAAAGAGGAAAGCAGGACTTCACACCAAATTACATGCTCTTCTACATTCTCTCAGTCTTTAAGAAATCCTTCTTATTTTTTAAATTTTAACAAGGTAATTCCTGACTCCGTGGTAGTTGGAGGTTGGCAGGGGAACTGGTATACCTTGGCCACAAGAATTGCTGGAAAATACCTTTAATTAAACTTTCTTTCTCACCTGCAGCTCCAGGGGTAGATATGAGCAGCGATAACCGTAACACCATGACTTGACTGGTGGAAAAAGACGAGGTTTGAGTTCTAAGAGTCTTATTAAAACACCAGCTCAAAGCCCCACCCAGAAGCCTAGGTAAGTTTGATCAGCTGATCTGAGCACCGTCCCTTTTCTATTGCTAGCGTATCAACAAGCAGACTTAATTGAAGAGTGCATTATTGGAAAAATTATTAAAAAACAGAGTAATATGTGAGAGGGCACAATCAGTCACCAGTGTCCTCTTTCTCTTTAGAATCTCTGGCTATTACCTGACTGCATTTCCTAGAGTCAGAGTTTAGAACATGAATGCCCACAAATGTGAGCCACTTGCAGGTCTGTGTTCTTTGTTCGCTGTCCCTTGCAGCAGCTCCATGCTGCTGGACATCCTGTTAACTGCACCTGGCCACAAATAGTCCTCACAGCTATTTCAGTCACTCTTTAATAGATTTACATCTTATTCTGATATCCCCTCTTCATCATGATCTTCTTGCTGAAGGAACTCCCAAATACTCCTATGTCCCTTCTTCGTCCAGGCTTCCTTCACCCAAGACTTAACTTATTGTAGTATACAAAATGACTGCTGTCATTTTTCCTATCTTCTTACAGCAGATCACAGAGAGTTCACAGCAAATCTGAAAGTCACTGAATGGGAGAAGCAACCTGCCAGGATGTAAAGAATAGGGGACATTTATTTATAGAATCTTCTGATCTGTCTGTTTCTGATTTTTTTTTTTTTTTTTTTGTCCTCTTACAAACTGTCATTCATAGTACAACTGGGTTTGGGGGTATAGTAGTCCTATAATAGTGGTGATTTCATCACCTTACAAAAATGCTTTGTGCAGATCGACTGCAAAGTTTTGATCACTTCAGGGTCCTCGCATAATCAGACAGCTCAGAAACTTTAGAAAAAGAAAGTAACAAATGTGGTACTCAAAAAAGAAATAAATACGTCAAAGCTTGGCAGTACTCAAAACACTGAGTATAAAACTGGGAAACATTACTATGCTATGCTATTAAATTGATTGGGCACCCACAACTCGCCTAGGGAGTCCATGTGATTACTCCACTTAAAAACGTATGTATGTAGTAGAAACCAAAAAAAAAAATAAAATACGGAGAGTGATCAGGCATCAGGAGTGGCCTGTTCATAAAGAACACTACATAGGACAGGACCCTTATTTTTTGGAATGGAAGTGGCTGATTACATCTAGGTCTCAAAAAATCTGGAAAATAATGACAGGCTTGCAAAGGTGAATATGGAAAAATAACTAAGGGACACCCGGTACCAATGAAGTAGTTTTTCTGAGAGTGAACAATTAACTATAGAAATAATTTCCATGGAACACTATGAAGGTCAAAGGGTAAATGAGTTTAAAAAAACAAGTTTTGGTGTGTTTTTTTTACAATTTCATGAAAATTGAAACTAATTTTTGGAGAATAGGTCAATCAGAAGCAATTATTCATACTAGTCCAGGTAGACCGTCCTGTTAAAATCTCTAAACCGCTATCTTTGTTGTTCTTTCTGGACCTTATCCAGTTCTGTTATCTTCTCTTTGAGATGAGGGATAAGAACAGCCACTGTGTTCAGGTGTTATAGACTTACACTGCAATGCAGCAAAAATCTGGGGACTTGTTTTGTTTTGCTTTTCTCTATTCCCTTTTCTGATAATTTCTGCAGTTTATTTTATGCTTTTACCAGTGCTGAGCAGAGAGGAAGGGTCACCTTCCCTGCTGGTGATGCTCTTCCTAATGCAGCTCAGGATCTCGTCCTTCTTTGCTGCAAGAGCACGTCACTGTCCACCACAGCTGACTCATCCTCCTCTGCAAAGCAGCTTTCCAGGCTGTTGGTTCTCAGCCTGTGCTAGTGCATCTGGCTATTCTTTCTTGGGTACAGGACTTCACACTTCCCTTTGTTGAACATCACATCAGCCCTTTTCTCCAGCCTGCTGCCAAGGTCCCTATCAACTACTACTCCCAATTTTGTATTGTGTACAAACTTGCTGAGAGTATGTTCTGTCCCATCATCCAGTTTTGTTAATGATGATGTTAAACGCTGCTGAGCCTATATTTTCTGGCCCTGTATTTCCTGTATTGCGTATTGTTTGCAGTTTTGTTAGTTGTGCCTGGGTTTTTTTTGTTAAACTAGAGGATCCCAAAAAAACTTCTGTATCTTAGGGATGTCACTGAATATCATGCATAACATCGGACTATCCAGAGATGCTGCTAGTCCTTCTTCTGCGGGAGCATCAGGTTGCCAGCTTGTCTGCCAGTCTAAAACAGCTTGCAGTTAGCTTCCACCTTTACAACGACATTTTGCACTCTTTGGATTCCTAGGATCTTTATACATCTCATATCAGTCTGGAGCACAGCATAATCACAGTTTTCCTCTCTGAAAATACTAAACCTTTCATATCAACAGCTGTCAAATTAATAGCTTAGAGGAGATACACATTATTCTTTGCAGGGCCAAGCAGAGGTGATGAAGAAATTTAGTAAGATTTCTTTGAAGTTGTTATTGTCAGCACATCTCATTATTTTGCTCCAATGTGACTCCACATACAGACGTGGTACTTTGCTCCCATAATTCAAACTGGAGCACACTGGCTGGTTCTCTCCACCTGGCAGCTATGGCACAATGTGATACATTAATTCACCCCAGCATCTCTTCCAGACAGACAGTATAGCTACTGAATAGGCCACCTGTATCCTAATGCAAAGTAGTGCAACACATGCCTTCCTCATCATGCTATACGCATGTCGGTGTAGTGAGCTGCAGCTTAGTCCTCATTGTACTGAGGTCTATGAACTAGAAAACTGCAAAACAATCACTGTGTTTCAGTATCTCAGCAGCAGGGGAGCATCACACCAAATGCTATGCTATGTACCTACTTGATCCTGTTAGCTCTGCTATCACAATCAGTATTCAGAAACACCTTTTTAAACAAACGTAAAAAGAAGGTTACTTTGATAAAGCATTTAGGACTAACACTAGCCTTTTTTTTTTTTTTACTTTAGCAGTTTAATATGAGCTTCACTAAGGCCAAAGGCCGGGTGCTGCCCTTGGGCCACAACAACCCCCAGCATGGCTACAGGCTTGGGGAGGAGTGGCTGGAGAGCTGCCAGTCAGAAAGGGCCCTGGGGGTGTTGATTGACAGCCGGCTGAACAGGAGCCAGCAGTGTGCCCAGGTGGCCAAGAAGGCCAATGGCATCCTGGCTTGTATCAGCCATAGCGTGGCCAGCAGGGACAGGGAAGGGATCTTGCCCCTGTGCTCGGCACTGGTGAGGCCGCCCCTCGATGAGTGGGTTCAGTTTTGGGCCCCTCACTCCAAAAAGGCCATTGAATGACTCGAGCGTGTCCAGAGAAGGGCAACGGAGCTGGTGCAGGGTCTGGAGCACAGGTCTGATGGGGAGCGGCTGAGGGAACTGGGGGGGTTTAGTGTGGAGAAGAGGAGGCTGAGGGGAGACCTCATGGCCCTCTCCAACTCCCTGAAAGGAGGGTGCAGGGAGGGGGGATGAGTCTCTTGAGCCAAGGAACCAGCACCAGGACAAGAGGGAATGGCCTCAAGCTGCGCCAGGGCAGGTTTAGACTGGATATTAGGAATCATTTCTTTGCAGAAGGGGCTGTTGGGCGTTGGAATGAGCTGCCCAGGGAGGTGGTGGAGTCCCCATCCCTGGAGGTATTTAAGAGTCGGGTTGACCCAGCGCTGAGGGATCTGGTGGAGTTGAGAACTGTCAATGTTAGGCTGATGGTTGGACTAAATGATCTTCAAGGTCTTTTCCAACTGAGATGATTCTGTGATTCTGTGATTCTGTGATTAATAATTATAATTTCCCTTTTGTTAAATAAAGTGGTTTAAAGGGAAATTTTCAGACTGTCATGTTTCCTATACTCTCTGACCAGGATCTTTTGGCTATTCCACACAGAGAGGGTTTAAATTTTTAATACCAGTTTTAGCTATTTGAAGATACTTAACATTACACAGTATTTTGATTTAGCAGCGTGATAACGTAAAATATGGAAATCACAACACAAACCTAATATAGCAATTACAGTATGCAGGTGAATCACAATACAAACATGATTCCCTTTATCAGTCTCTAGATGTTCACCACCATGATACTGGGCATCCCCAGTCACTGGGAAGGAATACGTGGGTTGAAGCCAGCCCAAGCTCATTCCTCTCTTCAAAGTGCATTTTGCTTATTGTTTGATTTTTATACTCTATGTTGGCATGAGCCACTTACAGACTTCTCCCCCATCCTTTCTCCCCTCCTGCCTGGTCTGGACTGGTTCAGGAGGATTATACTTTCTACTGGTTGTTTTAGGGAAAATTATTTACTTAAACAGTTGTGCCACTCAACTGATACAGCTGTTTATCTAAAACAAAGATCCCCTTTGTGTTGAGGTAAGTTCAGTTCCCTTCAGGATAGCTGTGATCACTTCCTATATTCTTTTCTGATCTTCTTGAGCACATCATCCTTGCTTACCATCTCTGAGCCTTCTTCTGTTGTGGGGGTTTGTTGATCAGTCATACAGACTGTTGCTTGAATTGATGTTATTGAATGTTCTTATTGTATTGTATGCTTCTATTCAGAAGGACCTTGACGGGCTGGAGAAATGGGAAGAGAGGAAGCTCATGATATTCAACAAAGGGAAATGCAAACATGGTGCACAGGTTAGTGTCAGGTAGGTACAATCCAAGTAAAGTTGACAATCTTGGGAGAGAGGAGGAGTGTATATGTTTGTATGTTTTAACTAAAAAAAAAAAACTAAACCAAACCAAACCAAACCAAACCAAAACACAAAAAGTGTTCCTACAAAAAAGAAGGTGATTATGAACACAAATACAAAATGGTCTCTGAAATTTACAATAGGATTACATTCAGTCTGTGAATCCACATGCTGTATCTAATTAAGATTCAGCTAGATGATGCAGACAGTCCTGAAAGAGCCAGCAGAGTTTGGATGCAAAAAGAAAAACAAGTAGGGTCCTGCCAATAATTGACTTTCTGCCATTTGTGTTTCCACCTCTGTTGGACTCCACTGGCACTAGAAGCAAAACACAGCACGGCCAGAAAGAAGTGGTTGATTGAAAGCCATCTCTGGATATAGAATATCCTGCACAGCAATGCGGTGTGAGCAAGGCACTGGAGTGCTGACATTCCCTACAGAGGAGGGCAGATTTGGGTATGCTGAAAATAGATCTTTCTTGAGATGGAGATCAGGCAGCTGCCTCGCTTTCTACCAGCTCCGAAGATATGACTTCCCTTCTCCCATGCTGAGAGGGGCCAGAAAGGACAGACAGGTAATCGCAGCAGTTCAGATAAAATAAAGTTAAAATATCTCAAAATTCTCAGTTTATGGCCTGCCCCTTCCAAGACCCCCAAGAGAAATTATCTTCTTTCTGTTCATTCTGCTGTGGAGTGACTTTTACATTTCAAGTGGGAATAACTGATACGAACAACATGCTGTTCTGAAAGAAGCATTTACTCATAAAGCAATACAATCTTTATGCTACTATTCTCATGAAATATTGCCCACTGATTTTAAGGTAACACACTAAACAGTCAGACAGAAAAGTCAGCATTACTGTAATACTTGCAAGAAAGCTTTGGGGGTTAATGACATGTAGGTGCAACACAATAATCATGCAGGCTCTGGTATGTCCACAGTAATACTTTCTTGTAACTGTAAAATTCTCCCTGAGACGTTTTGGTGTTTGGGCTCTATATTGAGCTCTCTTTGGTTAATATATTTGGTGCTTTTTCCCTTTTTTCCCATGTCTGATGTTGTTGTTGGACTCCTAGAGTTTACCTCTTGGGCTCTTTGTTCCAGACTGTAAATTCTGACCCTGATCTTCACTGGTGTGGTCTGAAGCTTCTCTACCCCACCCAGCCTAACTGCATGGGTAATGTTAGTCATTGCCCAGGCCGAATCTTTTCTGGACTGGCTGGCATCTCTGCTTGCACCACAACAAAACAAACTTCCAGCTTTACTGATGCTGCTGACTCACCTGGCGTTGGGTCCTGTCCTTCCTCCATCTCTATCAGCTTTGATGAACAGAAAATTGTTTTGCTTTATTTTAGTTGGGCAGGATATTTGCACAGAACCAGTAACCATTGCATTCCTTGGGGCAATCCATACCAAGTGGTGCCTATTCATGGGTAGTTGTTTGACAAGTCTGCCAAGAGGAGAGGAGTTGGAGCTTGAGCCTATAAGAATGCAGCAGCATCTCTCTCAGCATGGGTTCAAGAAATACACATGGCAGGTGTCCTGGGACAGGTGGCAGCTCTAACCAACTGCAAGTAGGCACTGCAAAGTAGCAGTAGGATATGTCTCTCTGGTCAGTCTGCACAGGTTCTTCTGCTGACCTATCATAATCAGATCAATACCATAACCTTGAGTATTTACTCTGACATAGATTCTTTGTTTGCTTGACAGTTACCCACTGTTGCCTCCAGCTTTCAAAGTACTGGGCATCAGTTCTTTCTTCCTCTCATATTTCTTCCTTCCCCAATCCATCATGCTCTCTCTAGTGAGAATATCTCTAGTGAGAACAGTGTAATTTGGCTGATATTTTCTTTGTGTGAGAATGTTTTATATCTGGTGAACTGTAAAATAGACTGTGCCATCTCTAGTGCTGGCTTGGACTGTGAAATACACTGATGATGTCCTTTCATAAACAAGATGAAGGAAAGGCTTTAATGTTTTTGTTCAGAATTTTCCACTGTTTTTGGGTGCAGCCAGAGACATAAAAGGACTTGAAGAACTTCAGTGAAGAGATTGGCAATCATGTTAAAGAAACTCATGACCTCAGAAAGGAGGATTTTTCATGCTATGTGAATTTGCCAAGACAAAGGAACAGTGACAGGAGTGGGAGAAAGGCAATAAGGAGAGGACCTGATAGCAGCTGGTATTACCTAGTAGTCTGTACAGAGAGAGGCTCTGGGATTGGAAGGCAGGAGAAAGCTACTGTATGTGAGAAAGCAACTGCAACACCGATTGGTGACACTTTGTCTTCATCTCTTCTTCCTAAGCAGACCCTTCAAACTCTACATTCCATCTCTCCAGACCATTTTTCCATATCTTCTCCTGATGTTCTCTCTTCCTCTCCCTCTTCCCCTCCCCATTCCCATTAGATACAGACCCTGGAGAACCTCCCTTCTGAGAGTGTGACAGGGACAGATATCACTTAGAAGATCTGTGTATACAGATATTCTAATATGGCTTCCTGGCAGAAATCTGAGCTGCTACTGCCTGCATAACTGTTATTTGAATAATGAAACCCCACAGAACTTCAAAGGCATAACAGACAGACATTTTGCACAAAATTATTTGCTAAAATATCGTTTGAGATGCAGACTTCTAGGTTTTCTTGGGCAGAATGAAAATGCTCTGGTGGCTGTGATCCCTCCTTAGCTTCACTGTCTTAGCCTTCATCTCTCGTTTTCACCTTCTTCCACTAAATAGTGTGTAACACATACTGGGCAAACATGGCTTTGTCCAGGAAACAGCAGTCAGGTTTCAGACAGCCAAATACATGAACTATAGCTATCTTGAAGATGTTTGGGGAAAAAAAACGAAGAGCTGTTGGTATTCTTCTTTATAGACCTATTTTTTTGAGTGCCAGTGGTCAATTATATAGATAGGGTCACACAATACCTTGAAAACAAGCACCACAACATGTGTTTCATAATCAGGTGATATAATCACAACAGGTTCATTCTGATATCAGGAACATCTGAAAGGATCTCTGTAAGAGTCCTTCAGCTTTCTTAGCAGTGCCACACCAATAGCACCTATTCTTCCCAAAGATAAAACATCAGGTACCTGCAGACATTTTGCCACAATATGCTCACTTTCATTGTCAGACACTAGACCTGCTATTTTGTTATGATGGCTTTCATATCTTGAACCCACTTTTTGGTACAAGGATTCTGGCACATGAAGCATATACCTGAATCTCTGTCTCCAGCTTCCAGTTGAGCACATAACATGCAGTATGTGGACAGGATTGGATGTAAGCTACTATGCATCACAGCATTTCAATGGTGTTTTGGCATTGACCAAGTGCACGAGCTGTTTTCTGACTAATGTGATATTATCTCTGAAGTTTTTACTAAGGTTCATCTAAGGACCAGAAAGGTTTACCTGAAAAGGGAGCCAGTTCTAGATATCCTCACAGGACAGCTGTGCCCTCACTGAATGAGGCTTGATGGAGATGAGGTTTGTTGCACTGCAGTATGAGGTGGCAGGCTGCCTACCTTTGATACCACAAGACAAAATCACCATAGGACATGTAATTGAAAATACAGCAGAAATGGGATGTTTTCGAAGTCATGTCCACATGCATATGCTGATCCAGTGCTTTCCCACATGTTGTTTTAGTAGTGCACAAATCTAAGATGCACTTTTATGCCTTTCTCTCACACCTTGTGTAGATTCAATGACAGTTCCTATCTGATATTCTCCTGATTAATTACTAAAAAATACTAACCTTAACCACTTAGGAGCTCTTATTAGAACTATACAAAAAGATCTTCCCAGAAAAAAACAAACAGTATTTTCCAGACTACATTTCTTCAATATATAAATGAGGAATAGTGAATTCTAAGATGTGTAAGTTAGCATCACTATGTAATTCTTCATAAATCATTTCTCACTGCCATCACTTCCATTACTATTTCCAGATTTCCAATCAAGATAAAGAAGGCCATAATTTTTACTTCCACTAAATATTGGTAAGAAGTAGAGCAGTTCAGTAGTGTCTGATAGGGTGAGGAGAGCATGTGAAGAGGCCAGAGGTTTAAGAACCTAAACTTTGATAGCTGGTTGCTGGTATAATGTGCAGGTTTTCTGCTAATCCATTGTCCACTTTGGGATGCAGAATCCTGCATGCTTTGTGGTCTGTACCCATAAACCCCAGTTTCAGAATTAGGCAGAAGCTAAGTGGGAATCTGGGCATCTAAATTTTGTTTATTGGCTCTGTCAGTACTCGCCCCTTCCCACTGGCCTTTCCAAGGTCCAGTAATGTCCATTTAGGCCATTATTCAACCTGTCTCTCTCTTTCTATAGGAAGCATCAGGAGATGTTATGTTCTGTTTTGTAATTCTGTGGAAAGACCTTAATGACATTTCTCTAATTTTTAAATGGTTAACTTTTTAAATGGTTTTTAAAATCATACTGTTCCAGGATGCAACAGAGAACACCACACTTGTATGATAGCAACAGCACCTTCATCTTAGTGGAGAACTTTGCTCTGCCATTAACTGACAGTAAGTCTTTCTGGGGAGATAGACCAAAAGAAAATGTGTTTTACTGAAGAGGGAAAAAGTTTGTTAAAGCACGTGGAAGAAGACTATGTTCTTGCAGTTAAATGAAAAAGGAAATCTTGAATGTGTTGAGGTAATAGCTTTTTCCATGTTTACTCTTAGAGCACTGGAAGGCCGCCTCTTTGTATCCCTGTTCTTCTTATCCTTACTTTACCAGTCCCCTTCAGGCTCTGTAACACTCAGGTGCAATTGTGAATTTAGTCCTGAATTAGGAGGACATAAAGAATATACACTAAAAACACACCAGAGATTAATGCAGTTGCAAATTCATGGCCACTAGTAGAGTGATTATACGACATGGATTTATTTGTATGACTATTGTGCAGCCACGCAGGAGTTGCATTTCATACAGTGTCTTGTCACTGAAAAGTGCGAGAGTGACTCTGTGTGTACTGGAGTTCGGAGTCTGTGGATTTTCATAGTAACTGATTAAGACTGAATCTCTCTGAACTGAGATGGCTTTTAATTGACGTCATAGAGATAAAAACCAGGCTGTTACCTATCCTTTAAGTCACAGTCACAAATGTGTGAATGTTTATTTTCATAATCCTCAGTTGCATTTCATTTCCAGTGAAAATTCACCTTAGAGTTGTGCCAGAGATTTGATCTGGGGTGATGGGCTAAAACAGAAATCTTCTTAGAAGCCATTTGCATTGGGAGCTTTGTGTGAGACACTGTGATCAGTGTCTCACACAAAGTAAGATCAGTGATCTTGAACAAGCCATATCTACTCTGTTGGTCCTTGTACTTAGGGCTTGAGATTTCCATATGTTATTAACATAAGCTTTAACTTATTATATCTGTGAGAAAGGTAAACTGTGTCTGCATCAAGGGGTGAAAAGATCTTGATCCTGACCAGGAGACCACTGTACATGGAGGAGTCAGTGATCCACATTACAACTAACCTGAGCATGCCCAGGACCACATACTGCTGTGCTGTGCTGCCCATCCAACATGATCTTTGGGCTGTGCTGAGCTGCACAAATTCCTTGGTTTCAGGGCACTCAGACAGATCATTGTAAGGGAGGACCCTGCAGGCAGCTCCCTCTTGGTACTGGTGATTACACCACCTGCTTGGCCTTGCCTGTATCTAAAAGTGCAAATAGAAGTTCTCATGTGGATATCCTTTATGAATAGACTGGGTTTTTTGTAAGAAAATTGTAATAGCATGAATGACCTGAAAATAAGGAACCTCTCCACAGATGGGATCTGTGCAATGTACCATGGGAAAATCCATCATGGGTCCATTCAATGCTGTGTGAACAAGAGGTACCAAGCACCTGAAGGGATATAAGATTTACTCAGCAGCTACGTTCATTTTTTTATTCAGTCTTATCCAACTGACTATTTTATTAAGCCATTTGTTGTTGGACCATTCTTATTGAGATCCAGAAAGAAACCTGCATTGTCTACCCACCCCACTCCCACCCTCCCACCCTCCCACCCCCCTGCCCTGGCAGTACACCATTGGATATTGAGAATATCAATGTTGTTCACAGCTTCTCACCTCAGGCCATGATTGCACCTTGAGTTACTGTGAAAGTCCTCCTTTTGGGGCTAATTAGAAAGAGCATGTTCTCTTCTCAGGGGCAAAAATAACTGTCTGATAAACTTCCTCTTTCTAAGAATGTTTCTACAACTCTTAAAAGCAAAAGTGTGCTAGGACAATTTACTTTACTGCCTTTCCTACCTCTGGTGGAAGCCAGTTATTATATTAAGAAGTGGGAGTTGAATGAAATGAACTACATTTACCAGTCTGAATCCAGAAGAAAAAAAAGTCTGTGGCCTTCCCCAGCCACTTTATGGTCTGTGGAAGATAAACTCTGACAAAATAAACATGTCATAGCAGACTTCAGAATACAGTCGTTTGGAATTCTAAAAGCAAGTGAATTTCCAACTTAGCTTTCATCAGATTCTTATTAATTTTTTCACATTCTTTACTGTTGACCTAGGTTCCCAGGACTTGCCTCCCATACAGATTCAGCAATGTAACCAGCTCTTCATTAAAAATAATCTTGCCAGAGACTACTTCTTTTCTATCAGTTGTGACAAGCAGCATACTCTCACCATGCCCACCCACAACAGATCCATGTGTGAGCACCTCCTATGAGATTATGCCCTTTAGATATTCCACATGAGGAGGGTTTAATCTTTAATACCAAATTTACTTATTTGAAGATATTTGATGTTACATGGGTATCTGATTTAGCAGAGTGATACAGCAGTGTGATGAAATTGCAATTGCAATATAGAGTTGAATCACAAACCAAATGCAATACCCATGTCTGTGTACTCACCATTGCTGGGCATCCCCAGTTGCTGGGAAGGAATACCTTTCCTATGCTGCTGATAGAGTTGTTTTCCCACTCTGCAATGGCCATCAGGGTATCATACAAATGGATAAGAGCCTGGCTGCACTGATGGGCCAGTGGAGGTGGCCCAGGTGGGGATGCTGTGAAGTTCTGTGGGCCTCTGCCTTTTTCTGAAATGCTGTTCTGCCTCAGGCTTCAGCATCACCCACTTGCACAGCTTTTCTGTGAGATTTTGCCAGATTTTCAGCTTGCACATTTGTATATTTCCCCAAAGTTTACTGGGTCTTTAATGAGGAAACAAGTTTGGCACTAGAACACAACCTACAGTTGGGTTTAAATAAGTTTCTGACAGTGGTAAATAGTAATCAGTCTGCTCAACTCTGATCTCTCTTTAGAAGCTTTCTGAAAAAGTGGTTATAATTCAGAATTTTCATTATTCCCTTCTCCCAACAGTACATTTCCTGCAGTTCTATTGCAGGCATGTGAGTCCCTTACAGGAGCGCAGTGCTCGGAGCCTACACAAGCAGCAGTTCCTTTTTTCAGGACATCATATCAGAATAGGTGATGCAGTGGCCCCCAAAGAGTGTAGATGCTTGATACAAACTCAGGCTTTGTGTGTATTATTAAACTTAAAACGTGGCACAAGATGATTTGTGACCTAGAGGCCAACAAGCTTAGTTTTGCTTTGTCTCTGACATTAAAGGAATCACAGATACTTTGTAGGTCCTGCCTCGGTGTGCCAAAGATACTTGTGTGGGCAGCCCTACCCACTGGTCGTTCCTGGCTCAGTTATGCTGTTGTTGTCTGAACTGGAAGTGACAGAAGGCTCATGGCAAGAAGATGAATTTGTAAGAGTTGTGTCCAGTGTTTTTATTTCTCTGTGATACAGAGAGACATGAAAAGTTATGGAGATGGGAATAAATCTCAATACAAAGAGTCTTTTTTAGTCTTTCAAGCACTGCAAGCCCAGGCCTTGGAAGATAACATTGTCACCTCTCTAGACATGATATAAGGAATATGTACCAGCCTCCACTGCCCTAGGAAGTCAGATCAGAATTGTCAGTCACCAGTATGATCCCTGATATGATCAAGAGTTTGAAATAGTTCTGGTACAGCTGTGGAAATGTTAAGGCTGATGAATGAGCCCCTTTAGAATACTGGATGCTGTTCTTGCCATTTCTAAAACAAACAAAAAAAAAAAGAGACTTATTAAGTCTGGAACTGGTGCAGGAAAAAAAGTGATCTAGAAAACTAACTACTGACTTAAGAAGTAGCAAATAAAAGAGCTTGGTTTGTTTAGTTTGGTCAAAACCAAAACTTTCAGTAAAAAAGGATACATGAGTAGAGCTTATTTCAGTGGAAGGAAAGAACATTTTGATCTAAAGAACCATTTTTACAAAAGCACTGTAAAACTGCCAAGAACATAACATGGTCACAAATAACTCTAGGTAAGAATTTGGTTTCTAAGGACTGTTTTATAGACTTAGGGCCACCAAGATGGTCAGGGTACTGAAGCACATGATGTATAAGGAGACACTAAAAGAAATGGGTTTCTTCAATTTGATGAAGAGGAGACTAAAGGGAGATCTCACTGATATCTACAGCTATCTGATATGATGAGTAAGAGTGGGCACAGGAAAATTATTTCTGTTACGAAAGTTATGCAAGGAAGGAACAGATTGTCCAGAGAGGCTCCATCTGTGAAGGTGTTCAGGACTTGGCTGGACAAATCCCTGAGCAACTTGATCTAATTAGGCCTGCTTTGAGATGGTGTTGGACTAGGTGACCTTTGGAGGTCCTTCCAGTCTCAGCTATTCTATATGATTTCATGATCCCAGCTACAGAGCAGGCTAAACAGCACAACAAGGCTCTTCTACTTAGGCAAGCATACAGCTGGTTCAGGCACCACTGCATGGTATTGCAGACTGCAGTAGCAGACATGCAATAGCAGTATGGCACACTCAAGTTAGCTTGTATCTCGCTAGTCAGATAGCATTAACACTGAGGTTATGGGCCAGGCACTGAGGAAGTAACCCAGGATCTATGAAAAATTCCAGCAGCTTTGCTGAAAACCCTACTGGTGTGTCCCCACTGCCTGTAGCAGCCTGTGAGTGGGATTTGCTCAGCTGTGAGCCAGCCCAGCTGTGCTGCAGTCACACCTCGACATATGAATCCAGTAAGCATCCGAGGCTGTGGCTCAGCAGTCATGGTATGGGTGCATGGAGTGCTTTGCCTGATGGATGCATGCTCTGCCCAGAGCCACAAGCAGTGACTGCATGTGGTGCTGCCCGTGCTCAGCCTGCCTGCCTGTGCAGAAGGGCGTCCTCCCTCCCAGGGACCAGAGCCTGCCCTGACACCAGAGCAGCAGCACCTGGGCTCCAGGCTTTCTGTTGTCCAGCCTTTTTGCCAGGGGCTGACCCCAAGGGACACTACCTGCCTTGCTGCTGTGTCTCGGCTGGTGGTGACAGGCATGTCAGGACATGGCAGTTGCTCTGGGGCAGTAGCTGAGAGCCTTCCTGACAAATTATGGCAATTATAAGAATAGGCAGATGTGCTGAGGCTTTTCCTGAACACTGCCCCATTCTCCACGTGCTCCTGGCTGAGGCACATCCCAATCCTGATGCGTTTGTTGTGTGTGGGGTCAGGAGTCTGCACCTGGTTCTCCTCCCGTGGATTTGTGTGGCAGTTTTTTGAACAAATTAAAACATTTAGCAGCCAGTCCATTGGTGGTGAGGACCTGTGCAGATTAACTATGAGTGGTTTGAAGAATCCCATCCTTCTGCCTTTGGCCACCTGCTAATATCACTTAATGCCCCTACTTCTTGTGCAGGGAAATTCAGTCATCCATCCGCTCCCTCTTGTTGTCCTCTCTTGATTTTAAAGACCTTATCTTACATATGCTGACTGTCTCCTCTCCAGCTTGAAGGGCCCAAGGCTGACTGGGCATTTTCAAGTGCTGAAGGACATTTCAGATGCCTGTGCCAGATGACACTGAATGCTCTTTCCAGTGGGAGGGACCCCTGTCAGGTGCTTGAAAAAATCTCTCATTCTGATTCATGTTTGTGTTGAAGAGATGAAAAAGTTGTCTGTCTCTCCAGTGTACATAAAATGTATGAAGTTCTCCTCAAAATTAACTTGCCTATACTGGGGGAACCCAGTGGAGCCTGATTTGGTATGGAAATCTCTTATATCAGCAATTCCAATACAAACACATCTCTGAGAACCCCAGCTGAAGTGCCTATTTTTATGGTTATTGATATCACTGCCCTCAGGGGTCAGGTTTCAGGAGAAAGAATCTAATTTTTCGCTGACTTTGTAAAATTTGAGGGGGAGGTTAGAGGTCTCTGGGGAGTAAGGGAAACATTTGGCTCCACCAGCTGCACAGGGAATATGATCTGGGCCAAATATAAGAACTCGGGGATTTATACATTTGTTTTAGCTGTTAGAAGTTCATTTAAAGTTCTCCTTACAGCCATACTCACATATGACTGTTCCACACCTTTTATAGTATTCTAACGTTTCTCCTCTGGATTGGCCTTGCTGTTGCTGTGCAGAGTCTGAAGCCTTCCTGGGAGGGAATCTCTGGGTGAATGTGTAGATGGACTAGTTTTTCCTCAGAGAACTATGGACACTGTTTACCACAACCATGTTCACCCTTTTTTTTTTTTGTTTCATCATCCCAGTTCTTACCTAAGTATATGAAAAAACATCTATAGCTCCCTCTGGTAAAAAAAGAGGTTCCTGTGTGCCAGAGAGTAAATGTTTTCCCCTCCTTATATGATAAATTTTTTCCACAGAGAGAGATTTTTCCACTGCTGCTTTTGCCCTGGGAGGTGAACTCTTTTCCTTCTTTGGCAGCAGAAGTATAGCTGTGGAACTGTGGAAAAAGTCCTTATATCCTGTTGGACTAACACTTACCTATTCTCTGTGTAATACAACAGGAGGTGGGTCTCCTACATGGCATCAGATTTCCATAGGGACCCAGAATCATCATGTGTTGGGCTCATGAGAAGTGTCTGCAGCAGCATCTCTGTCCTCCACATCTTCAATATGAGGAGGCTTAAGAGGCTCTAACTCAGAAAAATTACAGGGAAAGTTTTATCCCCCGTATCTGAATGTTATCATGGAAGATTTCACTTAACAACCTATTTCATGCTCAAATGAGTTCTGTCCTCCTTCTGTTCACCAGGAATGTTACATCAGTGCCAGAGAAAACAGCGTGCGCTAGGTGGCCACAGAAGTATTGCAGAAAAATGAGCTGTGTTATCTGGAACTTGACAATATACCACAGAGACTGGAGAAGACCAGGCTGTTGTTGACACTGGCTTGTATTTAGCTCAGGGGAAAGAGCTGGGCTTCCATCAGTTCACTCTTGCCAAAGTAGTAGTTCTCTCATGTCCTCAGCTGAGATGTCCATGGGGCAGTCCTGCCAGCAGAAAAGGGCTTGTTAACATGCCCAGGAAACAATCCACACATGCAATGGCTACTTGGATTGTTTGGGAACAGCCCGTGGCATGGCATCTACTAAACAGTGGATTATCTGCATAACAAGGAAGTTTGGCACCTAAGAGTTTGGCTTCCACATTATGCAAAGCATTCAGGCTGCTTCCAGCCCAGGCCAACCATGCAGTGCGGTAGGAGGGAGACATGCACAGAGCAAGTAGTTTGGAGCCAGGACAGGGCACAGACTGGATGTTGATACTAGCACAGCTTTGTCTTCTCAGAAAGGAGGAGGGAGACAGAGGGGTTGAACCTTAAGACTTAGAGGAAAAAATGCTGGAAAGCTGTTTCTTGAATTGTGACTGTCAGATTGCAGATGACAAAAAAAAATAACCCTTTTCAGGCTATATACAAGTGTGCAAGAGAATGCGTGTATGTGTGTGAGTCTCTGTGGTGACATACAGGGGTTCCTACACACAACTGCATTTTCTATTGCCTTGAGCCAAATGCTGTGCCATCTCTCCTGTTGGGAACTGTCCCAAATGAACAAAGCTGATTGGCCTATGGCAAAAGGCTTTTAATAATGGTCCTCTGAGGGCATGTTGGGCTGGACACTTTGATCACAAACATGCCGTTTTGGTTCCTCTCCTTTTATTTTGATCAATTTGCTTTCCATCAAGCTTCCTCCTTGTCAGTGCTGAGCAAGTAACACATGTGGCTAATACAGAAAAGGAATAGTGAGGTTTGTGCCTTCCCAGTCAGGTCAGCCAGAGCAACTTTCCAAATATGCCTGTCATTCACTTGTTATCTCAGACACTGTCAAAATATTTTGAGCAGCAAAAGCTCCTGCAGCTCTGCCAGCTGGAGGGGGTCAGCTGTCAGAATGGATGTCCTGTAGGGAAGCACTCCTTTCCGCACCTCACAATGCTCAATACCCGACTGTTTTCCATTTTAACAACAGTTTCCCTGCTGGCTTTGTTCCAGAAGTTTTTCTTGTCAGGGAACAGGGCTGAATCTGACAGTGTGACAAAGGCAGGACTGCCATGGTTCCAAGCCCAGGTCCAACCAACTACTGAGGCTGAGCATGTATTCCCAGAAGGCTCATGCACACCCAGCATGCATATGCAACACATATGTACATATATATACAGCTGGCCACACAGATCAGTACAGGTGAACACACCTCAGCACTCGCACGAGTACAAATAGAACACATGGCCTCATCCTGTTCCCCTCCAGTAGTGGCAACATAGATACACGTATGTACAAAGTGAAGGTGCCAGTACCTGGGCATAGACACTCAGTGTACCCAGCAACTGTCCATGGATCCCAGTCTCCCCAGGACACGTGATGTGCTCTTCACAGCTTCTAAGAAGGCAGCTCTGGAAATCCTTCCTGAAGAGGGACTGACAGGTGTTCGATGTCTGAAGGAATGGGAGGACTTTCTCTCTTTCCTTCAGGTAATCTGTGTATGACTACCTACTGCCGCTGTGCAAAACAATGTTTTGCTGCTTTGTTTACAGATACAATTTTTAGGGTGAGGTTCAATGTTTTCTCTTACAGCTCTGTTAAAAACCATTGCTGTTTGTTTTTTCTTTCTCGTGCAACATACTGGCTTCCCCAGCTCCTTTAAATTACACCTTGTTGAAATCTGCAGAAACCTGCAGTCTGTGATTTTTCTAGAAGTGTTTTGTATGTCTGGGCCCCAGCGGCTCTAATTCTCTGATGATTGTGGGTTTTTTTGCAGTTGTCAGCAGATCTGTCATTGTTCTGGGCATGCATTTCTACAGCGAAGATTAAGTGTGCTGTTGCCTAATGGTATGATGGGTCAGTTGCTGTCATTCGTGTGGATAAAACTCTTCCACGTTGTTCACTAAGGGCTAGATGACTGGATCATGCAAAAGAGCAAATGAACAGGGGTTGAATATTCCTTCCCTTGTGTAGGACTTGGCTTCACTGTGTGCATTCCTGGTGGAGGTCAGTCCCATTCCTGTCATTAAGAGACAGGGCTGGTGCCTGATGTGTATTGGCATCTATCTTGTGCCTGATTCCAAAAATACTATGACATTACTCATTTCCTCAGCTTAGAAAAGGAATTGGACCACCTGGACCCTGCTCCATCCGTACATCTATGAGTTAGAAATCCCAGCATTTGGTCATGCCTGTATGGATATCCCATGGGATTTTCTTTCCCAGGTCTTTTGTGATAATGTTGGATGGTTATGGGAATTGTATAGCAAATCTGTGCTGTGGCTGCACTGTGCCAAACAAACTTTTCCTTGGTGTCAGAAGGTTATTTGGCACTGCAAGCCCATGCTGCTCTTCAGCCCAGAGGCTGTACTAACTTACCTTTAATTTCTGCCTGGTTTAATTTCATAGAGTCTAATTCTCTGTTTTTGTTTTATTTATACGTTTTCTGTTTCAATTCCTTTCTTAAAGTGCAGTTCATTTTGATTTCTTACTGTACCTCATACTTCTGAGTGCGGACTCTGTCTCTTTTTCTTTTCTTTTTTTTTTTTTTTCTTTTTTCTTTCTTTCTGGTCTACTTATACCTATATCTTTTCTGAAGTTGTTCTGATGGGAACCCATTCCTGCCAACCTTTTCCATGTGCTTATCAGGATACAAATGACTGATAATGTTAGTAATACTGATTCGAAGATATTTGAGACTGATCCACACTCAAGACTTTGATTAATTCTGATAATGATCGCGAGGTTCTTTGGTAGCAGTACTGGTCAAGCAAATTTTTATCTCAAGCTTCTGCCCTCTTATGTAGAGAAACACAGCTATTTCTGATACTGCACATGAACTGATTAAAGGAACTGGCAAGGTTAAAAATAACTTTGACAAAAAGAGGGTGCCTATCTCTCATAGCCTCTTCTACTTTGAACTTTCTTCACAACTGAACTGCCTACATTGAATCTTATTGTCCCAGGCAAATAGAAGGACATTAGGCCTGGGATGAAAGTAACAGTGTTGTGGACAAATCTTTCTCATCTAAATAGAGGGATGATGAACTACCATCAATGGACAGTTCTGTTTTCCTTCATAACCTGTTTTAATTTTTTTAGATCTAAACAGGCATAGCTCTGCACTGGAGTGGATCTGGCCTCAACAAGAGATGTGGCAGTAACCTTATGTTGCTGCCACTAAATTTTTCCGGCAGAGCTGGACTGACTAGTAGTGACCTTCTTCCATGCCCTGCACCACTCTGATTTGTATGCCTGCCTCAGTGGCAGAAAAGTGAGAGAAGCAAAGGTTTCTTGAAAGCGTGCAAACCACAAAGACAGTTTGTATGCATTTAGAGGCTTATTAGTGAGTCAGAGAAGTGCAATTTTGTCTTTACCACATCTAAAGGCACTTTCACAGTGACCCTCCAGTCAATATTACACTCCACTGTGAACTGTTGCATTTACTGTTCTACATTTGAGGTTCCTCTGATGACATCACATTGACAACACTTCAACCAGATGCAGGCGCCTATCAATACATGTGGTGCTAGAGGAGCAAAGCAGTCTTAGCACTGCTTCAGTGTGAGCATTGAGGCACCCAGCATTGATGCAGACACCTTTTTGCACACACTTACTGGCTTGTAAGATATTATTCTACAAAATCTATGCTGGTACTTATGCAGCGTATTTTCTTTCTTCCTTTTTTAGCAGTATCTGTTGATAGAGAAATCACACGTGCTGGGATGTATTCTCAGATTCACTCCTCAGTCTCTCTTAAAGCCTGATGTTACATTTGCCATTTCTGTTTCTCTAGCATTGATTATAGCACTGGTTATATGCTCCAGAAAATATTTCAGTTTGTTCAGATTTTAATTCATTTAGCAATATCAGGTCAGTACCATCTATTCCTGGTACATTCTTACTCTTCTATTTATTCCCAAACCTTTGCATAAAGTGGGAATATTATTAATTGCTCTGTAGTGAAAAATCAACTTTTCTCCAGAGGTCTTATTTTCTTCTGTGCCCTTTTTACAGCCTGATCATGTGTTGGCTTTTTAAATGCTCCTGAAATCTTCACTGCAACCAAAACACTCACAAGCAACTCCCATGGGGTTTCTGGTAATCTAGAGGCAGCTCCACAAGCTGCTGTCATTTAAAAATAATTTTTCTCTTAATCACATTGATAAAAATCATTCTTGGTGCAGCACCTTTGCTATCACAGCAAAGTAGATGTCTCTGAATGATCAACATAAGAACCAATATGTCTTCAGAAGCCATTGCCAACCTTACTCACAGAAGCAATTTTACTCCCCCACCATGAATAGTATTTTTTATTCTTTGCACTTAGCTATACCAGACATGAATCTTATCTGACAAAAGACTAAACTGTGATTCAGAAAGAGCTAAAGCTATCAAGATCCAAGAAAAAACAAAGTGGTCAGATCTTATAAATCTATGGATTCTTCAGTACAACATTTTATCAGAGAAACATTCCCCATGGGATTTGCAGCTTCTAAGTGTTGTTGTCAGCCATTAATAGATTAATAGATGTTCTTTCTGGAAACTTCCTCCCTTCTGAAGTAAAAACCAGCACAAATTGTTTAGCTTTTCTGCTTCTTTTCCTGTAGTGCTCTTCTTGTACTTCAATGGTTACTGTTTCTTATGCATTCTCTCATGCAGGCCTTCCACTCATAAAATGCTTATAATGGACATATAAATAAATAGACATATATTGATGCTTGAGATGAGACCATCTGGATCATCGTTTAGAACTTTTCCTCACATTGGAACAGGTTAGTCCCAACGATGCAGTTAATGGGACCACTCTTCAGTGATGGCTTTTGTCACTTTCAAGTTAGTATTGAAGTTGTCAGAATTGTAGCAAACACTGAAACACTCAGATGTGCAGAGACATACCTGCTATGTAATAAGCTACATTAAAAAGGTCACAGATAACACAGAAAAATGTACTGACATTTCCAGTTAAACTGAGTTTTGTACTTCTTTGGATTATCTGATACGCCGGATTATTTTATTCAAAAATGTTCCTCATCGGATTTGCAGCTTGCAAGTGCTGTTGTCAGCCACGCTCTCAGTATAAGCAAGGAATGCTGGAGGCATCAGTGCACCCTGTGGACCCCAATTAACTGTCTGACAGGGAATGCTCAGCCTCTGCTGCAGCAGCATTTCTGCTGCCCTCTGTGTAAAACGAGAGCTCCCAGGAATGTTAGCGCTGAAGAAACAGAATTGCTGAAACACTGCTCGTTCAGAGCAAAACTTCTCATCCCAAAACCTCCCAACACCAAGATGCAGCTGAGCACTGGACTCCGGAGATGGTAGGACACACTTTCCTTATTAAAACCTCTCTTTCTCCTGTTGACTAATGAAATGCATGCTTGTAATATTCCCTGCAGGAAGTGTCTAATACAAAGTGATGCTGGTGTGCTATGTAGTAAAAAATAAAATAAAATTTAAAAAATCCCATATTGAGCATGAGATAAGAGTAGAGGTTTTAACTGAGTTTTGAGGAAAACAGATTGATGAAGAAAACTACCAGAAACTTAAAAATATTCAGGGGGAGACATGTAGAGTGGATACAGGGTAATTTTGGCCTTTCATGACATTGGCCATGGCAAAGGTAAGCTAGTTTTTCTGTGGCTAGAAGTTACTCATGAAGGCTGTCCTGTCCCAGGCACCAAAGCATGGAGGGACTGTGAAGATCTTTCTGTCTCCTAAATCTAGTCTCTTGACTCTGCTCCAATGTTAAATTTTGCAATGCTTTTGTGATATAGCTTAATGGTACAGAGAAGTCTGCCACGTAAATATATACAATGTTTCACACTTATAATATCTTTCAGAAGAGAGAGTAGAAGAGAGAAACTGGAACTCCAAAGATATCTCAGTACCACTTAACTGTGAAGGTAAAATATAATACCTGACCGGGTGCTGAATGAATGTCAAAGTTGCACAGTTACTTAGGTTCCTCCTATCTTTCCAGCAAGCATCAATGGATGAGAACTGGAGAGTGAGTCCTGGATGAGGACATGACATTAAGAATGCCCTTTCCATCACTCACCAAAGCAGCTGAGGAGCTCCTGTTACAGAGCAGGTGAGTGGGCTGAGAAGGCTGGGTGGTCTCTGGGTAGAACAGGCAAAAAGACAGACAACAGGTGGTAGAAGGAGTTGAAGAAGGAGAAGGATTTGGTGCAAAGGGAAATTGGGGTTATTAGTATAGTGTAAGCTTGAGAAAGTGACTGCTCCCCCAGAAAAAGTCTGAGAACATGTTGATCAGTTGTAAATGCTAACAGACAACAGAGGTTAACCAATGTTAGCTGATTAATATGGTTTTGATGTCTTGCTTTTGAATGCTATGAAAGGAAGGAACATGCACATCATCCTTCGTCTGAGCTGTGGCTGTACTGTCACAGATTATTTATGATCCAAACACCAGTTTGAACACCCTAGAATACCTCCCGACAACAGAGTAAGGTGAATGCAGTTACATACAGAAATATTGCAGGTTATCTGATGTTATCTTTTTCATACCCATTTTCCCTTCACTTCCATGAGGGTTCATCCACAATCTCAAATCACCCCTAGGAAAAACAGATTTTCTCTGTGTTCATCCTAAGGATTTCTGTGTTTGATTTCAGTGATTCTGCATTGCAGTGTGGAAGCATGGACATAGTCCGTCCTTTAAGGCCAGATTTTTGGCCACCCAAAGCAGCTGTCTTTCAGGATGGGAAAAACATTAAAAAGTGTTTTGGAATACTGTGATTTTACGTACCAAGAGAGGAGGAAATTCTGAATATTTCCAAGAGCACTTAAGGATGCAAGAACTTCCTGCCTATCTTAAATTCTAATACTCTGTTCACTCACTAGTGTGTCTGCCATGAAGATCATCACATTTAGGCTCTCTGTATCTAAAAACTTTACCAGCTTGCAAAGTAGTGGTATGTCATGCAATGCCCAATATATAAACCTAATCTCTCAGCTCTCCCAGGAGCATTCCACACTCTACTTGCCCTCCCAGTCCCCACCAATACCTCTGTTTTCTCAAGGTGCACCTCCCTTCAGTGTTTTCAGCCATTTCTTTTGGCACTATCATTCACAAGGACTTGGGGTGTGAGGAGGCACCAGACACAGCCTGCCTCCCTGCTCCTCCTTCAGTGCCAGGACAAAGCAGAGATTCAGAAAACAGATCTCTTTCCCTAGACACTCTTTTACCCAGCAAGACAGGCATTGAGGTACTAAGGCAATGGACATGAAATGGGTGGATGGACAGTGGGTTCACAAGAGCAGCGTGGATTCCCCTTCTGGAGTGTAGGTACAGCTATGCCAGTCACTCCCAAGCAACTTCCTTGCATCCCTGTGTTCCTCTTATCACACCTCTGGCCACTGAAGACACGATTCTTCACCTAGGAATAGCAGCTACATTAATTGTGTCCAAACTATTTGAAAAGGGCTGATGTCATAACAAGCAAATGCTCTCACAGATGATCAAAAGCAGCAGACTCAAAGTCCAAGGTCAGGTAACAACAGATAGATGATGTTAATTTGATCCTTCCTTCCTTCCTTCCTTCCTTCCTTCCTTCCTTCCTTCCTTCCTTCCTTCCTTCCTTCCTTCCCTCCCTTCCTTCCTTCCTTCCTTCCTTCCTTCCTTCCTTCCTGCCTCCCTTTCTCCCTTCCTCCCTTCCTTCCCTGCTTCCTCTCCGTTCCTCACTTTTTGCTCTTTATCAATATCTTTTTCTCAATTTCTGTTCCTTCTCCAACTGCTTCTCTCCCTCTCCCTCCTCTCTTTCTCTTTCTTTCTCTCTTTCACTCTGTCTTCCTTTCCTTTTCTGTCACTGGGGAGGGACACACATTTTGGCCAAGGCAATATTACTGCATCCCGTGTGTATGGCTTGGAAGTGCTTGGGGAACAGCAATGATGAACACTATTATGACAAGTTATTGTCAAGAAATCTCTGGTAGTAATCATGTTTTTCCCAAGATCAGTTACCTTCGCATCAGCACTTATCAGGTCACAAGCAGTCTGACTCCAGAAATAGTGTGTCAATGCAAAATGACTCCTGCCCTCCAGCTAAGGCAGCAACACTCAAAATGAGGAGAAATTATTTTTCCTTACCCCTCCCATTACTATTCCACTCTGATTCCAAGAAGTCTCCAGTCATGCTTTCCGGGACGGCTGGTGGCAGGGCCAGGTCAGCCCAGTGCAATGCACTTCTCTCCATTTCCCACACATGCAGTTTGAAGTAGATAATGGGGCCAAGATGTTGTCATTTAAGGAACCTGCAACATCACCTTTCATCATTTGAGCATTTAGGGATAAATTCTCAAGCCATCATGTCTTACAGAGGAGAGAAGAGCCCCAGCATTTTCAAGCGCTTCAAGTGCATCGTGATTCTTCCACTGTTAGGCCAGGTTGTTCATTTTGGATGGTCATTGCAATTTTGTCCAAGGGAAACAGGGGTTTAGGCATCCAAATATGGTCCCCAAAGCTGTTGTGGCATTTGCTAGTCAGTCAGTCAGCAGCTTTTAAAGCTAGAGATACTTCTCCACGCTTTTACTGAGCCACAGTTGCAATACACCGACTTCAGAATCAAGCTTTGTTTGGCATTTGGTATCGTTTGCTTGTTTGTTCATTTAAAGAAATATGTGCTTTAGTAGTACAAACAAAATCCTTCTGCTTCCTTTGACGGTGTGGAAACAAAGGGTTTGTCTGGAAAGAAAGAATCCCAGCTATTTCTTGGGAGCATACTGTGGGAAGGGAGAGAGGAGAGGGGTGGTTTTCCTTCTTTGGTGCCCAGATTTTGCTGGCATTGGTGCAACTTTCACAGCTTCACACATAAAGATGCTGTCTCTCAAGAGCATCACTTACAGTGACACAGGAGTCAACACAGGGTGTCATTTTTTCCTTAAATATATTTAGCTGCTGCCTAGCAAACACCTTCCATATTTAGTTATAACATGGGAGGATTCCTTGGGTGTAAACCTCTGTGTGCTTGGGAGAAGGAGGATCTCCTAATCTTCAGTGCTGCTGCTGCAAAGACACTGACTGCTGTGGTCAGTGCAAAAGGCTTCCTTCCTGCTGTCTCCTCCCTGCTTCCCCTCCAACAAGTCCAGCTCCCTTCCCCAGCAACTTCACAGCTCCTTGAAGTACTCCCTGGAAATGCAGCAGTGTAGAGCTAGCCGGGAACCTCGAGGGACCCATGAGTGTCCCTGTAGTGAAAGAGAGCCGGGTCTCCTGATGTCTGCTTGTAGAATCTGCCCTTAGCAGCTATGCAATGCACCAGGGTCCGGTGCTGCCAGAATGGCTGCTCCGTATGTTAAGTATTGCTTCTTACCTTACAGGAAACAGGCTGTCATTTGTTTTTAGACTTCAGACCAACACTCATTGTGTAGCTGACTTGTTTTTCTCTGTCCAGCCAGGATGGAGTTAGTATCTTCATTCCAACTCATCCATTGCCACAACAGTCAGACAGGTAGGGCGCAGTTTGGCATTGTCACGATCTATGCTTTTTTCTCCGTAAAGTGCAAGATTCTGTGACTTCTTTAAAGCTGTAATGTTCCCAGAATTATTCCCACTTTAAGTCTTATCTTACGTGGCCAAAACCGCTTCCTTCAGCTTTTTGTATTTATGCATAACTCCAAGTTGTTTCTTGGCACAAAAGCTTGTTATAGCCTTAGATTAATATTTCAGTACCTGAAAACACTATACAGTACTGCAGCAGTTCCTCGCTTGCTCTGGTGGCTCTGCATGTTACATTGGTTGGGGCTTATCCCACGGTGAGTCCTCTTGTTCACACTTACTTCTACCAACCTTTTCATCAATCTCCATTTCATTTACAACAGGAGCATTCTGTCTTAATATTGGCTATTCTGCCTAATAGAGAAAGTGAGGAACTGCAATGTCTTCCTATCCAAAAACATTATTTGTTTTGCTTTAGAACTGATTGTTAATAACTTCTTCCATAAAAAAAAGCTTTGCCTGATCCTTAATTTTGCTGAATAAAAAGACACTCTCTAGAGTTTGTGGCCTTCACCTGCCTTGTTCAAAGGAGGCAGCCCCTCAGTCCTTGCATGAGTTCCTCCATGAAGGCTCACAGACATGCAGATGCCTTTGGAGCTCCAGATTTATTTTTTTTTTATGGGGCAACTTGCCTCAGAAGACAGCTTGCCAAAGTGAGACCAGCAAAGAGAGCCTCTGTGTACTGCCCCCATTTAGAAAGAGGACTCCCAAGGCAGAAACATTTTTTGCTGTGCCAGGACAGACAAGGTACTCATCCTGCCTTTGACCTGATCCTCTCCTCTTGCCAGTATGGGAATTAAATTGGTGTTATTCCCTACCCAGTAATGTAATAGGACACAGTGGAGAAATACTGGAGGTGGGAAAATTACATCTCTACCGCTACCCAAGGGTTAAAGTGAAATAAAATGTTTCGTTTGAAAATGTCCCAAACTTACATAACTGCAGAACTCAAATGTAACAACCAAACGCAGTGTTCGTCTGCTGTGTATGCAAAGGAACCTATGATCTTTATTCTCTAGACATTGACACGGTTACAAACATTCATTGCAGGAGAAAGCGACGGAGAGGTTCACATTTTGTGCATCCCTCCGGTCACTTTGCTGCCTCATGACATCCTCACTCCTCCTCTTCTATCTTCTTGCCATGAAACTCCCGGCTTTTCACACGGAGCTTGTTGACCTGTGACTCTGCAATGTCAGCCCGCTCCTCGGCTTCCTCCAGCTCGTGCTGGATCTTGCGGAATTTGGAGAGGTTGACATTGGACAGCTCCTCCTGTGTGGGGAGAGGGAGTCGGTGGTGAGGAGCCCAGGGCAGGGGTTTCACTCCTCCTGTGCCTCGGCCTTGCGGGGCTGCGGCTCTTCCCTGGGGGAAGGCACAAACCTCCATCCCCCACCCACCACCGCTTACACATAAACCTCACACAGACCTCCTCATCCCCCCTTATTCAAGGCCCCACTGTGACAAGTCTCAACAGTACTGTGTCCCTCCTGAGGAGCAATTTTGTCACTTGGATTTGTCATTTGGGTACTTATTCCCCCATTATAGCTGCCCAACTATCAGTGTGGCTATTAGGTTGAGAAAGACCCTGAAACCCTCTGCTTTTGGTCAGCAGCAGAGATTCAGGAACTTCTCAGTCAGTGGGTGTGACCCCTGGGTTTGTTTAATCTGACCTCCTGTATCAAACAGGCTGCAGAACTTCCCTCAGTTCATCCCTGAGTGCAGGGTGCCCAGAACTATGCAAGGACTCGTGACACGATAGCAAAACGGTGTGGCCAAGACTGCTGTGACTTGGGAGTTTCTTTCATGCCCCTTTCCTGGGATTCTTACTCATCTCAATGAGCATGCTGCCCCGGTGGAAGGTGGCTCTTGCCCATTCTTCAAGCAATACTTACAGCCTCCTCAGCTTGTCTCTTGTAGGATTTCACCTTCATTTGCAGCTTGTCCACCAGATCCTGCAGCCTGAGATTATTCTTCCGGTCTTCCTCAGACTAGAGTGATTGGTAAGCAGCAAAGAGAAGGAATTATTGGTTCTGCATCATGTGTGGTTAACAGTTCCCCTTGGGGATGGTGTGTGCAAAATTTGACTTCTTGTGAGAAAACTCTGTCAGCCCAAGGAGGCCTCCTGCCTTACCTGGTAGGTCAGCTCCTTCACCCTCCTCTCGTACTTGCGCATGCCCTTCACAGCTTCAGCGCTGCGCTTCTGCTCAGAGTCAACCTCCGCTTCCAGCTCCCGCACCTGCAATGAGAAGCCCAGATTTGGAGCTTCCCTGGTGGTTACTTACGTGACACGTTCACTCACACACAACTAAAAGCCCTACGCACTCTGGCCTCCAGCTTCTGGATTTGCTTCTTGCCTCCCTTCAGTGCCAACTGCTCGGCCTCATCCAGACGGTGCTGCAGGTCCTTCACCGTCTGGTCCAGGTTCTTCTTCATCCTCTCCAGGTGGGCACTGGTGTCCTGCTCCTTCTTCAGCTCTTCTGCCATCATGGCTGCCTGATGAGAGCAAAGGGTGAAAGCCATTTTGGGGCTGGAGACGTTCTGGGGGAGAACACATCCACCATTAGCCGTGAAAGGAGCCCCCAGCTCACATCTGTGATGGCCTTCTTGGCCTTCTCTTCGGCATTCCGGGCTTCCTGGATCGTATCCTCCATTTCACCCTGAATTTGGGCAATGTCTGTTTCCAGCTTCTTCTTGGTGTTGATCAAGCTGGTGTTCTGTTGAACAACAAAAAATATCATCCATTTAGTTCCAAAACAGAACACTTAGAAACTTTTAGAAACTTACTGTTTAAATTTAAACTTATCATTAATATATCTATTATTATCATCCTCCTTCAAATGTTGCATCTTGTCAGGTCATACACAGTGAGATAACAGAGAGTGCTTAAAATTTTAAGAAGCACTTCTGACTCTGTTAATGGAATCCTACTCATTTGGCCACAATCCAATTCTTTGTACAAGGGTAATAACTCTGGTTCAGGTTAAGATTTTTATGACAAGAGATTATTTAAGAATTTACACAGATGAAAAATCTGGAAAGGGAAAAAGAAAATGGTTCTTGAGACTTTGAATCTCATGAATCTAACCTGAGTGTGGAGGAGCTGAACTCTCTCACTTGCATCCATCAGTTCCTGCTCAGCCACCTTCCTCGACCGCTCCGTCTGCTCCAGGGCTGCCCGTAGCTCCTCAATTTCAGCCTGCAGCAGGTTTGCTCTGCGCTCCACCATGGCCACCTGCTCCTTCAGGTCCTCCTGTGTCCTGAGAGCATCGTCCAAGTGTATCTGGGTATCCTTTAAGAGAGGAAAGAGAAATTATAAGGCGGCACAACACTGTTACACAATGGCAATTACCACCAGTCTAATAATTATTATGTCATATAATCTCTCTCTATATTTATAAAGTATATATAGGGCAGAGGAAAGAACCTTTCCCCATCCTCTAAAGTGCTGCTACATAACAGAGTCGATGCTCTGTGGCTGAAAAATGAAGAGCACATGATAAATGACAGGATCCAGGAAAAGTCAACCATGTAAAAGTGATCCAACCACCCACATTAGAACCAGTGCCACAGGAAAAGCCCATAAGGTATTATTATATAAGGTATTAGGAACTGGAGATTCCTTACTAAGAGGCACCAAAACACCCATTTACCATCCAGACAATTTCTCTAGAGCAGTTTGCTGCCCACAAGGAGCTCTCTCTCATTCGTGATGTCACTGAGAGGCTGCCAAGCCTGGTGAGCCCTTCAGATTAACATCTGCTCCTACTATTCCATGTAGGCTTTAATGATATTGCAACAAGGCAACTTATAAGCATCAAAAGAGACTGTATGTCCCTTGGAGCAATGTCAAAAGGATATGGAGCACAAGTGGTGTTCTCCTCTACCTTCCCCTTCAGAGGAAGGGATTCAGGAAGGAGGAGAAAGATTGAACAGGTGAATGCCTGGCTGTCTAGCTGGTGCCATATTCAAGGTTTTCGCTTCTATGAGAAACTCGGTCTGTGGGGAGCTGACGGGATTCACCCAAACAAGTGGGGCAAGAGGATCTTTGGCAGCAAGCTGGCCAGAGCTTTAAACTGGACTTAGCAGGGGAAGGGAATGGAGTTTTGAGTAACGGAGAAGAGCCAGGGGCTGCTGATATGTTAGGAAGCAACAGAGATACATCTGTGGAAGGCTCCAAAGGAATTAGGGTTTGTTCCTCTAAAAGGTGATATGGTTGATAGCCCAATGAAGTGTCTCTATATCAATGCACGTAGCATGGGTAACGACCAGGAGGAGTTGGGAAGCCACTGTGCAGCCAGAAAGCTATGATCTAACCACCGTTACTGAAGCCTGGTGGCATGAATCACACGACTGCAGTGCTGCAATCAATGGCTGTAAATTGTTCAGAAAGGACAGGCAAGGAAGGAGAGGTGGGCAGGTAGCCCTCTATGTTAAAAATGGGTTGATTGCACAGAGGTGTCTTTGAAAAACAGTGATGAGCCACGTTAGATGAGAGCTTATAAGTAAAAATTAGAGGCCAAGCCAACAAAGGAAACCTTGTCGCTGGTGTTTACTACAGGCCACCTGACCAAGGGGAGCCTGTTGGTGAAGTGTTATTACTTCAACTATGGGAAGCATCACACTTGCAGGCTCTGATCCAGCTGGGGAACTTCAATCAGTCTGACATATGCTGGAAAAGCACCACAGCAACCTGTAAGCAGTGCAGGACACTCCATCCAGTCCAGGAGTCCAGGAGACTTCATCCAGGGGATAGACAGCCCAACTGGAGGAGAAGCATTACTGGACCAGCTGCTTACCAACACAGATGAACTGATTAGAGATGCCAAGACTGTTGGCAGCCTGGGCTTCAGTGATCATGCCCTGGTGGTATTCACAATCTTGAGGGACATGGGCCAGATGAAGAGTACGGTCGAGACCCTAAGTTTTAGGAGAGCAGACTTTCAGTTGTTTAAGGAATTACTGGGTGGGACCCCCTGGGAAACGGCCCTCAGGGCTAAAGGAGAAGAAGAGAGTTGTCAGCTCTTTAAGGACACTTGCATGGCAGTTCCAATTCCCATGTGTAAGCAATCAGGCAAGGAAGGCAGGAGAACAGCATGGCTGAGTAAGGACCTCCTGGTCAAACTGAAGTGTAAGAAGGGAATGCATAGGCAGTAGAACCAAAGACATGTATCCTGGGAAGAACAGAAGGCTGCTGCCCAGATGTGTAGGGATAGGATCAGGAAAGCTAAGGCACAGCTGGAGCTGAATTCCTATTGTATTTAGTTTTGGTGTGGCCTCACCTTGAACATTGCGTGTAGTTCTGGGCCCCACATTTGAAAAAGGATGTTAAGGGACCTGAATGCATCTAAAGGAGGGCAACAAAGCTGGTGAAAGAGCTGGAAGGCATGTCCTCTGAGGAGCCACTGAGGACATGGGATTTGTCTAGTTTGGAGAGAAGGATGATGAGGGGCGACTTCATTGCTCTCTATGGCTTCCTGAGGAGGGGACGTGGAGAGTGACGTACTGATCTCTTCTCCCTGGTATCCAGTGACAGGATGTTGTGGAAGCCCCCATCACTGGAAGTGTTCAAGGTCAGGTTGGATGGGGCTTTGAGCAGTCCGATCTAGTAAAACATGTCCTTGCCCACGGTAGAGGTCCTGGACTAGATGATCCTTGAAGGTCCCTTTCAACCCAAGCCACTCTATGATTCAGTGATTCGATGATATTAGACAAGCTAGACACCTCTGTGCACACCCTTAGCTTAACATACCTTGAGCACTGCCTGCGTGTTTCTCAGGTTCTTTTGTGCCTCTGCAGCCACACGGTTGGCATGGCTCAGCTGGATCTCCATTTCATTCAGGTCTCCCTCCATCTTCTTCTTCAGCCGCAGGGCTTCATTCCTGCTCCTGATCTCAGCGTCCAGGGTGCTCTGCATGGACTCCACAATTCTGAGGTGGTTTCTCTTCATCTGGTCAATCTCCTCATCTTTCTCTGCGATCTTCCTGTCAATCTCAGATTTCACCTGGTTGAGCTCAAGCTGGAGGCGCAGGATCTTGCCCTCTTCATGTTCTAGGGAGGCCTGGACAAGTGCACACAAACATTTGTAATGTCAATAAAGCTACTGCTTGCTTTCTGGGACATTATGTAATATTCCAGGAAATCTCAGCTGGCTGCGCTGCCCAGCCAGAACACAGGGGGACCACGAATATTTCCCCATTGCTCATATTTTTAGTGCAGACACCAGTGATTGTAAGCATGTACCTCAGCTTCTTCTAGAGCAGCCTGGATTTCAGATTTCTCTTGCTCAATCTGCTTCTTGACTTTCTCCAGCTCATGAATCACCTTTCCTCCCTCTGCAATCTGCTCTGTGAGGTCGGAAATCTCCTCTACAAGGAAGGGTGAAAAGTGGCATGCTCAGGCACAGAGCTGAAGGGGAATGGCCCTGCCACGCCACAATGACAGGCATCTTCTCATCACTGCAGTTCCAGACCCATTTATTGTGGCAGATAGATAAGCTTGTGAGAAAGCCCTGCCAGGAGCAGAGGGCCAGGGACTTACGCTGCAAGTTCTTGTTCTCACGCTTCAGCGTTTCCAGGTGGTCCAAGGACTCCTCATAGGCATTCTTCATCTTAAACAGCTCCGTGCTGAGAGAGCGAGACTCCTTCTGGGAGGCTTCCAGCTCAGCCTGTGTTTCCTCATACTTCTGCTTCCATTCTGCCAGGATCTGAAGAGAAACGGGGTGTCAGTATGGAGGTGGCAATCAGGAGGACATGCTCTGCCCAGGAGCCCCGGCGCTGCAGCCCAAAAGACCTTGTCAAAGTTCTTCTGCTTCTTATCCAGAGCTGCACAGGCAGCATTAGATCGCTCCACGTCAATCATCAGATCCTCCACTTCATTCTGCAGCCTCTGCTTTGTCTTTTCCAGGGAGGCACATTTGGCATTCACAGCCTCAACATGTTCCTCTGCATCCTGCAGGCGCTGTGCCAGCTTCTTCCTGGGAGGTGGTAAGAACAGCTCATGGTTTGAGAGCAAAGGGGAGGCTGTGGTGTGTGGCTGATGGGCTTTTCACCACAGGATATTTTACCACTTCATTGAGTACATATCCTATGCACAGACAGTGCAAGTCCTCCCCCAGCCTGTCACTCTTTTCCCAGTTCAGATTTCCAGGCTTTCACAACCACTGTGCCTTCTGTGACTACTGCCCAGAGGTTTTCTGTACCATTCTCTGGGTCAGGGGAATATTTTCCTCTATGTTTCCTAAACCACAGTCTTTGGAGGATATACTTTACCTCAGCCCTTACCCTGCCCCAAAGCACAGCTTTAACTTTTTAGGACAATATCGCATTTGTGTCTTCAAATTTCCCATTAGCCTACCCCTTCTTTTGTCTTCCCCACGTTCCTCACGTACTTGGCCTCCTCCAGCTCCTCCGTGCGCTGAATAGCATCCGTCTCGTATTTGGTTCTCCACTGGGCCACTTCGCTGTTGGCCTTGGACAGGGCGCGCTGCAGCTCCCCCTTGGCTTCCTGCTCCTCCTCATATTGTTCCCGGAGCAAGTCACAGTCGTGCCGAGCTGACTGCAAGCCATGGGCTAGGGCGTTCTTGGCCTGGGTAGAGAGCAGGATTGGGACAAGGAATGGTAATATCTGGGAAATCTCTTCCAAAGGGTTAATGTAACACTGCCAACATGACCGCTGGGAGGGTATAGGTGTTTGCAGTGAAGGACAGATGTAAGCCTGGAGGACAAAATCCACCAATCACACCACCTGCAGAAATGAAAATCTTCTCCCAGTATGGCTTCTGCTAAGCAGACCCTGTCCCCACTAGGCAGTGTGAAGTTAAGAGTGTTTTTGTTGGCCAGATGTAGGACAAACAATCACCTTTATCTCTTCCTCTAGGTGCCTCTTGAGTTCTTCAATCTGCTGGGTGAAAGCCTGCTTGCCTCTTGACAGCTGAGAAATCAGAGCATCTTTCTCCTCCACCTGGCGCGAATATTCACCTAGGAAAGCACACAGGAAGGAAATATTTTCATTGTCGTTTGTGACTGGTTTAGGATGACCTCCCGTTCCACAGCTTAGAGGGGGCTCTCTCACCTGATTCTGTCTGCAGACGAGCTCTTTGAGCACTGAGATCATTGATCATGCGCTGATGCTCTTCTTCCTTTGTCTTAATCTCACTCAGCTGGTCTTCCAGTGCGCGGCACATCTTCTCCAGATTTGCCTGTGGAGAACACAGAGAATGAAAGAAGATTAGTATCTGGACACCTCCTTATTCTGAACAGCACGATTCTCACCAGAAAAATCTGCACGGGCATGTAAGTTATTTGCTGCTCCTTGGCATTAGATCATTGGAAATACAGTTCCATACAGAGTCAGAGAGTTATATTGTAACCTGACCACAGGTTTCAGCATTATTTATTTTCAAGTTGTATTCAGGATATTTTTCAATACCTTGGCTTTGGAGACAGAATCCATGTTACTGGCCAAGTCGTCAATCTCCATCTTCAGCTCACTCTTCTCCTTCTCCAGCTTCTGCTTCACTCGTTGCAGGTTGTCGATCTGCTCCCCAAGCTCAGCTGTGCTGTCCGCGTGCTTCTTCCGCAGGGTGGCAGCCGTGGCTTCGTGCTGCAGCGTGGCCTCTTCGAGGTCACGCCGCATCTTCTGAAATTCTGCCTCACGCTTCTTGTTCATCTCGATCTGAGCTGCTGTAGCCCCTCCTGCTTCTTCCAGGCGCTCGCTGATCTCCTCTAGCTCCCTCGAGAGGTCAGCCCGATGCTTCTCTGCTTTTGCCCGAGAGGTTCGCTCTGCCTCAATCTCCTCCTCCAGTTCCTCAATACGAGCCTGGGGAACATTAAGGACCCTTCACACCCATGCCCTCCTCCTTCCTGACCTGACACTGGCTGAGAGAGGGCAAGGGACAGAGGCTTGCCTGCAGCTCCTTGATCTTCTTCTGTAACTGCATGCCCAGGGCTTGCTCATCCTCAGTTTTGCTCTGGATCTGGCTGATTTCAAAGTCTTTCCTTTGGGCAAAGCAAACCGTGTCAGAGCTCAAAGAGAAAAAGACAAGTGCACCAGCCCAGCACTCAGGGGCCCCACAGCCACACTTACTTCTTCAGTTTCTCATCCAGCTGCTGCTTATCATTTTCCAAGTCCATTATGGTGTCATGGGCCAGCTTCAGGTCTCCTTCAAGTTTCCTCTTAGCTCTCTCAAGGTCCATGCGCAGTTTCTTCTCTTGCTCCAAGGACCCTTCCAGCTAAAAAGAACAAGACCACCAATGCTCCACCATTCAGGTTTAACTCTATACCTGTCCTGCTCTTGCTGTGTGCCTCCGTGCTTACATCGTCCACTTGCTGCTCCAGCTTGGTCTTAGCTTTGGTCAGCGTGTTGACTTTGTCCTCTTCTGCCTGCAGGTCATCCAGTGTCTGCTGATGGGCCTCTTGGAGGGCTTTCTTCTCTTTTGTCAGCTTGGCAATGGTCTCGTCCAGGCCTGCCATCTCCTCTGTGAGGTTTTTCACCTACAAATATGAGCAAGTGTCAAAATTGGGTAGAAAACACGTTCACTGGTGCAGTGACTTTTTCTCTTTACAGTGTTTTGCCAGGTGTTTCATTTATCCTTTGGATGCTCAGACAAATACCAGCTCAAAATATTCTAAAGCCAACATGTCTTATGGTAGCAGGCTTTTGCCCTAAGGGTCAGTGATGTCTTGGCCCTTGATGTGTCTCCCCACATGTGTACCTTGTTTTCTGTGGCATGCTTTTCCTTCTCAACCTTGGCCAGTGTTAGCTCAAGGTCATCAATATCTTTCTTCAGCTCTGAGCATTCATCTTCCAGTTTTCTCTTCTTGGCTGTCAGCTCAGCATTAATTTCTTCTTCATCTTCAGCCCTTTCAGTCACCTCCTTTACTTTGGCCTCCAACTGGATTTTGGTTTTGATGAGCTGGTCACATCTTTCCTCAGCATCAGCTAAAGCATCAGCTTCCTGGTGGGAAAGTACAGGAAAAGTCATTTAATGCTGAAGGAACAGATGTGCATCAGTAAGGCCTCTGGGATTACTTTTGGGGAAAAGGTTACTGCACAATTACATTACAAATTGCAAATTTAGAATTCAGCTCTAGTGTGTTGCCTAAATGTTGTCTAAGTTTCCGAGAGGCCAAATGGCATTGGTGACAAACAAGGCTAGCACTTGTGTCATAGGATGTAATGAGCATCTGTGTCTTCTGGGAGCAGTAGCTACAGAAGCTCAGGTAAGATATGCCATAAGAAATGGTGCTAGGCTCTTCATTTCATCAACTGAATTAAGGCAGAGTAGCTGGTCAACTGAATCACTAGTCCACTAAATACACTACAGTAACTATAATGCGGCTTCATGTCATGAACTCACATGGAGACATGTACATGTAGGCATTAAGACTGAAAAGTCATTCTTTAGCTTCAACTCCACTTTGTAATACTGAGACTTGCTGGGGAAAGACTGTGGCCTGAATTTTGCCTTTAGTTATGTGGTATTCAGCTTAAAATATTTTACAAGGTGGTTTAGTGGACAATTTGAGTTCTGTAGTACAAAAGAAGTGTTAGATCTTATTTACTCATGTTACTCACTGCCTGCACTTGGAGCTGCAGATCGTTTTTCTCCTGCACCAGTTTCACCATTTTCTCCTCCAGCTCCTTCCTCTTTGCCTCAGACTTTGCAAGCTCTTCCTTGGTTTTCTCAAACTCTTCCTTCATGTTGGCCATCTCCTTCTCAGATTCTGCACTCTTCAGCAAGGGCTTGATCTTGAAGAACAGCTTCATCCAGGGCCAGTGCTTGACGTTCATGAATGCACGAATGTTGTACTGGATGCAGAAGATGGACTCCCTGAAGCATAATTAAAAAGTACATTGAATATTTTCAGTATGATGGGTGCCAACACTTTCTCCCAAGTACAGTGACTTTAACTGAAGATGAGGAACGTCTACCTCCTCTGCACCATTCTCTGGTATTCGACTCTCATCAGGAAGCCCCTGCACCTGGCCTGGGTGCGAGTGATGAGCTGTGCCAGCTTCTCATCCCTCATCTCCTCCAGGAGTCCCAGCAGCCCAGCTTTGAAGAATACCTTGAGAAAGGGAATGTTGCAACACATCACTGTCACCTAGAACAAAGCACTGACCCGCAGTGAGTGAGCCAAGGAGGGTTTGTACCTTGGTGTGGCCAAATTTGTACTGGGTGTGGTCCACATCGATTGACCCAAGAAGCTTCTCAGAAGCCTTCTTGCTATCAATGAACTGTCCCTCTGGGATAGCACTGGCATTAAGCACCTTGTATCTGGGAAAAGAGAAAGAGGAAGATAAGACTATTTTTGTCCCAGCCAACACACACTAGCTACTGAACCCTGTCAGCTCACATACAGCTATTTTTGACAACAGAGTCCAGCCTGAATGAACCAATATTGTTTGTAATGATGCTGACGAGTGCAGTGCTCTTACCTCTGCTTGAAGTCAGCGTAGAGAACTCTGCTGGGGAAACCTTTCCTGCAAATTCTGATGCCTTCCAGCACTCCGTTACACCGCAGCTGGTGAAGTACCAGTTCATGTTCCATGGCACCTAGCAATTCAGAGCAGAAATGCATATTACAGCTTCCAGTGCAGAGGAGAACGATTGTATCAGAGCAAGTTCTCTGTCTGCTTGAGCATCTTACCAGGCGTTTTTGTTTCATTTGGGATGATGCAACGGACAAAATGGGGGTGAGTGCTCCGTAGATTGGTCATCAGCTTGTTTAAGTTCTCCTGTGGGATCATGATTTAATGTGTGTTTATATGAAATACAGAAAATCTAACTCTACGGTTCTTTGAACTTAGCATAAAAGGCCTATCAATGGAGAAGCACTGGGCTGCAAATTATCAACTGATACTACCTCAATCAATATCTCAATCCCCTCTGTTTCTGAATATTGAACATCACCTTTTGGGATAGAAAAAAAGTTTTCATCAATGCAATGAGAGATAGAGGGTGGGTACTTCATATTTTTATGATAAAATCCATGTTTATTTTAAGTTTAGGACTTTACAGTGTCATTTTTCATTCTTTTTTTTTTTTTTTTTTTTTAATGAGGATAAGAACAAAGTTGCTTGTTCTTTTACTGTGGCTGACTCTGTTGAAATCGCAGTTTAATTCTAATTTGCATAGATGAAAATAGGAAGTGCTTACCCTGAAAAGAGCTGAGACAGTCTGGAAAGAAGAACCCTTCTTCTTGCCACCTTTCTTGCCACCACCACCACTAGCCTCTGATAAAGTGAAGATAATTAAACATTTACGGTTTTGGGGCTCATTCATGATTCCACAATTTTGCAGAACCACTGTGCACCAAAGAGATGACATTTCAGAAAACTGACCTGCCTCTCCACCAGCAGAGGCGAAAAGCAGAGCCAGTGTCTTCACAGATGACTTCTGATACAGCCCAATGACAGTTTCATTCAGGGGGTCCTTGTTCTTCTCAAGCCAGCCAGAGATGTTGTAGTCCACTGTGCCAGCATAGTGCACCAGGGAGAAGTGGGCCTCAGCCTTGCCTTTGCCAGGCTTGGGCTTCTGGAAGTTGTTGGACTTGCCCAGATGCTGGTCGTAGAGCTTGTTCTTGAAAGAGGTGTCGGTTGCCTTGGGGAACATGCACTCCTCTTCCAGGATGGAGAAGATGCCCATGGGCTGGGAGAAACAGCAAAATATATCAGCAAGAAAATACAGATCTGCCTTCAAAAGGAGACTGCAGTAAGGCAAAGGAAACTGAGAAATCGATTAAATTTTTGGATCAAAAATGGATCACATCTTTTAACATTTTGTACATAGACTACCTGATAAAATATGAATCTGTGTCTGAAACTAATGCATTTCAGAACTAATTGTGTCACAATAATCACACAAATTTTTCTAAATAATTTGGAAAATCTGATGAATCAAAAGGAGATTTTTATTTTTTGCATTAATACTTTCCCAAAGTAAATTTGTCTAGATGAAGGTGTCTTACTAAAATTGACCTTTGTTCAACAGATCAACAGATCTTTCATCTACTTCCTGAAATCTTATTTTTGTGACATATGTGTTTCTTCATTCCTATACAAGAGGATGTTACACAAAACAGTATCAACTCATACTGAGATTTTTTTTCATCCCTGTTCATCTAGTACCTTTTTTCTATATACAGCTATGATTTTGCTTAGAAATTGTGTTTCAGAAATCACAGTATTAATATTGAAATCATAATTGTAATACTGAAAATCTTGTCTGGGTTTCTGAAAAGAAATCTTTCATCTTTGTAGACTTGAAAACACACCTACAGAGAATCCTTGTCATCAAATTATGTGTGATACTTCTATTGCCAAACAAATAAAATAAGTTAATTTTTAAAAAATGCATCATAATGTAGTTAGTGGATAACCTAAAGATATTTCATGTGTAGCCTAATCACAAATGTCCTTAGAAATTATTTTCTGAATACATACAATATTGGAAATTAGAAGGTACTTTTTGAATACCAGTAGCCAGGAAATCCTAAAATTCTGTCACAAAGAAATAACAAAAACTTAAATGTAATAAACATACCTTCTCAATGAGCTCAATGCAGGCAGCCAGGTCCATCCCAAAGTCAATGAATGTCCATTCAATTCCCTCCTTCTTGTACTCCTCCTGCTCCAGCACGAACATGTGGTGGTTGAAGAACTGTTGCAGTTTCTCATTGGTGAAGTTGATGCACAGCTGCTCCAGGCTGTTGAACTGTTCAATGCAAAACCAAGATTTACTCATTCTCAAAATGAAGAATTGCCTGTACAGCTTTCTCCTGTACACTCAGAATCCCATTCAGGGATGCCCAGTTAAAACAAAACTTGTTAACATTAAAACATCCCATTATGTATTTTTAAAGAGGTTGGGTTTTTTTTCCTCTTTGCTACCTGAATAATGTTTACATATAAAATTTATTCTTAAATAAAATTCCCAAATACTTTAGTAGTCTTATCCATACCAAGGTGCAATTTATATCACTTTTATCTCATTGTATTCTGTAAATTTCCCATTGCCCTTACAAAAAGATTAGACATTCTCAGTGTTTGTCAGTCCTGGCTTGGACTCAAGTATCTTCCCCAAGTGTGTGTAGAAATCTGTCGGCACTAAAGGCAGCCAATGTGTTATTCCTGTTAGAATCACCCTTTGACTCTTTGGAAACAAAGGACATATATTGGTCTCTTTTTCCAAAGCCTTGGCACAATTTTATGGAGAACTTGAGTCTTCCTTTCTCTTCCTACACTCCATTATATTGTATCTTCAGTATGTGTGTGCTATTTGTCAGTGGATCTTTTTAATATTAAGCTCAAATTATTGAAAAGCTTCAACATTAGCACTAATTATGTGAAAGGCAGCTGCTTCTTCCTTGTGTATCATGCAGATCTCTTGAAGCTCATGGTTTGTGCTGGAGAAAAAGCAAGTGAGATATACAAGGAAAGCATTTCCAGGGGAAAAAAAAAAAAAAAAAAAAAACAACAAACCAAAACAACAAAAACAACAACAACAAAAAAACCCCCAGACTTTTTTTAAAAAAAAATGCAAAACCTGATTTGAAATTGCAAGTGAACGGAATGTTTTCAAAAAAACCCATCATAATTCTGTTTTTTCTTGAGCCCTAATTGCCTTTTTGAGATTTTACTATAATTTCTGTGGTACTTGCATCAAAGATCTCGAAGCCAGCAATGTCCAGGACACCAATGAAGTACTGTCTGGGCTGCTTTGTATCCAGCTGCTGGTTGATGCGAACAACCATCCACAAGAACATCTTCTCATAGACAGCCTTTGCCAGAGCACCCACTGAATTGTTCACCTAAACCAAAGAAGAATGGAGCAGAATAAAAACAATGTCTGGAGCAAATAGTAAATGATACAAGCCGGAGTTTCCCAGTCACCAGCTGGTTGTTACCTGCTGCACGGTTTGACCCTTGGTCACATATTCATTCCCAACCTTGACTCGGGGGTAGCAGAGGGCCTTGAGCAGGTCTGCTGAGTTCAGACCCATCAAGTAGGCGGCCTTGTCAGCAACTATACACAAAGAGAGAGGGAGACAGTCACAGAGGAGAAACGATAATTGAAAGTAGACGTCCTCTAAGATGTACCTGTAGGTTTCAGCATTCCATTCCTGTGATAGTTTGAAGGGAAATTTAGAAGCATGAATATTATGGAAGCTGAGATTTATGTCTTTATGAAAATAAATTGGAGCAAGATACCTGAATGCCAACTGCCAGCTATGTAACTGTTTCTGTTACTGGGAGTTCTAGATTTTAATACCTTCTGTGCCATCTGGTTCTGCCTGCTCTTCACGCTGCTTCTGCTTGAACTTCAAGTTCCCGTAGTGCATGACAGCCCCCGTCAGCTTGTAAATGGCTGTTTTCTCATCAGCGGTGAAGCCCAGGATGTCAATGGCACTCTGGCAACAGAATCAGTGAAATAAATCTCTGGGCCATTAAATGGAACTTTCACCATACCAATATGCTCTGCGTCACTTACATCTGTAGCCATCAGCTCCTCCTGGTCATTAATGCTGGGAACGGTGATCTCACCTTGACTCACAAATTGGTAGTCATATGGGTTGGTGGTAATGAGGAGCATGTCTGTAAAGAAGAATGGGACATATCTGGGCATAAGAATGAAGATAAATGTTAAACATGTTCAGATTCCATCAAACAATTTATAATAATTCCTACCAATTAACTCTGGCTTCTTGTTGGACATGATCTGATAGAATATGTGGTAGCTTCTTTCTGCCTTGAGCTGGAAAGTGACTCTGGACTTCTCCAGCAGATCTGTCACGGAAGGTAGAAAGAGTTAAGCCTGAGAAAGTACACTGCAGTGGAAAGGGAGGCAGGAATGTGGTCAGGTCAGGAGGTCTCTTACATGTTTCAATGTCAGCAGAAGCCAGTTTGCCTGTGGCCCCAAAGTGGATTCGAATGAATTTACCCTTTAGAAGGGAAAGAAAAAGACATTTTGAAATTTCACTAAGACTGTCAGTATTTAACCACAGAGGACAGGTCTCCATAGAGGACAGGATTTAAACTTCGAAGTTGTTTTGAATTTTTTTCTTATTTTTCTTAAAAAAGGCAAGAAAAAATTTCAGCAATCTATACTGGCAATTCTAAGGTAAAGACCTGAGCCAAGTTATTATTATTTAGTGGGTAATCCTGAACGCACAGGAACAAGAAAACCACTTAACAAGCATTTTATTAGGTCATTTATGCCTCAGTTCAAACTGACAGATATAGAAAAAGCCAAGATGCACTAGTTTCATTTTTTATATTCAGATAGGACTCTGCGAAGGTGAATTTTGGTGGTGTAAATGTTAAAGGAGATTTTTTGATTTTGTGGAAAAACAGAAGGCATGTGTTATTTTCTGAGTTATGGGGATAGGGACAATGCACCCAGAACACAGAAATTTAGGCTGAGACTGTGGATTGGTATTGTGATTACTCAAGGACATTCACAACTTATCTAACAAAATTTAGGAATACCTTTCGCACTAAAATGACCAAAAAGACATATCATAGTTTGGTGTCTGATAGGATGTCCTGAAGACATATTTGTCCTTATCCCTTTCCAAATAACTTGTATCAAGGTCTGAACAGTCAGGTTAATAGACCTGCACAGTTCTGTGTCTAAAAAAACAGAATCATGTTTTTGTTGATCTGATGCAGGCAATTTTCATGCTGTCTGTCTGTCTTTTCCTCCCTCCTTTCTGCATTATATCAATTTACACAGACTAAATTTATAGTCTTTATGACATATACCAGGAGTAGGTATGTGTGTATATATATATCTATAAAATTATCAAATAATATATATATTAATACATATTTAAATGATCTCCATTTGTAAATATTTCCTTGTTGTACTACACTTTTAAAGTTATAATGTTAATTGATAGTCTAGTTAGATAGTTTTTAGTTGACAAAAATATGAGGAAAATATTAGTTCAATGAATACAATCATCCAACCATGACACATCAGAAGTAGCAGCTTCTTCTCTGACATCCTTGTTCACCTGTGAATGTCAACTTCTCTAATCAAAAACTTACAAAGCGTGAGGAGTTGTCGTTCCTCACAGTCTTGGCGTTTCCAAAGGCCTCCAGCAGTGGGTTAGCGCTGATGATCTGATCCTCAAGCGTTCCCTGCAGAATGATAATTATTGCTGGTTATCCTCTCCAAAAATCATGTCAGGATCAGAGAAAAACATTGGTTCCAGCATTTTTGATTTACCTGCATTTTGCCTGCTGTCTGCTCCTCCTTCTTCTTATCTCCACTCGCTGCAATTGTTGCAAAGTACTGGATGACACGCTTTGTGTTCACAGTCTTCCCTGCTCCGGATTCTCCGCTGTGAAACCAAAGAGAGAAGCAGAGAGCGTGTGGTCAGGCGGGAGGTCCCCCAGCACTGGGCAGCCCCACAGGGACCCGAGAAGGGGTGTACATACGTGATCAGGATCGACTGGTTCTCACGATCTGTGAAAGAGGCAGAAACAGATCGACTTTGTAAATGAAGAACAGAAAAAGACTGAAAATAAATGCAGTAAATGGAAGTAAGATATGACAAGAAAAAAGTTTGCTTTTTTTTTTTTTTTTGCTTACTAGTTACAGTTTTTAAAAATTCAATTCTTTGCTAAGTAATTCTTTTCCATGAATAATGAAAACCCTTGAAGGGACATGTGTTTATTCCCCACTGTACTCTTTATGATGATCTTTTTTCTCCCACATGCAGTAAATTGTTTCTGTTTCTTTTTTTTATTTTAATTTTGTGCTACACAGACTCTATTTAGAGCAGTAGAGAAAGGGAGAGTAAGGACCCATGATCAAGGAATCCTGAGCATGGGTAATAGTTCTGAACCCAATAGCATGGAGAAAGAAAGGAATGAAAAGGTGAAAGCAAAACGAGAAGCAATATATAATTCCATTTCTATTTTTAATTTCATGGTTTTATCAAGACAAATCTGAATATTTGTGTTATTGATGTTTCCTGTAGCCATTTGGTGAATTAACATAATTAGACAGAATTTTCACATCACATGTGAATCTCATACCCTGATAACTTTCACTATGTCATTACAGACATAAATATATTCCCTGCTCCACCTAGTCCATTTGGCTTATTGTTTTTCCTGACACACTAACTATCTGTGCTACTATACTTAATTTTTAGAAATACTGTTGTGAAAAAATCCTGCTTAAATTAGTAGTGATTAATGGTATGACTGAAATAAAACTCTAATGAGTTGTTAAGAAAATATTAGCATATTTATCAGGGAAACTGATTATTTTTAAAATGTATTTTTTATGGTATCACTTGAAGACCATCTCACCAGTTAGCATAAACTTAAAACAAATAAACAATCAAAATGCCAAAACACCTCACCATGTACAGGGGTGTCTTTTATTTAAAATAGTAGAAATAATGGTGTGGAGATAATAAAACACGCAGTAGTATGTATGCATCAGAACAATGAAAGCTTTGAAAAAGTCTCTTCATATTACTGAGACAGAGTATCCCTCCAGAGAATTTCATGGGACAATCCCTCTGAGACAGATGCAGTCACTCACCAGTCAGCATGAACTGATAGGCATTGTCAGAGATGGAGAAGATGTGTGGAGGGGCCTCCTGGCGCTTCTTGCCTCGGTAGGCCAACACCACCTCCGGGTTGTACACCGGCAGCCACTTGTAGGGGTTGACAGTGACGCAGAAGAGACCCGAGTAGGTCTGTGAGGAAGGGAGACAGCACGTTGGCTTCCGCTTACCCTGGCAGAGCAGTTCCTCCTCGCTGCCCGGAGGAAGACTGCTGCTGGTACTTACGTAGATCATCCAGGCTGCGTAACGCTCTTTGAGGTTGTACAGCACAGCGGGTTCGTGGAGGTGGGTCATCATGGCCATGTCCTCGATTTTATCGTACTTGGGAGGGTTCATGGAGAAGATCTGATCATCCTTCACGGTCAGGGTCTGTCAGAGGAAGAACATATGTCAGCTAAGAGCTGAGAGTGGGATTCAAATGGTGTCCTTCAGCCTTGTTCCTTACTCACCTCTCCACCTTCAGTCTTGACAGTGACCTTCCCTGATTCTTTGCTCTGGACTGTCCCTTTCACAAAGGATTCCTTAGGATGGGTCACAAAGACAGCTGTCTTGGCATCAAAAGGCTTGTTCTGGGCCTCAATTCTCTCCTTTTCTGACTTTCGGAGGTAAGGAGCTGCCTCCCCAAAGACGGCCATCTCAGAGTCTGACGACATGGCTGCACTTTATGGAGGGGCTCGTCAACAGAGAACACTGTGGAAGAGCAGGTATGTTGCCCAAATGAGTCAATATTTTTTGTTGTCACACAGTTTATTGAAAAACTTCAACAGTATCATAGAATGTGTGATTTGAAAGAATCTCAGGCATTTCTTTGGTCCACCTTCCTGTGCAAAGCAGGTCAAACTTTGGATCAAGTTACACAGAACCTTTTCCGGTGAAGTTTTGATTATCTCCAAGAATGGAAATTCCTTGCCCCCGCTGCATCTCTGTTTAATGTCTGACCACCCTGATTTTCTTTTCCTAATACCTGATCAAAATTTCTATTGCTGCAACATGTGTCTGTTGTCCCTCATACTTTCACTCAGCACATTCAAGAAGAGTCTGTCTCTTTTTGCTGTATAACCACCCACTTTTTGTTGAAGATAACAATAAGACAACCACATTTTAATTTTGTCTCCAGAGTGGGCAAACTGCATCTTTCAGCCTCTCCTCCATACATCATTTGCACCTGTCTATGTTGGAAGTTCTCTGCTGGACTCAGTTCAGAATGTCAATGTCTTTCTTGTCACCAGGGAGCACCAAACTGAACACAGTGCTCCAGATATGGGAGCTGAATACAAGGGAAGAATCCCTTCCCTTTACCTGCTGTTGGCCTACTGTAATGAGTGCCTGACCATATGCTGTTGGCTTTCATTCCCCCAAAGGCACACTGCTGACACATGGACATGAGGACACATGACCTTTTTCTGCAAAGGTTTTTTCTAGCCAAACTACAGTCAACATAACCTGTTGTATGGAGGTATTCTTTCCTACATGCCAGACTTCACACTACCTTTACTAAAATTCATGATGTTCTTGTAAGCTCCAGACTGAAGACTTTTGGGAGCCTCCTTAAGGGTAACATTGCTCTGTAGCATATTCATGAGTTTGATCTCATCTTTCCAGTTCCTGAGAATGCATTCCATCCACCATTAGGTTGCTAATGGTGCTCTTAGCATTGACATATTTCTAGCACTGATATGTTCTATGATGTGATTCAAATTTGAAAAGCGCTGAGAGGTTTGTGTTTCTTTTTACATTTCTAGACATCTACATAACTTTGTGAAATGGTTAAGTTTTAATGCCTTGTCAAGCTGAGCAGGGCAACTTCTACATTCTTTTCACATTCTGTGTGTAGTGTCCCCAGCCACTCCTCAAAAAGTTGCTCTTTCCAATTAGATTGATAGGCCTCAGGAGACTGGAGATTCCATCAGGGAAATTTTAAATGAAAACATTTGTGGAGGAATGCCACAAGGCTACTGTGATTGAATGAACATCAAGAAAGCACTTGCAAGTTTGGAAGCTCAAAGCTTTGAAAGCATGTTGTAAATGCTCTGTGTCCTTCTGCAAATAACTATTAAGCAACGGGTTCCAAAGCAGAAATGAAGCATCACAGTGAACGATAATGCCAGAGGAAGACCATATTCACATCACCTACCTGGAGTTCCCAAACCAAAAAGCTATTGAAAACGTTGCTTGCCTATACACAGAATAGAGACAGGTGAGTCCTGAAGGTGTTTGGAGGACTAATTGATGCATGATGTCTTTTGTTGGTGCTCTGAACCATTCACTAGAGTTGTTTGCTTCTCATCACAAACTCTTTAAACAACCCAGCATCATAACATCAGTCTTTGAAATAAGGTGTGTACCTTCTCTCTCTGTGTCACTCAAAGGTGAGTTTTAGGGCTAGAAACACCAAGGACAGATTCTAAACAGCTACCACCCTTCCAGCAACTGTCATCCTGCTTGTCATCCTGCCATACTGATAAACGTTGCTTTCATAATAATGGCACACCTCTTCCAGCAGAAAGAAAGGTCCTGTGATGAAAAATGCCTTCCAACTTTGTGGCAAGGGCAATTATGTAAAGCATGAGTGTGGCAAAATCCCTCAGGCTAAAGGAAGCTCAGATTCCAGCCTCCTCATTTTTTCACATAGATTCTAATTATAAAGTGGGAGTTAGATGTGTACAACTGCTTTCTTACTGTTGAAACAATCTGTAACTGTTAGCTGTGCTATCAGCTGTACTAGCCAGTGCTAGCTGGGCCCCCTTTGCTTATCAAATTGTGTCCTTTAGGTGTCTTGAAGATATAAACAAATTTGTTTCTGGGTTTAAATATACCCAGGTCAAAATTAGAAATAGTCCTGGGCATGGACATTAGAACTACTTAAATAATCTAAGAAAGTTGTACTGGAAATTTTAGAGATCTGTTCTATCTGAACAAAACAAGACTTCCCCCCCCACCCCCACCCCACCCCCCCACCCCCCGCCATGTTCCATTGTCCAATTTAAGTTCTAGTGTAAGTTCTATTTAACTACGTATTTTATCTCATGCTTAAATTTCAGTGTGGCTCTCATCTTAAATCAACTGCACTGTTATTTCCTTGACAATGGCAGAAATCTGTTGCAAGTGCCTCAACGCTGGGAAGTAGTATGTGAGCAAACGGTATACAAGGACAGATAATATAATAAGTTAAAATACTGCATCACCAATTATTTCTTTGTATGCTAATCATTTGTGAAAATAATTATATGCAAAGTTAGAAACCTTAGTTCAAGAATTTACAAATCAAATCTGGATATCTAAATGCAGTACTGGATTTCCAAGGATATACCACATGTCCAGTAATAGAACACACCTGAGTTCCTAGGAAGTTAGACAAACAGACAATTTATTTAGATGTCATGTCATGACTTTTAGTTATCTAAATAAGCCAACCAAATGTTAACATTTGCAACAACTCCTAGTAGCATGCAGATCCTCCACTTTACTCTGATGTGTTTCAGAGGAATAGGAACAGTACATTTTTGTTTGTTTGTATAGTTGTTAGTTGATTTTTGCATTTTTAAAAAGTTTCCTAGTACAAGGCTCACATGCAGATTATAACCCCGCAGCATAGTCTAAAAAGTATTTTCATATGAATTTTTGGCCAATATCATATACAGTAATAGATATAATTTGTTACAAACCTTTAAGATTTTTCAATAGTCTGTTCTGTTGGCTGGCTCTATCTATCTGGACTTCATGCCAGAGCAGATCATTTACTTCACTGATCCATAATTAAACATGAGGAATCCCCAAGAAGCATTTCCTGGCATGACATCAGTGGCTAGTGGCTTCAAGCACAGCCACTTTGGAAAGCTTGCTTGCCATGAGCAGCCTACCCAACCATCAGCATGCTCCATTTACCATAACTAAGCAGTGGCCAGGAATATATGGGCTTACAGCAATTGCCCGTAAAATTTTACAGAAATTTGTCACCATAAAGAAATTTGTTCTACAGAAAACTAACACCTTTTTGTCTGTCCTTTAAGTGTGAGTAAATTAGAGTCTTACCTCTTATGATGAGAGAAAATGTCTTGCAGGCTGAAAGACGATCAGTGCTGTAAAGCAGAAATGGCAGATCCCTCGTTACTGCTGCACAGAATTCCACAGGCAAGTGACAAAGTGGAAACACCAGCATGCTTTATCTTACAGATATTAAATCCTTGCAGACGCAGATACGTACACAAGGACAGCAGGGCTGAAGTGGGACATGTGGACTGCAGGGACACTGTCCCTTTCTGCCAGTCACAGACATACACTTACCATGAAGTTTTCTCTGGAGACGGGACAGCCCAGATTCAAGGACTCTTTTATAGAGTCTGGTCAGCACATGCTGCAGATGCCTCCTCTGTCTTTGGGCAAAGCATTTTTGGCAAACCTTGTTTTTGGCAAAGCATTGTCTGGCAAACTGAACGAACTGAAAACTAGAAAGTGATGTTACTAGATATAATTAGAAATTTTTGTTCTCTCACTAGCTGTGCAAATAAATCTCCTATAAATAATATGAGATGATTCCTGAGGAGGGAATTTCAACTAATGCTGACTAGAGGGATGAGGGTAACTACTAATAACTGTAGGCCATAGATGCTCCATGAATCTGAGCTAAGGGAGCAGGGACAATCATTCACTGGGCAAGCATGGTGACATTTGGGTGCATACCTTAACCTTTTCTGAGGCTACCATAAGCCTGATGACAGCTGTCCTTTTACAGAGCGCTCTACTTACAGACCTTGGATGTGAGATGTGGATTTTACTGTTGTCTGCACGCTTAACTTAATCAGATTATTAAATATTGGTCTGCTTCACTTCTTTCAGCTATAACATAGCACAATGTATCAGAGAGAATAACTACTTTGAACCATACTAAGTGTTCATTATGTTGTATTCTATTTCTGGATATAAATATAAAATAACATTCACTTGTGTATCTTCTAGCATTCTGGAAAGCTTGAGTTTAGACATTCATAGGAGTACACATGGCTCTGTTCAAGAGACTTTGTTAGATTTTTGTTCCTTTGACTTAACCGCTTTAGGACCAATTTTACTTTTTGGCATCCAAAGAGCTCTCTGACAATGAGATTTATAGTTTGAATTAATTTATTGAAAAATACTTTCTTTACTTTCGTGGTGCTTATTTCCCTGTCAATCCCCAGTTGTTCTGTAATAGAAAAAAATCAATAATCCTTTTCCGTGTAACAAAGCAAATAGTACTGTCTCTCTTATCTGTCCTTGTATGAAATCATTATTTAGTTCTCATTAGCTTTGATGTTTTCCCCTATAACTTTCTAGTTCTACCTTCTCTCTCTCAAGATCTGATGACATGCAACGTTAATACTGCACCTCCATATATGTGAACACTGTTCATCACTATATTTGATAGTTAGGGTTGGTTTTCCTATGTACGTTACTTTGCGCTTATCAGCATTTTTTTGCCCAGTGTTTCACAAAATTCTTTCACAGTTATTCTCAGTTTGCTTTTTCCCACTGAGAACAATTTTGTGTCATCAAGGACATGCCTGAGATACTTAGACATGTTTTTGCAAGTCCAGAAGTATTTAATCCTTAGTTGACAGAGCTCTTAACACGTAAGACAAATATGTGAAACTCCATATGTAACAATAGGTAATTTTAACATTTGCCTTTATTGAGGCACATGGTCAGAATGAAGTAGTAATTCAGGTAAAGAAAATGCCAGGAGGGCTGTGTGGATGAATAAGGAGTTCATGGCAAAACTCAAGACCCAAAAAGGTAACATACAGAGAGTGGAAGCAAGGGAGGAACCTGAGACACACTGAGCATGCAGGGTTGAGGTTAGGAAAGCCAAAGCCCAAATGGGATTGAATCTGGCCAAAAATGTCAAAGACAGCAAGAAGGGCTTCTGTAAGCACATAGGTGACAGAAGAAAGACTAGGGAAAATGCGGGCCCATTGCTCAAGGGAACAAGGACCCTGGTGACACAGGACATGGAAAAGGCTGAGGTACTGAATGATGCTAACAAGACCTCCAGGAATCATAGGTCCTAGAGGGTGGGGAGAAAGTCTGGAGCAAGGCAGACATACCCTTGGTAGAAGAGGGTCAGGTTAAGGAATCCTTAAGCAAACTGCACATAAAAAAGCCCATGGGCCCTGAAGGAATACACGTACAATTTCTGAGGGAGATGACACTTCACTGGCCCCTGAACACCCCCAAAGGCAACAAAACATGTCTCAGGCCAGCCATCAGTCCAGGAGGAACTGACAAGCCACTCACTTTCTCTTAGGTGGGACAGATCCTTACAAAGCAATCCTATGAGGTGTTGCCTCCCTGGGCTCTCTGTCTCACACACTTCACATCGATGACTTGCCAAATTTGAAACCAACAGCAGCCTGGGGCCAGTATCACTGGGCGTAGCATGAGCTGCTTTGCCCAGACAAGAAGGTGGCCCCAGCTAGCCCTGGCTCTAGCAGCTTTGCTTTCAAGTCTGAGTAGGCCCAGCTGTGCTGTGATCACATGCTGGCATCTGAACCCAGTAAGCATCCAAGGCTGTGGCTCAACATCCATGGGATGGATGTATGGTGTGTTTTGCCTACCATGTGCACACCCTGCCCAGAGCCACAAGCAGTGGCTGCATCTGATGCTGCCTGTGCTCAGCCTGCCTGCCCATGCAAACAGAGGGGCATCCTCCCTCCCAGGGGCTAGAACCTATCCTGGTTCTGAAACAGCAGCACCTGGGCTCCAGGCTCTCCATGATATGGCCCTTTTGTCAGGTGCTGACCCCGAGGGGGCTACCTGCCTTGCTGTTGCGTGTTAGCTTGTTGTGACAGGCATGTCAGGACATGGCAGTTGCTCTGGGTCAGCCCAAAAGCCAGCCCAGAGCTGTGTCTACCTGGCTGGTGTCTGAGGCTGTGTGGCAATGTATAGCAAGTAACACATGTGGCTAATACAGAAAAGGAATAGTGAGGTTTGTGCCTTCCCAGTCAGGTCAGCCAGAGCAACTTTCCAAATATGCCTGTCATTCACTTGTTATCTCAGACACTGTCAAAACATTTTGAACAGCAAAAGCTCCTGCAGCTCTGCCAGCTGGAGGGGGTCAGCTGTCAGAATGGTTGTCCTGTAGGGAAGCACTCCTTTTCCCACCTCACAATGCTCACTACCCGACTGTTTTCCACCTTAACAGCAGTTTCCCTGCTGGCTTTGTTCCAGACCCTAGCTGTCCTAGTCCAGCTGGATCAGAAATGTCACAATTCCTTTGCCTGGACAGTTGAGTGTCTTATCTGAGGAAGATGACAGGTTATTTTGTCTTGGCCTGCCTTTGGCAAACTGTTTTTCATCCATTTTTCCTTGTAATGTAGACTGTGTTGCAGAGTGTTATGTTTTGCTGAAGGCCAGAGGCTGTTTCCCGACCCTCTGGACAGTCATTCTTCCCCAGACCTTGTCATTCCTAGGCCTTGCTCCAGCCCATGTATGGTGTGTGCATAGTGTAAGAAGGCAGCTCTGGAAATCCTTCCTGAAGGGGGACTGGGCACATGTCACCTCAAGATATGGTTCCACTCCAACAAAAGTTCTCCCCAAGTTGTCATCTGGCCCCTCAGAATGTTGAACTCTGGCCTGGCCACTGTAATGGCCACAAATAGGTCCCAACAGGAACACTGCACTTCAGGCACTCCAGCAAAAGGGGTTTTCAATGGGCAGCACTTAGATCCTCCCATGACTCACAGAGGCGTTGAAAGCTGGCATGACTAGTGGGAGAATCTTTCACAACCTCACTGAGAATTCCTTGCCATTCTGGATCATTTAGGCAGTCTGTTGTAAATTTGAACCAGAATGGGGCTCAACCAGAATAGGGGATGTAGGGAAACTTCTGTCTTTTTGCCTACAGGCAGGCAGAGAGTTTTGGCAGCAGAAATGCACTGCCTTTGTTATCATGAAAGTTTACTTATATTTTTGATAGGGGACTTTCACTACATATGCCTGAGCCTTGGACTTCCTAAATATAACTCCTGGCCCTGAGAAAACTCCAAGGGATAGAATGTGATTAACCTTAAATTTTTTCAGGGATTGGTGAACAGTAATGTTTTGTTTTGATGGGAAACAGATGTTATGTCTTGCAAGGGGAGGAACTACATATGTATGTATAAGTTAGGGGCTGAATTCTTGTGTGGGGGAGGGATTAAGGTGTTTGCGTTTAATGTGGATGCAAAAGAGTCTGTGTCCTGAAGAAAGAAGAGTGTTTAAGTATATCCTGGACAGGGTAAGCACTTTTCAGTAGCGCATCTCCAATGCACTGCTTTGTAGTGTAAGGTTTGTTCTTGCCTGAACCATATAGTTGCGTATGCTGTATTATCACTTGTCTCCCATCCTTGGAGCCAAGGACATTGGTAGAAGGGGTAGAAAGTGGCAGACAGGTATTCTGAAGGGTCATATCTCACTGTTTACACCTCTTTCTGCAATACCTCACCTGATGATATAAATGCCACAAGCCACCAGTGGTGATAAGACCTCACTAGGACCTTGAGACTGGAGAACAAAAGGTATGTACAGCTTTGGCCTGTCATGCCTTGTTGAAGGGGCAATGCCTATTTTGGTAACTCCATATGACTCAGGGAAGGAGAGGATGAGTGCTGTCATCACCACTGTGGCACTCATCAATTGCAAGGGCTGCAGACATTCTTGGAAGAAGGTGATGTTGAACTATCTCTGGAAGAAGTTATCATCATAAAGCATCGTTATCATAAACTTAGCTATTCTAACTAGTTGCATCATACATTAATATTCTCTAATGAACAAGGACCATATACAATAAGAAAAGGGCTTTCATTTATTTACAAGAACAAAGTGACAGTGCTGCAAATGTAGGAATATATCCCACAGTGGGTGAAGCCTTTCTAAGTGAAGCTCCTGACAAACACCTACAGACCACAGGAAAAAGCATGGTCTTCAAGATGTCAGCCACCAGCAGGCTTATGGTGAACTTGCTCATCCAGTTAGCTCAAGACAGATTGTTGTGAGTGAGACATTCCTAGGCTCCAGAGAAGAACTCATATTTCCATGGAGAGTAGCCTTGTTGCTCATAGCAGATCTGTGGTCTCACTGCTTGGTACTTTTCCTTAATAACAGAGGTCTGATTTGTGTTGCTGCTGGTAACCAGGCCATTAAGGCCACTGCTGGCCTGGTCTTAGGCTACCGCATGAAGGTGGCCTCAAATCAAATCCTCAATGTCATTGGATCTCTATGGAAAATAGCAAATGAGTAGGCAACAAGGTGATAAAAGAAGTGCTAAGCAAAATCTAGTATTTGTTTGGGAAATAGCCTACTTCACAGTGAATGCTGGTGTGCTTATGACATAAGTGGCAGAAAAGTCATGTGCACACTGTGCAATAAAGATCAAGGCTGTGGAAATCCAGAGAGCTGTGGAACAGTTGTCACACCACAGTGTCCTGCAGCCCATGCACAGAAAGAAGACAGTATACCATGACCAGAGACCACAGTAGTGGTGTTATCAAGGCTGCACCAGGATGTGGTCTCTTGAGTACAGTTGTTGCTGTTGAGTAACCACTGAGGAAGCAGTGTGTTTGAAGAATGGTCTCCTAGGTGCATAGCTGGGCCATAGGCTGTCATGATACGTCCCACTGTGTCTCCCAGAGACGCTGCAGTTTAACACTGTGAACTCTTACATGAGGTGCTGTTTTACATGTGCCAGATGTCACAGGAAAATTTATGTGCTGTTCCCTCATGTAGCAGCTGACAAAGAAATGCAGAAAGGCATGATTGTGTTACTAACATTAAATGTAAGTCTACTTGCTGATGATTGCTTCATATCTACACATGACACAATCTATTTATCTTCCCCTTCTCCACACAATTGTTGATTTTATAGATTTCCATCACATATTTGTGTCCTTGTATGGGAGAAATTCTCTGTCTCTGATATCACTTGAGAGTCTTTTCCTCTCTCAAGCAACTTTTTTGGGATCTAGTTACCAAAACTAAATCCAGTATTCAAGCTTTGGGCACATGAAGGATTTATACCATGACATAATGATATATTCTGATCTGTCATCAGTGTCTTCCATAAAAGCTCCTATTTTTCCATCTGTATTGTCAATCTGCTTTTTGGCTGACAATTCAGAGAATTGTCATAAATATACCAAGACCTTTTTCATGAATAAACAATTTTTTGGGATGTAGAGAAATTATTAGTTTATAAATGTTAAATACCACTAACCTAAATTTCTGCTGACCTGTTAGACAATCATCCTATTATTCTCTGTCATGACATTCTGTGCAATTTTAGTGACACAAGAAGATCTTACCATGATTTTGACATTTTTAAAGTCCTTTTTTTTCCAGAGCATTTATGTATACGTTGAACTGTACAGACCCTAACTCACATCTCTGTAGGCTCTGCTTGTGGTTTCCCAACTCAGCTAGGCATTTATTTCCATGTTTCATATCCTGTCTTTCAATTTATAAGGTAAATAATTCTTTCCAGTTGAAGCACTTTTTGCCCATGTCAAGTAGGAGCATGTAACTACTTCTCAAAATCTCATTGTACTGCATTGACTAGGTCATTCTTATCCATGTCCCTGTCGATTCTCTTGAAGTCAAATATATTGTGAGACATGGCTTTCACTTTCAAATTCTGTTCTTATTATGTTTTCCACCAATTTGTCTTACGCAGGTGTCAGACTGACAGATCTACTTCCTCACAATCAGGAAAATTTTAAGTCTAGTACCACAGGTACAACATTTGTTTCCCTTGGTACTAAGCATGATTTAAACAACAGGTCAGTTCTACAACAATTCAAGCTGTTGGGTTTTTTGTTTGTTTTGGTTTAGTTTGGGTTTTTTTAAATATTCCTGGGTATACAAAATTTTCTGCAACAGATGTATTACTGTTCAATATATTATTTTCTCCTCAACCTGAAATATCCAATTGAGACCTTAAGTTAACAGGGTTCTTCACATTTTTCTCTATTATTAGACGTTCTTTCTGGAAACTTCCTCCCTTCTGAAGTAAAAACCAGCACAAATTGTTTAGCTTTTCTGCTTCTTTTCCTGTAGTGCTCTTCTTGTACTTCAATGGTTACTGTTTCTTATGCATTCTCTCATGCAGGCCTTCCACTCATAAAATGCTTATAATGGACATATAAATAAATAGACATATATTGATGCTTGAGATGAGACCATCTGGATCATCGTTTAGAACTTTTCCTCACATTGGAACAGGTTAGTCCCAACGATGCAGTTAATGGGACCACTCTTCAGTGATGGCTTTTGTCACTTTCAAGTTAGTATTGAAGTTGTCAGAATTGTAGCAAACACTGAAACACTCAGATGTGCAGAGACATACCTGCTATGTAATAAGCTACATTAAAAAGGTCACAGATAACACAGAAAAATGTACTGACATTTCCAGTTAAACTGAGTTTTGTACTTCTTTGGATTATCTGATACGCCGGATTATTTTATTCAAAAATGTTCCTCATCGGATTTGCAGCTTGCAAGTGCTGTTGTCAGCCACGCTCTCAGTATAAGCAAGGAATGCTGGAGGCATCAGTGCACCCTGTGGACCCCAATTAACTGTCTGACAGGGAATGCTCAGCCTCTGCTGCAGCAGCATTTCTGCTGCCCTCTGTGTAAAACGAGAGCTCCCAGGAGTGTTAGCACAAGCTGAAAAGAAATGCCACTGCTCTAATCTACTAGAGCAAAACTTCTCATTCCTACCCTTCCGCTAAGATGCAGCTGAGTACTGGACCATGGCAATGGTAAGGACATACTTTGCATATAAAAATCAGTAAGAATTAGGTCAGATTAAATTAAAGTGAGGGAATCTTTTTGTATTTCTTGCAGGCTGTTTGTGTACCATACTGTGGCTGGCATCATGTGTTGCCTCATAAGGAAACAAATGTATTTTAGAGATCTGCTCTGGCATCCTAGTGCAGAATTCCATCGTAGTGCAGAAAAAAAGAAGTGAGAAATGTGAATTGACTTCTGAAAGAAATTTGCTAATGATCATACCTAATGAGGGACTTGAATGCATCTTCTGAGATAAAAAACAGTTCAGAATTTTCATAGCATGGGCTATGAGAGATGTAAGCTAAAATCTATGGAACTAGAGCATAAGGTCGAGGATAGTGCTGCTTGTGAAAGCTGGGGGGAGTTGTTGGGGGTTTTTTCGTATAAATGACTAGTTTTTCTCTCTCCACATCCTTAGTGCTTGGTATACTTGTGATCATGCTTCAGTTCATGGAAACCAACGTAATTACTTCTCCTGGTATGGAATGTTGGAAGTTGCATTTTTGTAAAGGTGATACCATGCTTTTTCAGCGTGGATTCCAAGCAGCTTCCTGAAAAGCTACAGTGACATATAATCTGCAGTTAAGGGGAAGGTATCATTTCACTGAGCACTTGACAGGAAGGTAAAAACTATGACCTGGGATGTCAGGATAAGCAGTTCTTGAAAGTACATCACAGTTAGCTAACTATCCTCCTCCTACCACCACAGAAAACTGGAGAGGATAAAAACTGAACAGTGTTTTAAATAAGATGACGGTTATATAGAGGATAATTTTTCCACCATTCACTGGAGCTACAGTTACACAGAAGATGAGTAGGGTAGAAAGAAGTCAATGGGAAGAAGAGGATGTCTGGAAATGTCTGAGATGTTGGAGAGTGAAGCAGAAATGACAGAAATCAGTTTTCAAACGGTTTGTAGTGACAGAAGAAAAAAAAAAAAAAGATAATGAAGTATGATTCATCTACAGTAGAAACTTAAAGATCTTTGCATGGAAGTATATCAGCTTCATTTTCAAGCCTGACTCTTTTGAGGGTATAAATTGAAGTTGTACAGATATTGCATCTCTTTTGCCACAACCTTCCTTTTGAAAAATCTCTCAAATCATAGAATTTTAGAACAGCCCACATTGGAAGGAACCTCAGCAGATCATCTGGCCCAGCCTTTCATGGGAAAGGGAGCCTAGATGAGATTATCTAGCACCCTGTCCAGTCACTAAATGGAAACCACCAGTGATGGGGATTCCACCCCTTTCCCTGCGGAGGTTGTTCCAGTGAATGATTGTTCTCATGGTAAGAATTTCTTTCTTACATCAAGATGAAATCTCTCCCGGTGCAACTTACATCCATTACCCCTTGTCCTATCCATGTTGCTCCTTGTCAGGAGAAAACCTCTGTCCTCTTTGTACTGCCCTTTAAGTACTGGAAAACTGTGGTGAGACCCCCTCAGAGCCAACTCTTCTCCAGGGAGAAAAGATCTAACTCCTTCAGACTTTCCTCATAGGGCAGGTTCTCCAGTCCTTTGATTATCTTTGAGGTCCTCCTTTGGACCCTCTCCAGTCGGTCCATGACTTTCTTGAATAGTGGAGATCAGAATTGGACACAGTACTCCACATGTCTTTCTCCTTCTCCCTCTTTCCCCCTCTTTTGCTTTACCTTTCTTTCTCTTCCTCTCTTCTTCAGTCATTGGGGACGAATGCACATTTTTGACAAGGAAATGTTTCTGTGGCCTGAGTGTAGAGCCATGAAGTATTTAGAGATATGGAAAGCTGAATCTGGCATTGTTGGCAAGAAGTCTCAGTAAGGAACTTTTTTCTGTAGGTCAGAAATACTTTCTGCATGTCTTAGTGTCTCTTCTAAGGCAGATGCTTTTGTGTTCAGGAGACACAACATGGTCATGTTGTTTCATGTACAATCTGTTTAAGGTCAGAGAACTCTGTAGTCCACATGTGGCAACAGCTCTAGTGGAACTCATCAGATGCATCTATTTTAAACCTTCTCTTAGAGATGTTCCTTTATGCCTATTATGGACCCATGTTTTTCCCAAGATCAGTTACCTTCGCATCAGCACTTATCAGGTCACAAGCAGTCTGACTCCAGAAATAGTGTGTCAATGCAAAATGACTCCTGCCCTCCAGCTAAGGCAGCAACACTCAAAATGAGGAGAAATTATTTTTCCTTACCCCTCCCATTACTATTCCACTCTGATTCCAAGAAGTCTCCAGTCATGCTTTCCGGGACGGCTGGTGGCAGGGCCAGGTCAGCCCAGTGCAATGCACTTCTCTTCATTTCCCACACATGCAGTTTGAAGTAGATAATGGGGCCAAGATGTTGTCATTTAAGGAACCTGCAACATCACCTTTCATCATTTGAGCATTTAGGGATAAATTCTCAAGCCATCATATCTTACAGAGGAGAGAAGAGCCCCAGCATTTTCAAGCGCTTCAAGCGCATCGTGATTCTTCCACTGTTAGGCCAGGTTGTTCATTTTGGATGGTCATTGCAATTTTGTCCAAGGGAAACAGGGGTTTAGGCATCCAAATATGGTCCCCAAAGCTGTTGTGGCATTTGCTAGTCAGTCAGTCAGCAGCTTTTAAAGCTAGAGATACTTCTCCACGCTTTTACTGAGCCACAGTTGCAATACACCGACTTCAGAATCAAGCTTTGTTTGGCATTTGGTATCGTTTGCTTGTTTGTTCATTTAAAGAAATATGTGCTTTAGTAGTACAAACAAAATCCTTCTGCTTCCTTTGACGGTGTGGAAACAAAGGGTTTGTCTGGAAAGAAAGAATCCCAGCTATTTCTTGGGAGCATACTGTGGGAAGGGAGAGAGGAGAGGGGTGGTTTTCCTTCTTTGGTGCCCAGATTTTGCTGGCATTGGTGCAACTTTCACAGCTTCACACATAAAGATGCTGTCTCTCAAGAGCATCACTTACAGTGACACAGGAGTCAACACAGGGTGTCATTTTTTCCTTAAATATATTTAGCTGCTGCCTAGCAAACACCTTCCATATTTAGTTATAACATGGGAGGATTCCTTGGGTGTAAACCTCTGTGTGCTTGGGAGAAGGAGGATCTCCTAATCTTCAGTGCTGCTGCTGCAAAGACACTGACTGCTGTGGTCAGTGCAAAAGGCTTCCTTCCTGCTGTCTCCTCCCTGCTTCCCCTCCAACAAGTCCAGCTCCCTTCCCCAGCAACTTCACAGCTCCTTGAAGTACTCCCTGGAAATGCAGCAGTGTAGAGCTAGCCGGGAACCTCGAGGGACCCATGAGTGTCCCTGTAGTGAAAGAGAGCCGGGTCTCCTGATGTCTGCTTGTAGAATCTGCCCTTAGCAGCTATGCAATGCACCAGGGTCCGGTGCTGCCAGAATGGCTGCTCCGTATGTTAAGTATTGCTTCTTACCTTACAGGAAACAGGCTGTCATTTGTTTTTAGACTTCAGACCAACACTCATTGTGTAGCTGACTTGTTTTTCTCTGTCCAGCCAGGATGGAGTTAGTATCTTCATTCCAACTCATCCATTGCCACAACAGTCAGACAGGTAGGGCGCAGTTTGGCATTGTCACGATCTATGCTTTTTTCTCCGTAAAGTGCAAGATTCTGTGACTTCTTTAAAGCTGTAATGTTCCCAGAATTATTCCCACTTTAAGTCTTATCTTACGTGGCCAAAACCGCTTCCTTCAGCTTTTTGTATTTATGCATAACTCCAAGTTGTTTCTTGGCACAAAAGCTTGTTATAGCCTTAGATTAATATTTCAGTACCTGAAAACACTATACAGTACTGCAGCAGTTCCTCGCTTGCTCTGGTGGCTCTGCATGTTACATTGGTTGGGGCTTATCCCACGGTGAGTCCTCTTGTTCACACTTACTTCTACCAACCTTTTCATCAATCTCCATTTCATTTACAACAGGAGCATTCTGTCTTAATATTGGCTATTCTGCCTAATAGAGAAAGTGAGGAACTGCAATGTCTTCCTATCCAAAAACATTATTTGTTTTGCTTTAGAACTGATTGTTAATAACTTCTTCCATAAAAAAAAGCTTTGCCTGATCCTTAATTTTGCTGAATAAAAAGACACTCTCTAGAGTTTGTGGCCTTCACCTGCCTTGTTCAAAGGAGGCAGCCCCTCAGTCCTTGCATGAGTTCCTCCATGAAGGCTCACAGACATGCAGATGCCTTTGGAGCTCCAGATTTATTTTTTTTTTATGGGGCAACTTGCCTCAGAAGACAGCTTGCCAAAGTGAGACCAGCAAAGAGAGCCTCTGTGTACTGCCCCCATTTAGAAAGAGGACTCCCAAGGCAGAAACATTTTTTGCTGTGCCAGGACAGACAAGGTACTCATCCTGCCTTTGACCTGATCCTCTCCTCTTGCCAGTATGGGAATTAAATTGGTGTTATTCCCTACCCAGTAATGTAATAGGACACAGTGGAGAAATACTGGAGGTGGGAAAATTACATCTCTACCGCTACCCAAGGGTTAAAGTGAAATAAAATGTTTCGTTTGAAAATGTCCCAAACTTACATAACTGCAGAACTCAACTGTAACAACCAAACGCAGTGTTCGTCTGCTGTGTATGCAAAGGAACCTATGATCTTTATTCTCTAGACATTGACACGGTTACAAACATTCATTGCAGGAGAAAGCGACGGAGAGGTTCACATTTTGTGCATCCCTCCGGTCACTTTGCTGCCTCATGACATCCTCACTCCTCCTCTTCTATCTTCTTGCCATGAAACTCCCGGCTTTTCACACGGAGCTTGTTGACCTGTGACTCTGCAATGTCAGCCCGCTCCTCGGCTTCCTCCAGCTCGTGCTGGATCTTGCGGAATTTGGAGAGGTTGACATTGGACAGCTCCTCCTGTGTGGGGAGAGGGAGTCGGTGGTGAGGAGCCCAGGGCAGGGGTTTCACTCCTCCTGTGCCTCGGCCTTGCGGGGCTGCGGCTCTTCCCTGGGGGAAGGCACAAACCTCCATCCCCCACCCACCACCACTTACACGTAAGCCTCACACAGACCTCCTCATCCTCCCTTATTCAAGGCCCCACTGTGACAAGTCTCAACAGTACTGTGTCCCTCCTGAGGAGCAATTTTGTCACTTGGATTTGTCATTTGGGTACTTATTCCCCCATTATAGCTGCCCAACTATCAGTGTGGCTATTAGGTTGAGAAAGACCCTGAAACCCTCTGCTTTTGGTCAGCAGCAGAGATTCAGGAACTTCTCAGTCAGTGGGTGTGACCCCTGGGTTTGTTTAATCTGACCTCCTGTATCAAACAGGCTGCAGAACTTCCCTCAGTTCATCCCTGAGTGCAGGGTGCCCAGAACTATGCAAGGACTCGTGACACGATAGCAAAACGGCGTGGCCAAGACTGCTGTGACTTGGGAGTTTCTTTCATGCCCCTTTCCTGGGATTCGTACTCATCTCAACAAGCATGCTGCCCCGGTGGAAGGTGGCTCTTGCCCATTCTTCAAGCAATACTTACAGCCTCCTCAGCTTGTCTCTTGTAGGATTTCACCTTCATTTGCAGCTTGTCCACCAGATCCTGCAGCCTGAGAATATTCTTCCGGTCTTCCTCAGACTAGAGTGATTGGTAAGCAGCAAAGAGAAGGAATTATTGGTTCTGCATCATGTGTGGTTAACAGTTCCCCTTGGGGATGGTGTGTGCAAAATTTGACTTCTTGTGAGAAAACTCTGTCAGCCCAAGGAGGCCTCCTGCCTTACCTGGTAGGTCAGCTCCTTCACCCTCCTCTCGTACTTGCGCATGCCCTTCACAGCTTCAGCACTGCGCTTCTGCTCAGAGTCAACCTCCGCTTCCAGCTCCCGCACCTGCAATGAGAAGCCCAGCTTTGGAGCTTCCCTGGTGGTTACTTACGTGACACGTTCACTCACACACAACTAAAAGCCCTACGCACTCTGGCCTCCAGCTTCTGGATTTGCTTCTTGCCTCCCTTCAGTGCCAACTGCTCGGCCTCATCCAGACGGTGCTGCAGGTCCTTCACCGTCTGGTCCAGGTTCTTCTTCATCCTCTCCAGGTGGGCACTGGTGTCCTGCTCCTTCTTCAGCTCTTCTGCCATCATGGCTGCCTGATGAGAGCAAAGGGTGAAAGCCATTTTGGGGCTGGAGACGTTCTGGGGGAGAACACATCCACCATTAGCCGTGAAAGGAGCCCCCAGCTCACATCTGTGATGGCCTTCTTGGCCTTCTCTTCGGCATTCCGGGCTTCCTGGATCGTATCCTCCATTTCACCCTGAATTTGGGCAATGTCTGTTTCCAGCTTCTTCTTGGTGTTGATCAAGCTGGTGTTCTGTTGAACAACAAAAAATATCATCCATTTAGTTCCAAAACAGAACACTTAGAAACTTTTAGAAACTTACTGTTTAAATTTAAACTTATCATTAATATATCTATTATTATCATCCTCCTTCAAATGTTGCATCTTGTCAGGTCATACACAGTGAGATAACAGAGAGTGCTTAAAATTTTAAGAAGCACTTCTGACTCTGTTAATGGAATCCTACTCATTTGGCCACAATCCAATTCTTTGTACAAGGGTAATAACTCTGGTTCAGGTTAAGATTTTTATGACAAGAGATTATTTAAGAATTTACACAGATGAAAAATCTGGAAAGGGAAAAAGAAAATGGTTCTTGAGACTTTGAATCTCATGAATCTAACCTGAGTGTGGAGGAGCTGAACTCTCTCACTTGCATCCATCAGTTCCTGCTCAGCCACCTTCCTCGACCGCTCCGTCTGCTCCAGGGCTGCCCGTAGCTCCTCAATTTCAGCCTGCAGCAGGTTTGCTCTGCGCTCCACCATGGCCACCTGCTCCTTCAGGTCCTCCTGTGTCCTGAGAGCATCGTCCAAGTGTATCTGGGTATCCTTTAAGAGAGGAAAGAGAAATTATAAGGCGGCACAACACTGTTACACAATGGCAATTACCACCAGTCTAATAATTATTATGTCATATAATCTCTCTCTATATTTATAAAGTATATATAGGGCAGAGGAAAGAACCTTTCCCCATCCTCTAAAGTGCTGCTACATAACAGAGTCGATGCTCTGTGGCTGAAAAATGAAGAGCACATGATAAATGACAGGATCCAGGAAAAGTCAACCATGTAAAAGTGATCCAACCACCCACATTAGAACCAGTGCCACAGGAAAAGCCCATAAGGTATTATTATATAAGGTATTAGGAACTGGAGATTCCTTACTAAGAGGCACCAAAACACCCATTTACCATCCAGACAATTTCTCTAGAGCAGTTTGCTGCCCACAAGGAGCTCTCTCTCATTCGTGATGTCACTGAGAGGCTGCCAAGCCTGGTGAGCCCTTCAGATTAACATCTGCTCCTACTATTCCATGTAGGCTTTAATGATATTGCAACAAGGCAACTTATAAGCATCAAAAGAGACTGTATGTCCCTTGGAGCAATGTCAAAAGGATATGGAGCACAAGTGGTGTTCTCCTCTACCTTCCCCTTCAGAGGAAGGGATTCAGGAAGGAGGAGAAAGATTGAACAGGTGAATGCCTGGCTGTCTAGCTGGTGCCATATTCAAGGTTTTCGCTTCTATGAGAAACTCGGTCTGTGGGGAGCTGACGGGATTCACCCAAACAAGTGGGGCAAGAGGATCTTTGGCAGCAAGCTGGCCAGAGCTTTAAACTGGACTTAGCAGGGGAAGGGAATGGAGTTTTGAGTAACGGAGAAGAGCCAGGGGCTGCTGATATGTTAGGAAGCAACAGAGATACATCTGTGGAAGGCTCCAAAGGAATTAGGGTTTGTTCCTCTAAAAGGTGATATGGTTGATAGCCCAATGAAGTGTCTCTATATCAATGCACGTAGCATGGGTAACGACCAGGAGGAGTTGGGAAGCCACTGTGCAGCCAGAAAGCTATGATCTAACCACCGTTACTGAAGCCTGGTGGCATGAATCACATGACTGCAGTGCTGCAATCAATGGCTGTAAATTGTTCAGAAAGGACAGGCAAGGAAGGAGAGGTGGGCAGGTAGCCCTCTATGTTAAAAATGGGTTGATTGCACAGAGGTGTCTTTGAAAAACAGTGATGAGCCACGTTAGATGAGAGCTTATAAGTAAAAATTAGAGGCCAAGCCAACAAAGGAAACCTTGTCGCTGGTGTTTATTACAGGCCACCTGACCAAGGGGAGCCTGTTGGTGAAGTGTTATTACTTCAACTATGGGAAGCATCACACTTGCAGGCTCTGATCCAGCTGGGGAACTTCAATCAGTCTGACATATGCTGGAAAAGCACCACAGCAACCTGTAAGCAGTGCAGGACACTCCATCCAGTCCAGGAGTCCAGGAGACTTCATCCAGGGGATAGACAGCCCAACTGGAGGAGAAGCATTACTGGACCAGCTGCTTACCAACACAGATGAACTGATTAGAGATGCCAAGACTGTTGGCAGCCTGGGCTTCAGTGATCATGCCCTGGTGGTATTCACAATCTTGAGGGACATGGGCCAGATGAAGAGTACGGTCGAGACCCTAAGTTTTAGGAGAGCAGACTTTCAGTTGTTTAAGGAATTACTGGGTGGGACCCCCTGGGAAACGGCCCTCAGGGCTAAAGGAGAAGAAGAGAGTTGTCAGCTCTTTAAGGACACTTGCATGGCAGTTCCAATTCCCATGTGTAAGCAATCAGGCAAGGAAGGCAGGAGAACAGCATGGCTGAGTAAGGACCTCCTGGTCAAACTGAAGTGTAAGAAGGGAATGCATAGGCAGTAGAACCAAAGACATGTATCCTGGGAAGAACAGAAGGCTGCTGCCCAGATGTGTAGGGATAGGATCAGGAAAGCTAAGGCACAGCTGGAGCTGAATTCCTATTGTATTTAGTTTTGGTGTGGCCTCACCTTGAACATTGCGTGTAGTTCTGGGCCCCACATTTGAAAAAGGATGTTAAGGGACCTGAATGCATCTAAAGGAGGGCAACAAAGCTGGTGAAAGAGCTGGAAGGCATGTCCTCTGAGGAGCCACTGAGGACATGGGATTTGTCTAGTTTGGAGAGAAGGATGATGAGGGGCGACTTCATTGCTCTCTATGGCTTCCTGAGGAGGGGACGTGGAGAGTGACGTACTGATCTCTTCTCCCTGGTATCCAGTGACAGGATGTTGTGGAAGCCCCCATCACTGGAAGTGTTCAAGGTCAGGTTGGATGGGGCTTTGAGCAGTCCGATCTAGTAAAACATGTCCTTGCCCACGGTAGAGGTCCTGGACTAGATGATCCTTGAAGGTCCCTTTCAACCCAAGCCACTCTATGATTCAGTGATTCGATGATATTAGACAAGCTAGACACCTCTGTGCACACCCTTAGCTTAACATACCTTGAGCACTGCCTGCGTGTTTCTCAGGT